>NC_054535.1:78771602-79084102 GCF_017654505.1 Polyodon spathula
TATTTTTAAACGTTATTTATTTATTAGGGTTCATAACCTTAATTTCACAATTAAGTAAATGTACAGAAGTCATGTAAAAAAAAAAAAAAACTTCTCTAAAAGTGAAGTTCCCCTTTTACACAATACTTCTGGTAACTCATTCACTGTCATTTACTAACCACAAAAACAAGTATTGAGCAAGACTCACTGGTTCCTATGAAAACGTTCTTAGAAACTAATTAAACTGAAGTCCCTTTAATAGCTGTAAATTGGACAGTACCTTAGCTGTGCCCTCTGTGCACACTACATCATGACAAAACAGTGAAAGAATACAAGCTTCTTTCTTAGTCTGTAAACGTACGCTGTGGTCTCGTAGGCGAAATTCAAGAGAACAACGTCCCCAATGCTCAGTCCGAAGCCTGCGGCCACTCCACGGATCTCTCCCGCATAGGGCTGTGGGAAGAACTCCTCTAGCGCAGCTGCTATCGGCTCCACGGCATGATGAACCCACTTTGGAACCGTAGAACTGTAATACAAAACAAACGTATTAGACCTTGACTGTACAGAAGGGAGACATCTGCAGTAATCACTAAAAATATTTCCTGTTATTTAGCCTGTATATTTCCTATGTTAAATCCCCAGACCAAAAGTCCTTAAAAAATGGTCCCTTGTAAGGAATTAATATGTGGCATATGAGCGTTTAGCATGACAGCAATGCAGAAGAGAATTGCCAGCAACAGGAGAGAGTACCAGGAAGTTTTTACATAAACCAAATTCAGTACAAAGTTCAATTCAGCTGAGTACTGTGTTTTCAGACGCTGCCACTAGGATTATGTTGATGCTGACCACCCAATATTTTCTTTAGTTTTGCTAAACTCATTTTGCTTCAGTGGAAGGATACAAAAGGTTTTCAAAATTAAAATAAATTTTGGAAAAACGCTCTACAGAAAACGTATTATAATCTTGTGCAAATTAATTATTCTTTTAATAATTATTTTAAAAGACTATTATAATAAAATAGATATTCTTCTGTATTAACAGAATCCAGAATACAAAAGACAAGGAAGTGTTCGTTGCGGATAGCAATTTGATTTGTTAAGCGTGTAAGACTTCCGAGTAGATATGAGTTCCTAGTATACTGAACCGTATAGTATTTTTAATGCCAGTAAATTTACAGCAGTTATACCAACCATATTTGTATTTATTCAACCTATAGGACAATGACAATGCACCTTACGTGACAACATCAGAGCTGTTGGCGAGACACTTATCATAAAACGCATTTAGATTTTTTGTAGTAATGTAGTTACTTACTCTATGACTTGAGCTGCAGCTTTCCTCATCAAAGCTCCATCAAAATGTTTCATCAGTGGTAACCATCTCTCTTCCGGCGGCTGATCCAAACTAATATTAAACTGTGGAGGAGAAAAGTCTGCATCTCCGAACCGGCTAAAGCCGAGCAGAACCGCCGACCACAGTAACAACATAATTGCACAAGTTTGACAAGAGAACTGACAGGGTCTCTTTGCTTTCTCTAAAGAACTAGAAGTGAGTGAGCGGAAACGGTAGTTACTGCCCCTGTGAGGGCGGAGGTAGTTAATGCGTCTTGCTTTTTGTGTTCTTTCATCCCATGTTAAAATGGCAAGGGAAAAATAATTATCGTGTGCTTTTCACAGCGAATACAGCAACACAATAGCATACTATACATTTTATCATGCATTCCACTCCATAAAACCTGTAGATTTACGAAGTTGGTTACGTCACTCACTTGAGCATAATGACAAACTCTGTCCTGGGGACCCCCTGTGGCTGCTGGTTTTCATTCCAACGGAGCTCTCAATTACTTAACTAGACCCTTAATTGTACTGATAATTTGCTTAATTTGACATTTTTACTTGTTTTCAGGTCTTGAACAGTTGCGTATTTCAAGTTAGCTGTAACATTTGATAAGTAACCAGGACCGAGATTGAGAAGCCCTGATGTAGACAGTATGGAAAGCCAGATTAGCATTTTAAGATATGAAATATTTACAGATCTGTAAATCATTTACAGATATCTTTAAATGAATGTGATATCTGTAAATAACCCATTTTGAAATATCTAAAAAGTGAAATAAAGACATCTCAAATTGATTTACAGACATCTTTAAATAATGTTTTACTAGAATGGTACGCCAAACTTATTTAGAGATATCTTGAAATAACTTACCGTTCATTTAAAAGACATCTCGAAATCATTTTAAGATATTTTAAAATATTTAGGAGATATCTGGAAATGATTTAGAGATACCTATAAATTAATTTGCGATATCTTTAAATGATAATTTGGCTTACCATACATAACGCGGGAGCTCAGTCCCAGGGGCTGACGTTGTTCAATTGAGATCATGCAACGGTACAAACTCTTATATAAAGTACAGGATCAATAACTATATTGTCCTACGTGTGTTTATAATATTCAATTTCATGTGTATAAGCCGAGCAATTTGACATACTTGTACACAATATTGAATGAAAGTAATAAATAAACAAGTAAAAATGTAAAGGGAACTATTTATGGAATATAAATTGGATAGCATGATCCACAACATCTATACTCGTTTCCACAATGACCTATGACTTCCTATAACTGGTGAAGTGGCTAATCCTACCCATACTGTTCTAGGAATAGGCAGATACTATCCCATTTGCAAAACAACTTTCTGAGGATAATGTTCTATTGTGAATATTTTGTGGATGAAAACTCTTTAGTGCTTTAAACATTATGGGGTTGATACAACTGATCTAAACACCACCACTTTTTAAACATTACAAATAAAACCAAACCTGGAGTTTTAATTACCTTTAAAAGACAAACCTTCTTGAGACACGGTTATAGTAGTTTGCTTTTACAATTTAAAAGCAGTGCGCCAGTTTAAACCAATTTAATAGACGTTTGTTTTACAACCATATTTTATCTGTTACATACAGGGTACAGCACGGAACCAGTGTAATTAGTACTGAATCCTGTGTGCAACCCCCAAATTCCCATGTAGGGGAATAATTGCATAGAACCATTCCTGTACATGTTTGCTGCTACTCTGTACTACAATTATTCACTGAGTTATATGCTTTAAAGTATTTTGCGTTTATGATCTATTAAGTTTATAGAAATAAAGTGAATGTATTAAACTGCAGGTATGTGTGGCTGAAAGCTAAACTGTAGGTGGTGTGACAAAAAGGAACATGGCTCCAGCTTATCGGTTGATCTTTATTGTGTTACCTCGTAAATACCTGTCCCCCCTGTTGTTGTTGCCCCAACTGAGCTGGCTCCAGCTTATTGGTTGAAAGGGAAACTACCCTGTCTCTCTGTAAAGGTATAATAACTGTATGCTAACTCTGTATGGCAGAACACTGCTCGGGCTTCCTAACACTGATGTGTTGAGCTGTTCTCGTTTGCGCAAACTAATAAAGCTTTATATCTCTGAACACCTGGTGCAGTTGGCTCTTCAAAGTTGCGGACCTGAAAAGTTCCACGACATCCCGCTCCCGCACCCAAATAGAAAGTTAGTAGAACTTTATGGTACAACTATAAAGAAAAAATTCACAGACCACCTCCAATATAGAATACAATGCTGGTTGGTGCATATACATGGTGTAAATGGAAGCAGTGATAATCCGCAAGGTGCACTGCTTGTTCCAAAAATAATTGCTATAAATGTATTTTTTTTTTTTTTTTTTTTTTTTTAAATTGGCTTTGCATGCAATGGGCTGAACTAACAATGGGATATTGTCACGATTCAGCTTAAATTTCTTGATAACCAAAATAAATCATCCTTATTGAGCACAACAACAGATACAAAATTGTAAGCAAGACATAAACAACAACATTAACTGAAGTTTAAATATAGATTTGTTTGTTTAATAGAAAAGTTGTAGGAAATAGTCTACTTAAACACCTTTATGATACAACATACTGGTACAGTCAATCTTTAACACACATTTTTTTCAAAATGATGTATAACAAATCACAGACAGGTATACCCTGGTATCAGGGTAAAAGTAAAACGTTCCTTAAATAGAATAATGCAAGCTACTCAGCTTTATTTCATTGGCTTCTCTGCAGTGCACAGAATGTTTTAATTGTTGTTGTCCTGGGTAGAATGGCTGTTATTTCATATGCATTCTTTTCTTTTTCAGGAGCGCATCACGGAGAGCAACCTGAAAACAAACAAGCAAGGATACAGCTAGAAAATATACAACAAAAACAAAAAAGACAACAGTAATAAAATTATTATATTACAGACGCTAAAAACTATTCATGGCAGGGCAGTGAAACGCGTAGCACAAACCACCACTGAAAACAAATACAAGGGGACACCACAGTGGGATCAGAAGCCATAAAAACCCTACCTATTTTTTTCCCCTAAATTGATGAAGGCACTAGGCAAAACATTTGCCTACTTGACCTAATTCCTAATAGCACTGACCTTATAATCTATGGTTGAGGGTTATTGCAGTTAAGAATTCAGTTTAAATAACCACCACCATCCAAGACTAAAAATGCTGTTACTATTGGATTACAATATCTATAAAGGGTTTACGTTACTTAATTCACCTCCTTGCAAGAGTTCAAAGTTCCCAACTGATCTTAACACAGACTGTCTACATCTTTGCCTATATGTAAAGTGCATAATAACGCTTTAATTCAGGTTTACCTGCTTATCTCTAAAGGAGCGCTTGTTTTTAGTCCGAACATTCTGGCTGTATCTCATCATCATGAAACTCTTATGCTTCTTCTTGTCCTTGTTAGTGGTGCTGGCGTAGGGATTCAGTTTTCCCCTTTTCTTCCCAAATTCACTCCTTTCGGTTCTTCCAGCCTGATTAAAAACATAGGAGGCATTATAACCCACAGGATATGATTCCAACACCAGATGTAGTTGATGGTTTATCCAAGTCAAATAAACAATTCTTCCATTCAGGTATCCTACAGTATGTTATTGAGAAACTGCTAAAATGATGAAAAAGGACAGAGCAGTCCCCAGAATTCTGGAAGGTTGAGATTAAGTTCTGGGTTCTCCTGTACAATGGAATTCATCTCCACAGTTTTAGGTTGAATACATTTTATTTGTTGTCTATAATTTGCTTTAAAAAAAAAACTATCATGGTTAAAAGTATTATTATTTAACTGCAAATCACTGAAATTATTTCTACTTAACAAAATAAAAAAACACACACTAGTGAGCAGGAAGCACTGAACTCTAAATTGATGTTCAAATCTACAGGGTAAATTTCTCACCATTGCGGTTGCCAGTCTTGTTTCCTTGTCAGATTTGGGTTTCTTATGCAGATACTCAATATCTCTCAAAGTAAGCAGTTCCCCTCTGAAAAAATAACACAAAAAAATATATTTACAGTTCTTTGTTATATTTGTTTTGTTTTTTACTTGTATGGGACTTGGGGAAGCACAAGTAAATCTGGCAATTTTGTCTCTGGACTAATGCATGAAAAGAACAGACAGTCGCTTTATGAACTGCAGCAGAGCAATAAAAATATTTCCCAAAAGCCCTTGCACAGGACTCTACATGGTTTCCAAACAGGAAATATTCCAATGAATCCCCTTTGCTCTAATGCAATCACATTCCTACACACACACCGACATTTAAATTATTCACTCATGCTCACAGATCTCACAAATGTCCTTACGTGGGAGTGGGGCGAGCAAGAAATGCTTTGCTCTGTAAATCAAAAGTCCTGTGTATGGATAATGCATACCCTAAATTAAAAGCACTGATTAGACCACAAACAGGAAAAAAACTACAAGCATTTGTAACAGTTTTCTTCTATGATGTGTGATTTTATACATTTTGCATCCCCATTTTTTCAGTGACATAACCTTTGTCCAAATTCAACATTACCTGCTTTCGTCGTCACTATCCACATTCTTTCTCTTCTGACCTTTTCCAGGGGCAGCATTCACCTCTTTGGCCATTTGAGCGAGGCGGATTTTCTTGAAATCCTCTTGTGTTAGAAGCCTGCTCACAGTGACAGCGGCTGCTTTAGCTTTTTTCTCCTCTTCAGTAATGCCCTTTAATGTTTCAGCCTGAAAACACAGGAGCCAATGTCAGAATGTAATCAGATTATTCTTATTTTAACCACTTTTATAATAAACACTGAATTTAATAATGCAAATACAAATTACATGTTTTCTCTGTTGGTTTTGCAATTTAGTTAAGCGATAACTACAGGGCGCATCGAGTGTACCAGGAGGTAAGTGTTTCCGAGTGGATACAATCAAAGATTTTTAAACCAGAAAGGGAGACATCTACCTTCAAGTACACCTGCATCCTCTAGTTATAGCCATTCTTGTGCTTTGATCTTAATTTTATAAAGGTCTTTCTGCATTTTAATAAAACTATGAAATATTATTTTCTGCAATGAGTCTGACTTCAGCCAAAATCAGTCATTTAGCTACAGGCTACTGTGCTCTGCTGTTAATGAGGGGGAGACTTTGTGAGTTCTCTTGTACATCAAAAGTGGACAGTGCCCTCTCCATCATGATATTCAAATGAAATCCTGATCAAACCACTAGGTTTTAGGGCTTGAAAATGTACATGCTAATTAGAATGACATATGCAAGCAAAGTAAAGTCTCCTGTTAAGCAGAAAACAGGTAAAAGAAATCTACAGGCGCACAGTACCACACCTCCACCAACTAGGCATTAGGCTTTTAAAAGTGATCAAATACACATCCAAAAAAAATAACAAGTGCACTGCACACATGTATCACCTCAAACCCTAAAATAAAACCATTTGACAAGATACTTAAAATTCAGGACCAACCACTTCCTGCTGCATTTCATCCGAGGAATGCTGCACATCGATCCACTCTCCATCGTCCTCTTCCTCGCTCATACTGGCACTCTCCCATCCCTCTGAATGTGTGTGTGGTAAGGAACAAATGAGAGACAATCCACACTCTTTGCATGTAAGACTACACTGCATATATGTTACTGTTAGAATGGATTCAACAATATAAATTAGTTTAATTCTAAATACTATTCAAGTATACATACTGCAGATTTTAAAATCATAGCAAGTTTTAAAACAATGTTGAAAACTTTGCGGGGACAAAGAATATAACAACAGGTACCTTCATCAGCGACCTCCTCTTGTTCGACCTCCAGTACTTCTGCCCCAGGAATGTAGTCTTTAGATTCCAATTCTCCATAGCCAGGAATCTTGGCTTCTATTGAAGCTTCAGTAGGCTTACCCTGAAACCAGAGATTCAATGCAACAGAATACAGATTTACTGAACTGAACACAGAAAAGAGGGTAGAAGTGGAATGTATTGGGATATTGGTATTATCAATCCACTGTCAACTGCAATTAGAGTATATTGATTACAATATCTGACAGTATAATTTGATTTTGAAAATGTGTTGAAAAATACAACACATGCTCAACAGAAAAAAAAAAGGTTCACCTACGTCAAGTTTATAGTTTTCTGTTATCTTATTGATAGAACGTTTCTGTGAATCATTTTCTTACCCTGTCCCTTTTGTGTAACATCTTGGGATTCAAAGTTCTGAAAAGCTGTATCAGAGCTCTTGCAGACATCATTACATCTAGGACAAAGGAAATATAAAGGTTTTGTAGGTCTAAATGAATTGTATACAAAATCCTACAAAAACACAAAAGAGAATTATGAGTAGCTTCACTGTTATTCAATAACTAATTATTAATTAATACCCATGTTTGGCAGCAAAACGAGACAAAGGTCTTAAACTCAATGGTTCTCATTTACCAATAATGAAGATTTTAGTTTTCAGACCTGGCATGTTTAGCTCACCAGTGCTGATGTGAATCCATTCACAGACAGAGGACCGAGTTAACCAGAAGTGAGAAGTGAAATGGACAGACAAATACTACTGTTGAGTTTGAGACCAATAAAGGCCAGACAGCTCCACTCATTTTACTGATCAAAAAGAAACAATGAACAGACTGGCTCACTTTTATCTTTATGTCCTTTATACTGCGCGAGGTCCTGCAGAAGGTCCTCTGTCATGGCGAGGGGACACCTGCCAGTCAACTCCTTGATGGCATTGATCCTACAATTAGAAACAGCTTGGGAATGAAGGAACTCAACTTGATGCAAAGCATTTAGAATAATGTTAACCCATTCACCAAACACCAAACTTGAAACAGGCGCGCTACTAGGTTGAAATAAGACTCCTTAACCTTAAGAAGATTCATTTGGGCCAACACATAGAAAATCCCTTCGAATATTTACGGTACATACGGTTTGTGGGAATACTTGTGGCCCTGGCTTTTAGTGACTTACTGTTTACAACTGTGCAAATAAATTGTATTTATTTTTTGTATTTTAAGATTGCACGACAAAAACACACACAAGACACACATACAAAATCCGTGTCCATACTAAATGGGTAGTTCGTCTAAAAAAGAATCAATAAATGAAAAACACATACCCCACTGTCATAACCTCTCCAGAGTTTCGGTCTGTGACAAAATTGTTTGCTATGGTCATCATCACTGGCTGGATAATCTGAAAGAACAGTCTGTTCATTTTAAAAGAATGCTTATTACATTAAAAGGGCACAAATGAGACAGTGATGGGTGCAAAACTAACAAAGCAGAGTATGCTTCCCGCTATGGGCAACAGTTTTGCATCACCCTATACAATTAGAATGAAATTTGCTGAATAACGTTGCGTTAATATATTGAATTACATACCACTTTGGAAAAATGTGACATTTCGAAATTTAACATGGAATACTGTACTACCGGTACTGCTACGGTTTCCGGTAGACTTTTGCGATATCATTATGTAGTTTCCAGGTGATGCAAACCTGGCCATAGCCGTACTCTCATGAAGAATGCATGCTAAAAACAGCCAAAAATAACAACTTTAATACCAATTATTAAATAAAAGTATAAAAAACATTTAAAAAACACTAATACAATCAGGATTAATATTCTGCACAAATTACTGATCAACAGGGTCTGGTCCCAACAGGACTGGATTAGTGAAAGTCAATTGCACTAAACTGACTGAAGTTGTCTTACAACTTCAATGAATTTGAAAACAGTTTGAACTTCACATATTTCAAGGAGCGAGTGGTAGATCCCACCTTTGACACTTTTGAGAAGGTTGCTGTTGTTATGACATTGACAGTTTTGGCATCATTCCTGAAAAAGAAGAACACAGGTTGGTTAACAGGTCTACAGTCACTGCACATACATAAAGCGTTGCTCTAGTTTTACTGACATCCTACCTATCTATCATCTTATCTGAACAACAAGACAATACATTTACTTTGTTGATCATCTTTTTATAGTTTGGATACCATGGTTTACTTCAAATCTATGCTGGGTAAAACTTAAAAAAAGATTATGCATAATAAAAAAATATCATCCTGGGGCATAAAATACAAAATGTGATAACACTAGTTTTCCATTACAGAATGAGTGACTCAGTTCTAGAGTTGTGTGCCTAGTGCTAGTTCATAGTGGACATTCTTTATAAAACACACAAACATGTGTTTTAACTAATTCACACGTCAATCCTATCGCACCTGACATTAAACTTCACAGTGAAATCTTATCGAGGGAAGAAACATTAAGAAATCCAGTGACAGTGTTGACTTACCAGATGTTTCTCTTGTAAAGCTCCATCATTACATCAAGTGAGATCTTTGCAGCAACTGCATTGCTGTCTCTTAGCATGGTGTACATGAAGTTCTGTAAAGTCTAGAAAGGTAAAAACACAATTGGAACCAACAGCCAGATAAATGCGGATGTATTGTCAAAACTAGGGGTGTGGCGATACGAGACATATCACCACTTTCAGGTTCCAGGAGTCCTTTGATTATACAGCAGCTCATTTGCACTTACTGTGTTAACTTTGTTGTTCTTATGTTTTGCATTGATATTCTTGATGTCAGTCACAATATGGATATACAAGGTCTGCAAGGAAACAAATGGAAAACGTTCATTTTACAATTTAAGAGACCCAGGTTTCATATGCCAGTAAACTAATTTAGCAGGTAAGGGGGTTTACCTTTCTAAGAAGCTTGTCATGACATCGCAGAAGCTCAAAGAAGAGTTCCAGCAAGCTTGTGGGGTTTAGGAGGTCTTTGTTTCTCAACAAAATCAGGGCTTTACAGAAAGTCTAGGAGAGGGGCAAAATCAATCAGAAATGGTCTGAAGTAAAAGTAGAACTTTAGCTGCATAAAAAGCACATTATATGTTACCAACCTACACATGTCAGTGGCGCATATGCTAATTGCCAATAATAATAATATTCTTCCTCAGGGTAACCCAACAGTCTTTTGCACAGCCTTCCACAAGACACTCAATCCTAAAACCACAACAGACTTGAATGCACATTTATGTCTGCGTTCCCAACCAATACATTTCTTCTTTTACCAGGCAAACCGTGTTATTGATTCAATCCCTAATTTTGATCTCCAGATTCCTGAAATCATCGGGGCCTATAAAACTGTTCTAAATAATGGTGGATCTATATATGTGCATTGTGATCATTCAAAAGTGAGCCTCAAGGTTATAAAAATCAAAACATCTAAGAGAGCAGTAGAGTCTCTATAAAACATATATAAAAAATGCCAACAGGATACTATTTGGGGATTTAGGAGGACAGAGGTATTTAGATCTGCCAGCATTGATATTAATAGACACAGATTTACCATTCGCAGGTCATGCGCTAAGACTGTGTGGTGGCAGAAAAGCAGCTCCTTCAGCTCCTGGGGAAAGTTGGTGAGCTGCTCTCGATAGCAGTGTCCAACCTGGAAAACAAATCCGATTCAGATATCACTTTCATTTGCCTTCAAAACGGTTAAGCCAGGTCATTACTTCAGCTTTAGCAGACAGAGTAGGATGAGATGGTATAACTGGTAGCTCAGTAAGTTTAGAACACTGTACACTTTCTTTCATGCCTGGAAGCCTACCAGCTGAAGTGCTAACATCTAAAACAATAAAAACATTCATTTAAATCCCCTTAGCAGGGACGAATGTTGCGATAGGAAGGGACATGCCTTGATGGGCCGAACTCTCTTCATTCCTAAATTTTTCATGTTTAAAGCTTACAGGTGAGGAATCACCCTTTTAAATAATATTGTTTACTATTATGTAATTAGGGAAGCCACAAGTGTTGTCTAGGATTAAGAAACTAATTTAAAGACAACACAGGGAAGTATGAAAGCAGATTTATTACCTGAGCCAAAAACATGACTAGTTCAGCCAGTTCCTTGTTTGGCTTGTCCGGCTGAAGCTTGAAGATCTGCACATTGGATTGGTAGTGCCTATACTGCTGCAGAAACTGGACAATAAAACGAAAGAATAATACTGCGTTTGATACATGATTGGAATAGCAAGAAAACGTGACATTACCTGCTGTACAATAAACAAATGACACAAAGTGTATCAACTCACTGGTGGAGGGATACTGTATTCTTGTTTGAAATGTCCCGAGCACACAACACACATTACCATACAAAATTACGTTCAGTTCACTGGTAGTTTCATGTAAAATGAAGAGTAATGCTTAAAATTACATTCCATCATTCACATTTAAACCCTTTTTTTTTTGTTTGTTTTATTTTTCCCAAACACTAAAGTGTAGTACCCGAAAAAGAATATTAGTTGGTTTGTAAACATTATGTAAAAATACAAAACAAAACTATATTTATAAAATGACAATAAATAACAAAACTGAATCCGAAATGTAATGTTCTTGATGACATGTTGCGCACTATTACTTTGTCACTACAATTTAAATGAATGGTTAATAAAAACATGATTTACCTCTTCCGTGTAGGACTGTGGGTCTCTTTTGATTAAATTCTGCAATTGTGGCAGATTGGTGGGTAGTTTGTTGTTATTTCTTCCCGACATTATTACTGTGAAAGTGCTGTCTGGCGTTAAAAAAAACAAACATATATATTGAAGTTTTCATCTGTAGTCCCTGCGTGGTAACAAGAAAGACGCCATGTTGGCACAGTTTAGTTTACACATCTACGGGTCAGGCACAGGGACAAGCAGCAATATAGACGTACGGGTGAATGGCGTTTAGAAATCAACTTTCCATTTCCAAAATAAGCAGCTCATGCCAGAGGATACGTTTTGTAAAGGAACAATAGAGACTGTTAAACGAAGAGATATTTGTTTGTACTACCCAGATCGCAAATACAACTGGGCAATCAAAGGTATTAATATTCTAAAAAATTAAGTTGTAAATCACGCCCCCATTGGAACCTTATTTCACTTCGAAATTGTGTTTCATGTAAAGGTGTAAGCAGTCTTTCAAAATTCGTTTAACAACAAAAAAAGAAAGAAATATTGTATTTTTTTCATATAATGGCTCTTCCATGTGACATATTTTATACATACAGGCCTATTTAATAATTTTGTAAATGTAAATTATTCCAGTGATTCAAGTAATCTTCTATATTACAATTACAGGATGTAGTGTTTTTTCACTTAAGAGGTAAAAAGTGGTACCCGGTTCGTGCATGCCGAAAAAACTTCTGCTAAGAAAGCAGGGAAGCGCCCATTCAAATCTGGCACGTTATATTTTTCCACCATTAAGAAAATACTATGCAGATATTTACCATATGCAATACATCGGGTCGTATACATTTCGTTTACTTCTGCAACTTTGCGGTGCACTTCTCATTTTATCTTGTTCGTCGTGAATAGTTTTTTTTCTTGTTAGATAAATTGAATGTCTGTTTGGATGAAAACAGCATAACATACCCGATTTAAATGGGTGTTTCTCTGCTTTCTTAGCAGAAGTTGTTTAGGCATTGCTCAGGGATGCGTGAGCAAATGCAATGCGCTGTGTACCCCTTTTTCCCTGAAAATAACACTACACTGGGTACCTGGTTTCAAAGGATGAAGCTTGCTGTGTTGGGTGCCACATGGCAAACTGGTCAAAACCTGGCGAGACAGACATTGCAACAGGGCCACATGGTCACCGCGCTAATTCGCACTCCAAGCAAACTGACAGTTGAACACGATAACTTGAAGGTACAGTACATTTGTTATTTACAAAGCCAGTAGTTAGATTTATTTGAATTATACTGTTAGCTTTTTACTGTATTCGATGTTTCAGGTCATCAAAGCAAACATTTTCTCAGAGGAAAGTCTTAGCGCGCACTTCAAAGATCACGATGCTGTAATATCCTGCCTGGGGTCTTCTCCAGCCTTCTTTTTCTACATCACAGGGTATACTGATTCTATGAGAGCTGCAGTGAATGCCATGCGCCTGGCAAAAGTTAACAGAATGATTGCCATGACTTCTTGGTACACTGAACGTAAGTCAAGCTGTATTCAGTGTAAACAGCTTTAACATCAAATTGGAATAAAATCCTTAACGGCTGATAGTAGAACGTTTGTGAACTGGACTAAGAAGTTTCTTAGTTTTATTGGTAATTGAATGTAATGATGTGCCGCCCAGTATTAATCAAAACTGAAAGAAACATGTTATTCGTCCAACAAGAAAATATCGTTATCATCTTGTAGCCTTTTTACACTTGACCTATTTTATTTTAGCCAATCATATTGTATAATAATGTAAGTTTCCATGCAGTACAGGGGTTCCCAGACCTTTATGCCTGACTTGCAGGTGTCAGTTTGGTTATATTTTTTTTTCCCGGACCCTAGTTTGTAAACCCCGGCGAACATGCAAGAGGCAGCCAACTCATTAAAATGGCATTTCTCTTTGATGGGATAAACATTGGCAGGGTGTTTTTTTTATCAAGATCAAAACTGCCATTGTGTTGACGTGAAAGTGCCTTTTTAAATCATTCAGTCCCCCATTTTAAACTGACATTGTATTTTGTTGTTGTATTGTGTCTATTCTCAGCTAATTCTGGGACGCGGTCCTCTTACCTGATACGCTTTTTTATGCTGCCAATGAATCGAAGTGTGCTGACCAATATGCATCAGATGGAAACCTTTTTACAACAGAATTGTGATGATATTAACTGGACTGTGGTGAGACCTCCTGGGCTTATGAACCAGCCAGCATCAGGTATAATGTTTGTCTATTCACTGTTGAAAATGACTACTTCACCTTTTCTACTAAAGAAGATGTTTAAGGTTATATTTCAGGAAATATCATGTTAATTTAAAATTGCACTAGGTGTACAATAGGCCCCTTTATCATTTCGCTGTTGTTTTCAGTCATTATTTTAACTGTGACCCGAGTGAACCACTACACTAAACATGCAGTTCCTCTGTACTGATTGATCAACTTATGACTATGCATACGTTCATACTATAATGCAGGTGGAGTCAGAGTTGAAAGGGCAGAATCACACGGTTTCTCAAGTACAGGAAAAACACACAGATCAGCAGTCAGTTAAATTGAGCAATAGAGAAAAATTAGAAATAATCTTCATTTTAAAAGAACAGAACTATTCAGAATGACAAAAGAGTGCTAAAAAGTGATTGAAGCAAGCAAACTAATTCCATAAGTCTTGCCAGTTGTGCACTTTCTTCCACAATACAGCTCTCAGATTTGCAGGTTGGAAATAAAACACATATTATATACAACATGTGTTTTCATTTGAAGAAGACATTAATCCGAAAACATGTTGATGGGCAAAGTTTCAGGCAGTGTTCACTTCCTTGGTCATTTCCCTTGGAGGGTGAAATTGCCCACACTCTTTTAACACCTCTCATTAACCAGCCAGTTGCTGCTTCCCCTCTTCACTGACATGCTTTCAGCCAGTAACATGCTTTGACGAGAAGACACTGCTGGGCTGAAACGACTTAGGAGTGAAGCAGTAGAAGACTTACTGAGAGCAAAGCATAGAAACTGAGCACTATGTATTACCCAGTACAGAATCAGAGTTCCTGGTTTGAAAATACACAAAACACTACATCTCCAGCCTGGCACAGAACAGATATGAACCTAGTTTGCTTCATTTCATACATGTATATTTAAATTGACTTTATTAATCAGATACAGCCAAAGAATTCCTAAGCCACGAAGGCTACCTTGTCCCTGAGTCCAGTGGATGTCCAGTCGGAAACTCAGTGGGCTGAGGGGACGTGGCTTGTTATATGCTGTCGCTTCTCAACAGTAACGCATGGGTCAAAAAGGGTGTGGCTATGACCACAAAATAGCATCTTAAAGAATGGTTATTGTTTTCACACCTTCTGTAAATAATGAAATACATATATATCTTTTTTTTTTTTTTTTTTTTTTTTTAAGAACAATTAATGTATAAGACCAACTCCAATTCAGTAATTTTTCTGTAATGTATGTTCCAATATTTCAACAATTTGGAGGATATTAATTATATACAGATAATTGTTGTTATTATAATTTTCCATATTATTTTTCTTTTTTTTTTTGAGGGGAGGGGGGTGTTAGAGTCACAAAAGAGTATTTCAATATATTCCCGGGATGGCTGAAGCAGACCTAAAAGCTAATATACACTTTATTATTATTAATTAGTCATTTAGCAGACGCTTTTATCAAAAGCAACTTATAGAGACTAGGGGGTGAACTGTGCATCACAGCTGCTGCCTTGTTTGTTTTACATCTCATCCGAAGGACGGCACATAAAGAGGTTAAGTCAGTGGCTGAACTGGGATTGGACTGGGAACCTCCTGGTAACAAACCCCTTTCTCTAACCACTGGACCACCAAGCCAATGTTGTTGAAGCTCAAAAAAGTTAATAAACTAAGTTAGTAATTGTTACCTTGAATGCAGTACTTTGATATGTCTGTCTGTGAAATGTTAGGTTATGAAAGAACCACACACACTATAAAGCAGTAAGGCATAGTAAGAGTTTTCCTGCTTTTGGTGCTCAGTTCTCTGTATTTAACCAACGTGAGCTAAATCCTCAGCATGACTTAACCAAGCAAATGTGGGTCCTATTTTAAATGTGTGCACCCACGTCTCGTTATTGCTAGAGACCTGGTGAACATCGAGCCGTAATGCACTGATCACTCCGCACTGCTGGATTGCATTCCCAGTCCTTTTCAGCCCTCCTCCAGGGTGTCTTCTCTAGCTGAAAGGGTTCCAAATAGGAAACCTTGCAATGTTTGAGTTATACACAGCACAACAACTGGCAATGACTTCGGTCTCATTCCAAAGCTAATTGTGATAGTCTGCTGGTACAGTGTATGAGAATTCCACCCAGCTTGCATGTTGCACACAACATGACAGAGGTGTTTGTGAAACGGAAGGTAATATAATAACTATTGTACATTTTGTAAAATTAAAAAGGGTCCATACAATACATTTAACAATTGAAGAACTGAGGTTTGGAATAGGCATCTGCAGGTCTAACATTTTCCCAGTACTGTGTTCTGGTTTTAAAATCTGAATCTGATCTAATTTACTGTCTATGTTCCAATTTATTACTAGGGTCATCCCCTGCTATCTATGTCTTTTTCTTTTGAAGATTTTTTTTTTTAACCTGAAAGTGATATACCTAGTTAGAAACAATTAAAATGAGATTACTATATAGAATGTCCTCTGAGTGAACGTTATATATGTTGCATACATACTGTTTAGATTTCTCTTGAATAGGATAAATACCATATTACTTCAATTTGGTGCCGCCCTCGAATTAAAGACGCCCTCGTATTGACGCTGCACTGTTATATCAGCTTTATAATAGAGGTGCCCTCGAATAAATGCTGCTATCAATAAAAAATAAAAAAAAATTGAAAATTGAAGCTAAACTACGTACAGAACAGCAGTCCTACAGCAGTTCTTATAGGTGGTTTTGTTGTTTTCTTTTTAGTTCAATTGTAATTCCCCTAGAAATAAAAACAATGTGCTTACTATCTATGAGAAGATTTAATTTCGGTTTCTCTTGCAGAGAAATTACAAACAAGCAAGTTACAATGATAGAAAAAATAACGAGTAGGATATGTTGTAGTTTTTATAGAAATCAAGCTGATATTCTGAGGTAATTTTTGGTACAGAAGAACATCTACGTCACAATCTTGGATTTAACTGCCACCCCAGCATTGTCCCGCCCCTTAACAAGCAATGCACGCTACTAATTCACTGGTACAGTACTCCCCTGACCTACCAACTCACACCTAATAGGCTCTCGGTAACTGTCGCTGATAAATGTACTGTAGTCAAAGTAGGTTAGCCACACACACTGCTACCTACAGGTAGGCTACCCTATTACTGAAAATAAGCAACCACGATACTTCTAAAATGTCATAAATCATGTAATAAAATATTGCGGCGTTTAAACATCATAGTATTATCAGTAAAGGCCGCCCTCTTTTAAGCGCCACAGTCATTTTGATCAATTTAAAATAAACGCTGCGGCGCCAACTTGAAGTAATACGGTATATTTTAAGGAGGAGCAGCTCCCAAAATGTTACTCATTTACAACCAATGGAGAACGACTAGGTGGGATATTAGTTCTGAATTATCTTCTACAAAAAAGGGCAGTTTAGAGGGCTCCCGAGTGACGTATCTAGTAAAGGTGCTCCACATGGCGTGCACAATGCAGCTTACTCCACAGCTGACCATAGACTGGCGCTCCCAGGGGCGACACACAATTGGCCGAGCATCGCCCAGGGAAGGGTTTAGGTCGGCCAGGGTGTCCTCGGCTCACCACGCACCAGCAACCCGTGTAGTCTGGCTGGACACCTGCGGGCTTGCCTATAAGCTGCCCAGAGCTGCATTGTCCTCCAACACTGTAGCTTCTGGGTGGCTGCATGGTGAGTCCACAGTGCGGGAAAAAAAGCGGTCGGCTGATAGCACGCTCTTTGGAGGACAGCATGTGTTCATCTTTGCCGCTTCCGAGTCAGTGCAGGGGTGGTAGCGGTGAGCTGAGCCTAAAAATAATTCGACATACAAATTTGGGAGAAAATAATAAATAAATAATTGGCAACAACTAAATTAAAAAAATAAATAAAAAAAAAAGGACAATAGGCCCCTCTGGTGGTGAAATGCATTTACTGCAAGCAACTACATTATGGATTCAATTTTGTACAGCTAGAACTTTCGGTACATTAAATAACTTCAGCCTGAGTTCCTGGATATGCATGGAAATTGCGGACATTGATTTACCGAAACCAGTGGAACACGTCGCCTTTTTGTTTCTAAAAAGGTATGCTGACTTGTGGTAGAATCTAATGAGTAGCACCTATCAACTTGTGACAGTGTTCCAGATTTTGTACCTGCCATGTACTGTGAATTTTTGTCTAGGTCACATGGTTCAGTCAGCCAGCAGCCAGGTAATACTGGGTCCTGGCCTTGATTTCAGAGAAGTTGCTACACCATTTATTAGCTGGTTTGATCAAGGAGTTGCAGTGGATCAACAATATATGTATTGATAAAAGACAGTATTATGAGATCTAACAATCCTGTCTTATTTGGCAACAATAATAGAAGTCAGGTTTCTTTTAGAGAGTATTCAGCAGGTAAAGGGCTAATTCATTACAGTATGTCTTTCACATCTGGGAGCCTGGGTTAAAACAGACTTAGATCACAAGTGCAAATGGACATTTTTAAGAGAGCAATACAGTGACTTAACATCATCAAACTAGAAGGACAATTAATGGCTCCTTCATGCAAATATGTTGTTTCTTTCTAATACTGTGACAGTAACTCCTCTTAGTAAATTTGCTTTTGCGCTGGCTTCCTGTGACAGACAGAATGATTCTTGGTGATAAGTCTCCCTCCTGACCTGTGAGGGAGCTGTGTAAAGGGAATAGAGTGCCCTGGACTGGATGGCCAGGTAATTAATTCCCAGGGTTAGACAGAAGTCAGCTATCTATAAAGGGGGCGGAGCTACGGTACACTAAATCATTGACCCGGAAGGGAAACGTTGTGGCAGCCGCGGATTGGAGGAGCGGTTGCAATCGTTAACCAAGGAGTCATGATTGACGGTATATAAGGGGACGAAGAAATGTGATCTGTTCCTTTGCTATGGTTAATGCTAACCCGGAAGGAGAATCGTATTGTGTAGTGTGAGTGTTTTGTTTGTTTTTGTCATGTCTAATTATTATTATTATTTAGACAGCTAACACGATCCGGAGCTGTCGCTACAGGCCAGCACAAAACCGGACAACACTGCACTTGTATCACGATAAATTGTATTTGCAGCGCGAGCACTACAGCACTCTCTTTGGACTGGTGACCGTGTTTGTATATTGTGTGTGTATCTAATAAATACTGTGTTTATTGTTTTGGGACTGAACCCCTGGGTTAACCTGTGTACTACACAGCCTTGTGTACTACCATTCATTATTATTTACCGTTGTCAAGTGACTGTGGATTATAAAAAAAAAAAAAAACACCATTGCACCTGGATTATCTTTGTCTGTCTGTTATTGATCACTGCATAACTCCTGCACCTGTACACTGCTAACCACTTTGCCGCACTTCCAAATAGGGCTACTGTGTTAACAGTTTAAATAAAATAAAACAGTTTCTGACTGTAGAACCACCCACCTACTGGTAAAAATGCAGATTGCAGGAAAAATTGTAGATGTATTTATTTATTGTATTGATTTCAGTTGTTTTGCTCAACGGGGCAGCCTCGTGAGATGCAACATGAAACAGATAACCTGGAATTAAGTTCCGCACACCAGTATAAACAAGAGCAAAGTTTTCTTTCCAGTGTGCGTTCAATGTCAGAGGGGTGTCAAGATGCACCCTGAGTTAACTTATTCCAACCGTCGTGCAGTCCCGAAAACAACTTTAAAAAGTTGACCCCTTGACCCAATTACCATCTGTGATAGGGTATGTGTGGGCATGGCCGTAACTAGCTATGAGGACACCGGGGTCATGTCATGTAAAAATTATGGTAAAGTACAAAAGACTTTTCTCTGTTGGTTTGCCGTGTAACATATAGATTTGGAGGTTGAATCGTAAATACCAAGCAGTCATATAAATGCTGCCTACTATAGCTTAAAACCTAAGTTTGCCCTCGGTAGAATGCCCGCTCTGGTTATGGCCCTGTGTGTGGGCGATCTGCAGACAAATGGATGGTGCATCAGTGGTATGTCAAGAGCGACTATATAACAGGTGTACCCCAAATTAAAGACAAAAAGAAAAGACAACAAGTTGCCATGAACACCACTGTGTGCTGCACCCACTACCAGGGCGGTCCTGCTGGCACACTTCCTGTCTAGGTGTTTTAAATGGGTCTAAAAATCCCCAAACTAATCTTTGCTCTGGATAATAATTAAAACCCTGATCCAAGTTCCACACACGGTGGTCAGAAGTTTTTAGTTTCTCTACACAAGACAGGTTTGTTGTCCTAGTCCTTGGCAGTCCTTGTGTGTGTGTGTGTTTGTGTTTGTTCACAGCAGTTTGAATTAACAAACCTGAACAGTAGGTGGCGACAATAAGTTTCGACAGAAACTTGGTGGCCATAAACCAAATAGAAGTAGTGAGTTGTAAAAAAAACAAACAAACGAACCCAACAAAAAAACCCAACAAAATAAATAAAAACCTTTTCCTAATTCTGATTAAAATCCTGGTCTGTATTCACAAAGCACGAGCATGAAAATGTCAACTCCAACATGCTATAACAATGTCCTTTTTTGTTTTGCTAGTACGAGCTCCGAAATGTAAACTATGGAGAAGGAATACAATATAGTACCCATTAATACAATTCCACGTAAATATTTGGTATAACTGCTTGACACTGTAGCTTTAAAAGTGAATGTAGCGTAATATCTAAAAATAAATAAATAAATAACTACATTACCCAGTGTTCTGTGCACCATTGGCAGCTGTGCGCCGGCGCAGTCAGTGTACTTAAACTGGCCAAATCGAGCGTTCAGTGTTTGCAAGGAAAGATGAGGTAATGTTTGAAATTATTAATTCGTTAATGATTGTTTTTAACGGCGTGTTTTCTACGAGAAGGAAAAGTAAAAAGTGAATAATGATTATTTCACATATTTCCTTTAATGTTATGGAATCAGCAGTTTTACTGCTAGTATTCATTTCTAATTTAAGTACGGCTGAAGCGTGCCAAAAAACACGACGGTGCGCAGAGTTAGTGAAATGTGGAGTTCTGAATACCAGTGCAATGTTTTGTGTGGTGTATAATGTATGTTTCTAATTAAAGCCGGTTGTAAAATTGTCATTATACTTGCGAGATGTGAAGAAAGAAATTACTCATGGTTTGACCTGTTTAAATGGCATATTACTGCTAATAATTTCAAGGAAATCACTATGCATAATCCTTAACGTCCAATTTACTTTGTTCATGACAGCTAAAGACCACCCACTGAGTGAAAGTATGTCGATGGGTAAGAACAAACTATGCAGATAACACTCGCAACAGCGATGCGAGTTTCAGTTTTGCATTCTGGACTAAATTTAGACGATTATCAATTGTTGGTTATGCGATTTATAACCTGCCCCTGCACAACTAAACTAAATTTGAGGATAAACAAACAATGTGATTAACGGTTTGTTCAACAATGTCTGCCTTCTGAAAAGTAGAATGCCCAAAAGACTAAAATATATGGGAAAAGGAGAAAGTTAACACCTTGTAATGTAAAATTGAATATGATTGTGCAACACTCGCTTGCTCAAACATTACAAATGTGTTCTTGTATGATATGGATGCAGAAGACGCATCTTTGTGAAGTATTTAAAAGCCCGTATTTTATCATCACTTCGTTAGGATACTTGCACAACACTTTGGGAGCAGCAAAGGTGTTAGCTTAGAGAACTTTGAAGAAACCACTCACTTAAACAGATTGCAGAGGGATGGTTCTCCATATTTGATTTTCATGTATTTGCCTCTGTGGTCTGTAATTGATCAGCATTCTAATACAATATCTTCGGTATAGCAGACACTTTCAGATGTTGAATCTTTTTATTTAATTTTGATAAATAGTAAAAAAACAAAACAAAAAAAAACCTTTTTAAAGCTAATTAACCTTTGTCTTTTGGCTGTACATCT
The DNA here is from genome assembly GCF_017654505.1 of Polyodon spathula. Taxonomy (NCBI): domain Eukaryota; kingdom Metazoa; phylum Chordata; class Actinopteri; order Acipenseriformes; family Polyodontidae; genus Polyodon; species Polyodon spathula. The sequence continues at coordinate 78,793,524 of NC_054535.1, forward strand.
TCAAATTGCAGTGTTTAATACAAGAATCAGTAACTGTTAACTGAACGTTCTTGTGGACACCCCAGTAAGTTGTACATTCAGAGACAAATTAGGATTACGTGTAGAATTTAGTAAAGCAGAACATTTAGCCTATTAGACAGCGGTGAATTTCAAATGTTGCATTTTAACCTAACAATGAAGAAGTCGTCTCTCTAACCTTACTGATTTAATGCAAGGTTTTTCACTGCAGTCGGCTGAAATAGTTTTGCGAAGGCTTATTGTTAATAATGTGTTTGGAAGTTGTGTACATGTAGCATAGCCTTCCAGATAGTGCTTTTCTGACTCTCCTCCAAAGAGACTGCGTTTCTTTGATCTTTTCAACAGCACTCACTTTAACTTGTTTCCCTGGATGCCCTGTTAGAAGTCTTTCTTATAGAAAACACTACAGGTATGTAGTCTGCTTTATTTAAACCCTCATGCACACCTGCTATAACATAGTTTAGTTTACTGTACTAAAATTTAAAGGTGCTGGAAATGCTGAAGTGATCACAATATGGGGGGCCTTGATTTATTTAAACTCAGCCCTGCCCTTATTTACTGTGTATCTGTGTAACACACTTTTTTGCTTCGTAGGAAAGAGCATGTAGTTGATAGAGGATACATGATAAAATATTTAATGTGTATTGCCAAAATGTTTCTGTGTGGCTTGTGTAAAGTGGTAATCGGGTCTCAATCCTCAGGCTGCATCCTCACTGGAAGTGCGCGAATAATTTGTAGTCACTGCAGTCAAATGGGAGTGTCTACACCAGCAGCGAGCGACGTCACTTTGAGAAAATTTCACGTTGCTAAAGCCGAACACACTCTGCCCGAGACAATCGTCACATCTCTATGGTTCAGGTTGCATCGCAAAAAAAAAAAAAAACCTTGGAGAGTGAGCATCACACACTGCCCGATGTGACTTTCTCATCTCAGTGTTCCCACAATTTCTCCCCACTGGGAAATTGGCCCGGACAACTAGAAGTTTATTTTTTTGTCTGTCCATATCTTCCATAGTAGATTTACTCAGTGTAACACTGTTCTTGAAAACAGTACTCCCACTGTTGTAAATGTTCCCTGATATAATGCAGAATACATTAGAAAGTACAATATGCAGTTTTTTGAGTGTGCATTTCCTGTGTATCTCTTTAAATATTTCTAACATTTTCTGCTGTTTTTTTTATGCAGTAGTGTAATTTAATTTTAAACTAATTATTGAATAGGAACCCTAATTGTAAGTAAAAACCTTAAATGTTCAGCATTTATTGGCGTTGGTCTTTGCAAGGGGTTGCACTAAGCAACAGTTACTGTACAGAACCTCAGCATGTCAAGTTCCTTACCTTGAATATGCCAATGAAAAGATATATCTGGTACATCAATTCAGTACAATGTAATTAGATTGCTCAATACCCCTCCCACATTCCCTGTAACTAAAATAGTGTACTGTGGGGGTTGGATACGATAAGGGGATTTCATTGCAGTTGTGCTTGGCTGCTGTCATGTACTGTTTTTTTTTTTTTTTTTTTTTTTTAATTGTGTATGGTAAACTGCTAATTCATTAGTGAGCACAGTGATTCATTTGTGTAAAGATACCTGGCAATTGTCATCTTCAATCTTCCCCTGTGACAGTTACTTGGCAAATCTTTCACACTCAATGATGTCGGTCTCGTTTTCTGTCACTCTCCGCGATTTACATAGATTTATTGAGTTTGAGAAAGCTGATCAGGTAGTGCTTGAGGTCTACTCCAGTTTTCCTCTATTCTGAACAGGGAGTTACTGGCTATATATAATTTTTTCCCTTAATGTTTATCCCCAAAAGGTTTGAGACACAGTATTTTCTCATTAATGGATAAGCAGAATCGGGACAAATTATGCTTGCGTCCTTAAGAATCAGAGTCTGTTTTCTAGCTGGTCAAGTCTAATAAATAGTCTGATGCAAAAATGCCAGTTCAGATTTGAGGACTTGATCTGAAGTTTTCCATTCTTTTAAAAGGGCTGCACAAAGGCAAATTATGCGAATGTGATTTTACATTACTCGCAGTCCATTGTTTTGTGTTTAATCCATCCTTTTCATTGACTGAACAAAGCTAAAAGAGTTACAAAAGTCATAACAAATAAAATCAAAGTGCTCTGCTTGCTCTATATTTGACCATGTTGGTTTACAGCTGGATCACAAACACTGGAAAAGTCTCTATTGTTAAAAGCAGGCTTTTGAACTGAAGTAGAGAGGATGTTTTAAAGCCGTACTTCTAACATGCTGCAGTTGTACGTGCCATGTGCAACAGTTTTTGCATGCTGCAGTTGTACGTGCCATGTGCAACAGTTTTTGCATGCTGCAGTTGTACGTGCCATGTGCAACAGTTTTTGCATGCTGCAGTTGTACCTGTCGTGCAGCAGTTTTTGCATGCTGCAGTTGTACGTGCCATGTGCAACAGTTTTTGCATGCTGCAGTTGTACCTGTCGTGCAGCAGTTTTTGCATGCTGCAGTTGTACCTGTCGTGCAGCAGTTTTTGCATGCTGCCGCTTCCGTCGCACTAATACAATTCTGTCAGTTAGCTGAGCAACATGCACCACAGTGTACCTGTTATGATACTGCAAGTGGTCCAGGTGTTATGTAAAACTAGTGTTCAAATCACTAAACTGCACGTCTTGCACCTTTCACCACTTTAACATGGAGCCAATAAGTGCTTTGAGTATTTGATGCTCAGCAGTTTGACTCTATCTCAGTCTTATTTGACAGTCTTGTTGCCACCTGTCTATCTTTTCCACAATAAGCCTAGCAGTTATTACTTTTAAAAAAAGTCACCAAATTCAAGTGAAAAATAAACTGCTGTCATGCCCTGTATGAGGTGACTGATGTTGTTTTTGTTTCATTATCCCCGTCTCGAGGGATATACAGTAGCATGCTTTTAATATCCGGTTAGGTGTTGACTGTGGCTCTCCTTTCTTCTTTTCTGTGCAGGTGAAGAAACATTTCATTGGAAATGGCTTCAGGTGACATGGTACCTGAGCATGCTAAGCAATACAAGCTGAAGGAAAAGAAGCCGCGGGCAAAGTCCCTGGAAGGGGAATCAGAGGCCGATGGCACGTTCACTTTCGAGGCACACGAAGCTTGGAAAGATTTTCACAACTCTCTGCGCCAATTCTACGAAGCAAGGGAACTTTGTGACATCACGCTAAAGGTAATAACAAAAGAACCTGCTTGCCACAATTGCTTTCACCATAGCCATATGGGAGCAATTTGTGTTAGATGTGCCTGACCCTGAAAATGGTTGTAGTTTGCCTTTCGACTTCTCTTGTATCATATCATATGTTGTCATGAATTTTATGTATACAAAATGTACTGTAACATTAAATGCATGCCTGATATTGTGACTTCAGGGTGTTGAGCTACCTAATTTTGCTTTCTAAGTTGCTAGAGAGGGCTGTATATTTAGTACAACACGATGTTGTGGTTAAATATTTGTATAATACAGAGTAATTGCAATTCCAAGTATGCTGAACATCAAAAGAAACGTATCACTTTTATATTTCAGCATCAAAAGAAACGTATCACTTTTATATTTGAGCATCAAAAGAAACGTAGCACTTATATTTGGATAAAATTCACTAGATGTGATCGAAAAATGACAAACTCTGTTTTAGAGCAGGTGCAGTAACTTTTTATTGTGCTGATTAACAATTGACACCACGAAGATGCTGCAAAATTATGGGCAGGTGTTGTGACTCTTGCTCCCAGTTTGTGGCTCCCAGTGTGTGTCTGGTTAAACCGTCTCACCAGGTTTTGAAATTGCTGGCTTTGAGCACCCAAGACGGCGAGCCATATCATGCTGCCTAGTATAGAAAAAAACATTATGAAATGCTGGTGAGTTAAACAGATTGTATGCCTCTGTATTAGGGATGGGAATTTTAAATGTATAAACTCAAAAGAAGTTGTTAAACGTATAATAATATGCTAGACATATAACCGGTCACGTGTAAAATGTCACCAAACTGACCATTACATTTGTTATAATAATGGCATTGTTTAGAATGATAACAGTACAGTTATTTTGAAGGGCAATTTGTTGTTTTCATTGTGACGATCTTGGTATATTTTCTCAGTTCTACAGGTTTCAGTAGAAATGTGCTGGTGGTAAACTATTAATAACAAGTTTATTTTCCCCCTTGTCATATGTACTGGGATCTGTAAATAGTTAGTAATGTAATGCCCAAATGTAGAATGCTGTTAAAATAACTGTCAATTCACCTAAACTACAATATTACTATATTATTTTGTTTGTCATCATCTCTCATACCTAAACCACCTGTAACAAAGTACAGATCATGGCTCAACTTGAGTGCTTGTACACTACCCTCCCTTTTATTGGTTTCTTAGTAGTAATTTTATTTAGCATATATATGGTTCCAATCAGCCAGATTTGTAGAAATCATGGTTATATTTCCATATTTATGCTGATGATACTCAGATTTATCTGCGAACCACACTTTATATTGACTTGGCTGTTTCTGTGCTCACCAACTGTTTTGCTGACATTAAGCTCTGGATGAAACAGAATTTTCCGCAGCTCAACAGCAACAAGACTGAAGTGATGCTATTAGGAACCCTGCATCAACTGCGGAAATCCAGTTGTCAAAACATGACCATTGACTGGGTGCTAATGGAGTTTTGTTCTAAAATGAGAAACTTGGGGGTCATGTTTGACCCTAGCTTAACCTTTGAGCAGCGTGTTAGGAATATTATCAAGTTGTCTTTTTTCCATCTAAAGAACATTACTTGGCTGTGCCCTGTCTTGTCGCTGTCTGCTGCAGAAAATCTTGTTCATGCGTTTGTGTCCTCCAGGCTTAATTATTGTAATACCTTACTTACTGGGGTGTCAGAATGCCCTTCAAAAGCTCCAGTATGTTCAGAATTCTGCTGCTAGGGTGCTGCCGAGGTCTTGCTCTGGTGGTCACAACCCCCATACTGAAATCATTACACTGGTTACTGGTCAAATACCGCATTGACTACAAAGTACTGCTGCTGACTTCTAAAGCCAGTAGAAGTACCACTCCCTCTTACATTGCTGAGTTAGTTACCACCTACACTCCTAGTCGTGCTTTGTGGTCCTCTGATGCCGGCCTTTTGGTTGTTCCCCTGACTAAACTGTGTACAGTGGGTGACACTGCTTTTTCCTCCTATGCTCCTAAGCTATGGAACACACTTCCTTCTGAGAGCTGTGATTTTTAAATCCCGCCTCAAAACTCATTTGTTTATTGGCATTCTTATGACTTTTACTGTCATTGCATTTTTAATTCCAACTGTTCTAGTATATTTTGGATGTTTTTTTTATTTATTCTGTTTTTTTATTAAGCGCTTTGCGATAATAATAATTATTATTAGATTATTATTGTATGTATAGAGATGCCCGCTTCTCATTTACTGACCCATTGTCTGATACAGATAGGCAGTAAGCTGATACCATGCCACAAGCTGGTGCTGGCCTGTGTGATCCCCTACTTCAAGGCAATGTTCCTGTCTGACATGGCTGAAGCTAAACAGGACCTGGTTGAGATCAAAGACTTTGACGCAGATGCCATCAGGGACTTGGTGAAGTTTGCCTATTCCTCCAAGCTCACCCTGACTGTGGACAACGTGCAGCCGCTGCTCTATGCGGCCTGCATCCTTCAAGTGGAGCTGGTGGCCAGGGCCTGCTGCGAGTACATGAAGGCCCACTTCCACCCATCCAACTGCTTGGCCGTGCGGACCTTTGCTGAGATCCACCACCGGGTGGACCTGATGGACATGGCGGACCGCTATGCCTGCGAGCACTTCAACGAGGTGGTGGAGTGCGAGGACTTCCCCTGCGTCTCCCCGCAGCACCTGCGCACCCTGCTCTCCTCAAGTGACCTCAGCATCGACAACGAGAAGCAGGTCTACAGCGCAGCCGTCAAGTGGCTCAAGGCTAACCCACAGCATCATGACGCCTGGCTGGATGAGATCCTTTCACAGGTAAATACCACTTTTTGATTCCAAACATTCACAATACTTTAAACATCCATTTGAAAACTCTTGAGATACAACAGTAAGAAACTGTGTCAAAGAATGACACATTACTTTTCACACAGTTTGCCGTTTTATTTTTAGTTTTTGATCTTTATAGTTTTGCCTCTGTTTTTGCTGTATTGACAACATATAGTAGATGGCGTCTGTCAGCTACCACAGATAACGGCAAAACACTCTAAAAGAAACTTAAAGAAAGAAACATTTGTCAGAGAATTAAAACTTCTTTGTTACTCACAGGTTCGTTTGCCTCTACTCCCTGTGGACTTCCTCATGGGAACTGTGGTCAAAGAAGAGATGATAAAACAAAACCTGAACTGCCGGGACCTACTGGATGAGGCCAGAAACTACCACCTTCATCTGAGCAACACAGCTGTGCCAGACTTTGAGTATTCCATACGCACCACCCCCAGGAAATACACAGCTGGTAGGAAGATTGGGTACTAATGAGGAGAGGGGGCGGGGAGGGAGTTTGAATAGGCATTTGTGAGGGTGTTGTGAGGAGGAAAAAGATTGAGACTATGGAATTATACTGTAGAAACCATGTGCTGTTGTGCTTAGACTTCAGAAGTACTTCACAAAATGCAGATGGTAAAATGCTGTCTTGCAGTCTTTTCCTTTGAATTCTTAAGATAGTCTTCGAGTACAGCATAAATCATTTGTGTGGTTTGAGTTTCTTTTTTTAAATAAACAGGTGTTTTTCTCCTTTTCAAATAAGGTGTTGATTAGACTGGAGTAAGAGTGTTAAGTTTTGTGTGTGTGTGTAATATATATCTATCTATCTATATATCTATATATGTGTATATGTATATATATATATATATATATATATATATATATATATATATATATATATATATATATATATATGTGTGTGTGTGCGCGCCCCAGGTTCTTCCTATCGGATTTGTGTTGATCAGCTATAGGTTCAGTGCTAAGCTTTGGGTCTGACAGTTTCTTTTTTTTCAAGCTTGTTTTATCTGCTCTCTCTCCCCTGCAGGCGTCCTGTTCTGTGTGGGGGGGAGGGGGGGTTCGGGAGACCCTTTCCGCAGCATAGAATGTTACTCAGTCAGCACGAACAGCTGGTTCTTCGGCCCTGAGATGAACAGCAGACGGCGACATGTGGGCGTGATCTCAGTAGGAGGTGGGTGGTCAGAATGAAACAGCTATCAGATCCCATCTCCTTATGAATGCTCAGTTTTAACTTTTAAGGATTTATTTGTACATCCTATTGCACGTTGCTAGCTTGGTTTTCTATTTTATTTTGATTGCTTATCTAAAATTGAAATTGGTGTGCAGGGCATTTCTAGACTATCTGTTTCCAGACTTGCCAGCTAAGTGGTCTTCTAAAGCAGCTACCACTTAAACTAAAATATAATTATGTGGTGTCAGTTTTAGTGTTGGTTTTTCAAGCATCATTTGATTTTCATAACATTTTATTATCTGCACACTATTAAAAAAAATAAATACAAACGTTGATATTTTTGTTTAAACATGGTATAGTAATGAATACAATTTTTGTTTTTATTTATTTTACACATTTTGTAAGTTTTCTAAACCTGCCTAGCTAATGGCAATCCCCCCTTTTTATATATGTGTTTGTTTATTTATAAATGGGTCTAAAATGCAAGTTTGATAAGACAGTCGAGGAAGCTGACTCAGATTTTGTTATATGAATGTTGTATGTTATCAGGCTATATGCATTTTCAATGTTTTGTTTATTTTCACAGGTAAAGTCTATGCGGTCGGGGGACATGATGGCAGCGAGCATTTAGGTAGTATGGAAATGTTCGACCCAGCGATTAATAAATGGATGATGCTGGCTTCAATGAACACCAAACGGTAATTATAAAACTGAAGCAGTAAACTACAACACACACTGTACACATAGCACTAGCTGCAGCTGAGAACCTTTTTAATAAAAGACTAACATAAAGATAGTGGCTTATTGGCAAGGTCTGAGTCCCTTTACACATTTGTTCTAAGTTTGTGCTTTCAGCTGCTGTAGCTCTGCTAGGTTTATATTGTCTTGCAGCTACATCACCAGCTTTAAACAGAAGGATTGGTAAATCTGGCTGTATTCCACACTTTATACTGTGATACTTTAAAACTATAGCAAATAAACACATTAAGTTAAAATTGGGGCTTCTGATTTTCGGTTTTAGTCAATAAAAACAGCTGAAACACTCCTGAAATTGGTGCATATCCAATAAACGCTAGAAAAGGTTACTAAGTTAATGGACTCTTTCCCTGCAACAATAAAATACAGTAACCTACCAAAACATGGTTTTGGGGGGAGGAGGAATCTAAATCCACACAAACCCCAGAAGAATATGGCCGTGACCATGAGGATTTAGTTGTGGAAGTCCGCAAAGGAATAAAGGTACAATTGAAGTGTGCTAGTACTGTTGATATATAACCCTAGTTATATTACAGAGAACAGTGTTTTGGAAAAATCTGGGATTCTACAAACGCAACATTATATAACAAAGATTCTAAATTTCACTTCGGTTGAAAACCTTCCTCACCTAAACTTATTTGAACAGGAGAGGTATTGCTTTAGCTGCACTGGGAGGACCTATCTATGCAATCGGGGGACTGGATGACAATTCCTGCTTCAATGATGTGGAGAGATACGATCTTGAGTCTGACCGGTGGAGTGCTGTAGCTCCCATGAACACTCCCAGAGGGGGGGTTGGCTCTGTGGCACTGGGGGTAAGCCAGTTTTTAGCAGTTCTTTTGAAGTGAGAATGAGTCTGACGTATCCACCAATTATTCCCTAACTATGGCATTCAGCATACAGCAAATTGAGCACTAGACAGTGAAGAGATTATCTCTGAAATGAATGCCAAAAACCATCCTCTTAACACTACAGCAAAAACAGATTTCAAAGCAGTTGCTTTGAGAACTTAGTAGTTTAGCGCTATACCAGAGTGTGATTACTATGGATCTGTTACTAACCATTGCAATGTACATTTTAAAAATGGCATTTATTCAATAGAAAAAAAAACAAACAAAAAAAAAACACAAAACACGTTTAATTCAGATTAGCGCCTTTGTGTTCATGAACTCCTTCGGAGGACAGGAGGAGGTATTTCACAGTCACTGTATGACAAAAAGATCCCAATGCTCAAATAGAAAATGTTACTGTAGTATTGAGACCACAGACATCAGAAATGGTATCATGATTAAGATTTCACAATGAAATCCTAGTGGAGACTATAGTGACTTGTGATTTATAATGTGAGGGGGGAATTTCCCCATTGTTGTAGTGATGGGGATGTGTACACCGTGTAAATTCCACCTATGCTAGGACCTCCTTCACTACATCCCCTTTGCAGAGGCTTTCATCCTGAGCAGGGGTAGTGTTCTTCATGCATTGGTTACTGTTACTTTATTACCGGTCCAATATTCCAGGTTGCTGATTACACCTCCTATTTATAACTTTGAAAACCAGTTTTTTTGTCAAGTGAATGAACATGCGCTAGCCTTTTAATATTGCCTTCTGTGTAAGAGAACTACATTTATATATATATATATATTTCTCTGCAGGAGTGCGCCCAACAAGGATTTAAGCAGAATTTAAAGTTTCCTTTATTGATTCCAATAATCAAGTCACACTTGTACAGCTTAATCATTACACACAGTAACAAGGCCATTCATTATTAAAAGTCATTAAGCAATAATATTAGTTACCAATTTCTGGAAGAAGCATTGAACACGGCTCTGGTGTGTGTTCGTGGAGGATCTGGATGTTTCTCAAATGCTCAGTGTCTGCTGTTTTATACAGTTTTTGCACCCCTTTGCACATAAAACTTAATTGCTGGCTTATCTCTGTGTTAACCATATCTTGACCAGACAACTTTTACTTGCACCAGGTCAGGTGAGGTCAGTTCTGCTCATTATATTGCCCATTTCTCAGACAGTAACACATTCTAGCAGCATACACTGCCCACATGCAGCTGCACCCTCAGTCATAGTTTTGTACTTCTAACCTTTTCATTAACTCTGTATCTTCTGTATATTCATATAGACCCATGTGTATGCTGTGGGAGGAAATGACGGTGTGGCCTCCTTGTCTAGTGTAGAGCGGTATGACCCCCACCTGGACAAGTGGACAGAAGTGAAGGAGATGGGACAGCGGAGGGCTGGCAATGGAGTTGGCAAGCTGAATGGCTGCTTGTATGTAGTGGGTAAGTGTTGACAGGGAAAGTAATGGAATTCTGTTTTAAATGCCATCAAACCATTTTCAGGTTTAGATACAAATATGATACTTTTTTGTTAAAAGCTTTTAATGAAACACCAGCCACTGCTTTCTAAGTAAAGCATATCTAGATAAAACTGAGTGTAGTTATAAAAAGTGTCTTGAGCGAGGGCTCCTGAAACTGATAAATATTAAACCATTTTAGATTTTCCAAGTTAATGCTATTATACTACAACTCTACAACCTAAATCAAGAAAAAATATTGTCAGATTTGTTTTATGCCCTCTTATTGCAGCAAATTTTAAACTGCTTACATTTTCATAAGCTGCTCAACTTTCTCTGTAATGGTATCCCTTCATGTTGAGCAAAATCCGTTTATGAAGGCATGTCATAGAGGGAAAACATGAAGCGCCCGTTTTATTTATCTGTAGTGCAGACCGATGACTGAAGTTAAACTGTGTAGGATTTTTTGAACTTTGAGATTGCTGTGCTTGTAAGAGACTGAAATACTGTAACAAGGCATCTTGCTGCCCTTTAGGTGGGTTTGATGACAACTCCCCTCTGAGCTCTGTGGAGAGATTTGACCCTCGCACTAATTGCTGGGAGTACGTGGCAGAGCTGACCACACCACGAGGGGGGGTTGGAGTGGCCACACTAATGGGGAAAATCTTCGCTGTGGGGGGTCATAACGGAAATGTCTACCTTAACACAGTGGAGGCCTATGATCCTGTACTTAACAGGTAAATGCAGACCAGAGCGATTCTTAAGCATGCTTCTTAATACCCACTTGTGCCTGTATTAACTATATTGTCTCTAAACTGTCCATCTTAAGTTTAATATTATGCTCATTCTGCTTGTGTTTTCATCCAGAGATTATTTATTGATCATCTGTTTTTAAGATGTCTGTTTAAGGGCGTCAGTTTTTAGATCGTAGTGTATTGCTCAAAATATTCTAAGGATCATATGGCTCAACTCGGTGGTCTCTTGATGTTGGGATGACCCACCCTATAGAATTCCCTTACAACTAGCCAGCTTATCTAGGTTTTAAGGTCACCTGTAACATTGTTGCCATGACAAAACAGATTTTTGAAGTGAGTTGTCGCATGCAAATTATCTACCCCTTAAAGTGTAAATAAAGATTTGAGTTTGGTTCCATTTCTACAGACTAAAAAAGTGATCCAAATATATATATATATATATATATAAAAATACAAATTATTTGCATGTGTTTCTTCTAACAAGTTTTTTTTTTTTTTTTTTTTTTATATATTCCCAATGGGACTAGTTCAATAAAATAAAAAAAGTACTTTGAGCATGGAGTGCTCCTGCTTTGCTCAGTCACACACCTGAAAAAGCATGAATATAGAATATATATTTTTTAATTTAAAAAAAAAAAACAAAACATGTTTTTAAAGCTTTTCTGCAGCAATTACTTTTAATGGGGCTTTCCTTTACATTACAGGTGGGAGCTTGTTGGCTCGGTCTCTCATTGCCGGGCTGGGGCCGGTGTGGCTGCGTGCTCCTGTCTTGTCAGCCAGATCCGCTTTGTGGGTCAAGGATCCAGCAGTGTTGCGGACTGCATGTGAGCTGGCATCCACATAGATGTCTGCTTCAGTCTTTGTTGGAGAAATTGCATAGTAGGGCATGTGGTAATCTTTAACAACATAATGTGGTTGCTGTTGCAAAAAATAAAATGCACCACTGTGGAGTTTAACATGGGAAAACTCTCCACCACCTGCAAAGTGAGAGCTTGACAAATATAGAAGACATTTTGGTCTTCTGTGTGAAATATGAACCATTGGTTAGGAACCTGGTGAAAAATGTATTCTTACAAGGACATTACGCTGGTAGTAATTGCAGCCTTTTAGATGCATGCCAATGCAGGAGTGCTGGGATATTTGGCTTGCAAAAAGAGAACATTTCACAGTGTGGGAGAAAATATATTTTTGTATTTTCTAAATAGTCAACACATACTATATATATTAAGCCTGTTTGTTTTATTCTCAGAATAGTAATGTGTGTGATGTTTTAAAAACAATGGAAAAGCACTTTGAATGTTTAAAATGTTTGCTGTTTTTGTCACTGCTTTAGATTTTGTATATACCCTATACATATTTTTTTCTCTGATCTAATTCAAGCTTCGTTCCTGGTCTTGCCTCTGCAGTGAGACCAATTCTAAGATATGAAGTGATGCTTTCATTTTTATTTTACGTCAGCATTTTATTTGAGACTGCTTGACTGTATAAAGGAAGCGCAACACACAATGGCAAAAAGTATTTTTCTAAACTGCAGAATGTGTTCTACAAAATGGCTTTTGTGCTATTTTATTTGCTGTTAGTGTTCAGGAACAAAAGAGAACAGTTAATTGTAAAATATTTAATATATGGTTAACCTATTTAATTCTCATCCTGATTTGGAATGTTTAATGGTGTGATTGGGGTGATCACCATGTACTTATGGAGATGCTGGACACCAAAACGGTAGATTATTTCGGCACAGTTCACCATTGAGTTGGTTATGTCACTTTAAACAGTTCCTAATTGGTCAGAAAATAAACAGATTGACTTTTATTTGAAAACTTTGAGTTGGATTCAGTTCTGAGTTTGAATAATTCAACTAAAGGATTCATATATAATACAGTAGAGATATTTTAATAATAATCAGTACATTGTGGCTGTAAATAAATATAATGTGGTTCTTCAGATGCACTATTCCCAGTTTTTATTGTGTTTCTTTTATATATAATTTTGTCTTGGCTGTATGTTTGTTTTCTTCTCCTTTACACAAGCTTTGGGAATGATTTACAAAACCAGCCAATTCATTTTGGCCCTAACCAGGGCACTTCTTCCCTGACTGCTTTACTGTTTGAATAGGATTGACTGGCAGAACAGGGTGTTGTATCATGTGTTTTTTAGCACATTCTTAAATGGCTATATGTAATAAAATCACTTCTACTTGTTACCTTTGTCATTCATTGGATTGATTTTTGTATGTGTTTTTAAACTTTTTTTGCAGGGTTGTGTCTTCTTAGTAGTGCTGTGACGATTTCGGATATTCGCTCTTAATTTAAATATTCAGATATTCATTCGTTTTCAAAAAGTAATAAAAGCCACAATATTGCTCAGAATGCAGGCAGAGACGGCATAGCAGTAGGGGCAGAGGGGCTTGGCCTCTGTGTGTGTGCCTTTTATTTTACAGCAAGACGTTACAATATGTAATAAGTAGAAAATTATCCAGGAGTAAAGAATGTGTTGTGTAGGGCTTGCTTTACCCCAGTGAATTAACTACAAAACAAAGGATGCCAAATAGCGGTTTAGGTTAAACACTGGTTTGTTTATTCCTGAAATAAATCTTACATAAAGTTGACACCACATTTTATTTATCTTTTAACTTTTTTTTTCTCCCCCCTTTTCAGCCATTACTCAAGTAGGGCTTGATCGTATCTTTCACTTTTCTTGTGTTAATTAAAATCATGTCTTTTTGAATGGCTGTTTATACAGATTCTTAATCAACTCCTTTTGGCAATTTTAAATTGCATGACTTGAGCTCAGTATTTTAACCTAAGGAACAATACTACTCAAGCAATCAACCAAACCTATCTGCTCACTATTTAAAATGTAAATAACAATGTATGTGCCCAATGAGCTATTCATGTAAAACTTACTGTTGCATTTTCATTGTATATACACAGTGGCTCTCACAAGTACCCCCCCCTTTGTCTTTTCCACATTTTATTGTGTTACAACATGGAATCAAAATGGATTTAATTAGGAGTTTCTGCCACTGATCAACACAAAAGTTAATGTCCAAGTGAAAAATAAAATCTACAAATTGTTCTAAATGAATTCCAAATATAAAACAGAAAATAATTGATGTACTGTATATATACTACACTTAATATACGATAATAATTCAAGAAAACATGTTACATAAGAGTATTAAGTGAACATTAGCCACTAATTAATGACAGACCAAAATACACAATTTCTAGTAGTTTAACAAACAATATTTATAATAAAAAGAAAAGCAATTTAAAATAGTTTACATTAAAAGTCTGTAATGTAATAGAAATAATTGAACATATTCATTGATTGAAAACCAGCAACCAAACTAACCCAGGTGCCAAAAATAATGGGTTATGAAGATCAGATGAGGGAACTGAATCTGTTTAGTCTAGAACAAAGGAGGGTTAAGGGAAACTTGACTGAATTATTTTCAAATCCAAAACAGATTTACCAAAGTATTCTTTGTCAGTATTTGAAGCACAGCACAGAGAACAGAACCAGAGGATATGGTCGGGTTTGAGCGGAGACAGAATAGACAGTAGTGGGGAGGAACTGGAATGGGTTACTATGACGCCATGTTGATGAGTCAGTAGAAGCAGGGGAGCTGACATGGACCACCACGCTCGGTGGTACAATGTAGCAGTGTTCATCTATGATTTTTCTAAAACAAGGTTGGGTCTCATTCCACAGTATCGGCCCATGTCTCCCAATTTTAAGAGAGAATGCATTGCAGGACACTTCAGTCACAGCTCATTTAGATATGCCTTGTTATTCATTGATGATTCTTTGTGATTTTTATGCAGGTGTTTGCGCTTTAACCTAGAACTCATAAACACAAAAAATAAAGTTAAAAGGCTAGCAAAACAAGATGATAGATCCTCTATATAAAGTTTTACTGTGTCACACAATGCAATCATTGACCTTTTTGGACTTTGTGAAGTGACACTGTCATTCACCAAAGGTAAAGAGACCCATATAGTTTTTAATTCTGCACCTTAAGGTAAATATTTTACTACCAGGTATTTTGCAACACGTAATTATGTAAGCTACATGTTTGTTACCGTTATCTAAATGTAATACATTACCTGTTTTTAGAAAAACATTATTGATTATTTTTACACTATCATACTGGGTTTCAAATAAAAGGAAATTGACACAGTTATGTCAACAGTTGCGATACATTCAGTCACCCTCAAAATTAAGTCCATGTTCTGCAAGTGTGGTGCATTCTGGGTTCAGACAAAACTGCCTGGTCAGATAAGCAGCTTTTGTTGCCAGCAACATGAGGAAGACTTGTATTGCTGGTGGGTTGCCTTGTGTGACCATGTTGGTCAACATGCTGTCCACAACTCCATGACAAGACAGCCTCATCCTGCCCAGTTTAAGCCACTGGTCTCACATATGACCACAGTATTTACAAGGCAACAAAAATTTCCGTCTTGTGGCCGTCAACGAAAGTTGCTTGTGTGGTTAGGCTTTTTATGGTTAATTGAGTGTGAATCTTCTATCTAGCCCAATGTATGGTTTGGATGAAAGTGTTGTGACCATATCCCTGTGCAAAGATTATAGAGGTTTGAATGAAGGTCATACCTTTTTTACAGCCCTTAATCTTTGGACTTTCTGTTGTTTAAAAAAGTCTTAAATCCTCCGCAAACTGCCCAGTTTTTGCTGAGTGGTGGCAGGGTTTGTCAGCACTGTTATAATATTGCAAACACAGTGGGATGTATAGAACGTATATATTACTATAGATCAGGAATTTGATGATACACAATGCAAAGGCTTCTCCTTCTCTGCATGTTTTGTAGTTTGCTTAGAACTGGTAAGTGCATCTTTAACTTGTACACATTATAATGACTCAGATTAAAATGTTTTAATTTTTTTATTATTAATGACTCTATTTTGAAAAAGTGAGAATTCTTTACATTTCACGATTAGTCAGTTGGCATAATTGGCATGCAATTCCTGTGTTTTAATTTGCAACAAAATCATCAATGGTTTGGCCATATATGGTATTTAAACGATAATAGCAGAATGTGGCTTTTTTATTTAAGTTTGAAACCAGTTTTACTCTTAATAATAAAACAATATATCTAGTGTGGGATACTTTCTTATTATTACATAAGTGGAGTAGCGCCCACTGGACTAGTTTTGTCTTTGCTTATATTTCAATCCAGTGACATGTATGTGTATGTATATATATATATATATATATATATATATATATATATATATATATATATATATATATATATATATGTATAAAAACAACTTAGATAATTAATATACTTGTATTTTTAAGTGAATTCCAGATTCTTGATGTAAAATCTTACTAAAACTTATTTCAGACTTGTCATGTGATCTGCAAAATCAGTTTGGTCCTGGATGTCCATAGCTTTTTTTTAATCCAATCCAATTAAGTGTACCAACTATGTAATGTGTAAAAGTAAACTCTTTCTGGCATCAATGACAATGATGACCCAATAAATGCTTTTTTCATATTTTCAAGTCATAAGTGTGTGATTCAGTAGTCCATTGAGTTTTTAATTCTTTTCTGTTTATGGTCAGATAAGATTAAATGCTGTTGGACAGATTCTCTAAACTGTTAAATTTTTCTGGAAACCCCACCCCCCCCCCAAAAAACACCAATTACTTCTGAAACCAAAAAAAACCAATGAGTTAAGAATACTCACAAGCCATTGCGCAACATGTCTCAGCTGTTTATTACTGGTTTGCTAATGTTATTGGATGCATTGTTCAATTCTGAAAAACAAAAAAGTGCTTCTAATGACATGCTCTGAGAATTTTGCCCAGTCCCTATTAAATATTTAAAAATGCAATTCCCAAAACCAAACTACTTTACCTTATTGCGTTTTCAGCTACAGCGATGACCACATGTTTTGCGTCAAAACTTCAAAGTTGACATATTGTACTGTGTCAGAAAAAAACAAAAAATCTGAAAAAAATACCCCATAAAACAAAAGCTTTATAGTAATTAAAAACCCCTTTGGCTTTAGCACTTAGTGAGACAGAGGGTCAGTGTCAAGACCCTTGGAGACCCTATGATAACAAATGCTACTACATCTCAAGTGACGTGAAAACATGGGCAGACGCAAGAAGCGACTGCGAGTCGAGAGGGGGTGATTTAATGAGCATCAACAGTGTGCAGGAAAGGGTAAGTGGAAATCTCAGCCAAAAGCCAAATTACAGAATGAATTATCTTAACACATAAGCAAACAAAAAGAATACATTGATATATATTGAAGACTACATTTTAGCAATGTCCTAAACCAGTCACTGTTATCTGGTATACTTTCATAGCATTGACAGGAACCTAGCACTATAAGGGAAAATTCAAAGGTATTCAATTTTGCATTATCTGTGTTTGTATTATTATTATTATTATTATTATTATTATTATTATTATTATTATTATTTTCACATATTTACTTGCAGACATGGATTAGGACTCAGATTGGGGTGTCTAATATCTATTGGATTGGTTTGAATGATGTTGTCTCTGAAGGAGTGTGGGAGTGGTCGGACGGTTCTCCTTTTCTTGAAGAGCTACAGTAAGTGAAAGCCATGTGCCGGTCTTACTTACCAGACTCAACAAGGGGTTTATTGTCCTTACATACACCAGTTCGCCAGTCAGGACATTTGAAGGCATGCCCCTGTTCGAACTGAATTAGATAGCTAGGTGTTAGATTGCACTGTACTCCTGGGGGTGTAGATCTTGTGATGTCACTGTATTCCACAGGAACTGGCGTTCCGGGCAGCCTGATAACTGGCAGGATAACGAGGACTGTGTCCAATTAGCAGCTTCTGACTCAGCCAGGTGGAACGATGAATTATGCACCTCCACTCGCTATTATATCTGCAAAAGACTGACCCGTATGTTGTTTCTTTTTTTCATTTTTTCAAATAGTACCTTAGCCCTGACCAGAACACCATGGTACCAATGGCTCATTAAATCTTTCCTTCCCAATCAGCAAACCTTATGTTGTTCTTCTAGAGCCACAGCTGCTTTGCCATTTGAAGATCATGTGGTGGGGGACAGGGTCATAGCTAACGAAAGACAGAAAATTGCAGAAAAGGCTAAATTGACTAGTTCACACATTGCCTAACATAACTTGTTTTAGTTGGATTGGTACACATTATCTCTGTTGTTGGGCAAATCCTACTTTAACACAATACAGAGAGTAATGTATACAATACATACAAACAAGCTATGAACATGTTTCCTTTCAGCAAACCCACCTACACAGTGCGATATTGCTAACGGATGGGAGATGTTTGGTTCAGACTGCTACAAACTGAAGAACGAGCCTCGTAAATCCTGGTTCTCAGCAAGGAGGGACTGTGTTACAGAAGGAGGGGACCTTGTGTCCATTTTAAAACAAGATGAGGAACATTATGTTATCAGCAAGATGGACGCTTCCCCCGTTGATGTCTGGATAGGATTTTCAACTCTGGTAACTGTTTCATCAAATGATACATGTACAGTATACCTATATGTTTGTATTAATCACTGTGTATGGACTTCTTAAATATAAGGTGCCATTTCTCAATAGGTTTTCCATTGTAAATTAGAAATGTATAGACTGGCGATGGCACAAAACAACTTAAAACAGGTTTTTCTGAGAGTTTCTTTGATTTCAATGCATGCAGGTTAAATCACATGTTATAATACAGTAACAGCTAACTAAAGAACAAGTGATATTTAAAAAACTGTACTGTTACTAAAACTCACCAGCAATCCTCAGCATCACTAGAGCTTGTTTTAAATACACAGAAAAATCAAGCATTATATTTAGAGCACAGTTTCCATCAAAAACTGGGACAAACATTCTACTGGTGTACATGCTTTGTGAATGTGACCCATTGCTGTTTATAGAATTAACTCCCATCTTGTGTTTGGTGCAGAGCTGCACACCGTTCTCCTGTGAAGTTCAGCCCAACAATGTGAATTTTCTTTGGTCAGATGGATTAACTTCCAATCCCAGTTTTACCAGCTGGGCAGCTGACCAGCCTGACCTAAGGTAACATATACAAATGGAGCTCTCAGTGTTATTCATTTACTGGGCAATGTAATGGAGCTATCAGCTGTTGGAGTTTCATTGAAGCTGTTGAATGGTTTGTTAAAGCATGGAAATGGGTCACCTGGTAAAGAAGGCATGACCACACCACAGTACATACCAACGTGACCATAACAACAGCAAAATCTTTGTCAAGCAAGGCGTCTCACATTTAGAGCTTGGTTTGTAATTACCTTTGTTCTAAAAAGCTATTTTACTGTAGAATATTACATTTATTTCCCAATGTAGGCAGAATTTGTTGTTACTAAGGAACAATGGCATAAAGCAAAGTCAGGATTCATTATTGGTGACAAAAAAAAAACAGTTACTGCCAGGGAAAAGACCACTTTAATTACTCCTTTTAAAACATATATGTTTGGTCATCTTGACTGAAACAGAATTGTCAACCCAGACCTGAATTCAATGAAATTTACGGCACCACCAAAGCAATTATACAAGTATAACTGCAACATGGCAGCTTTGCCATTTTCACTTTTCAGATCGTCTGTGGGAACAGGCGTAACCTGAGTGATCCATTTAAAAAAAAAAATGTTTTTCTTAACAGCTTTAAGGAAACTGGAATTTGCTCTGCTGTCGTTAAAGACGAAGGGGCCAGTTATGGGAAATGGAAATCCCACCTTTGCCGTCACGAACGGCCATACATGTGCAAAAGAGGACTTAACAGTAAGTTGACAGAAAAAAAGACATGAAAACCATTTCATTGATAAGCATTTTCTGCCCCCAGACCACATAGAAGATCAAGCTAATTAGTTCATTTTGGGGCTGCAAAGGATTTATTTTATAAATGTTGTCCCTTTTCACAAAACTTTATTTCAACACTGTTTTTTTTAAAAGTGCACTTTAACACAGACTGTATCACAGTGACCGAAACACAGATGTCTATTTGAGTAATGGCAATGCGAACCACTCCGAATGACTGCAAACGTCACAACCAGGTAACATAGGGAAGAGGACCATACCGCATATATACTTTGAAGCTACACTACCTACAATGTAAATATACAAACCATTTTAGAAAGCAGTAGAGGAATGTGTAAAGTATGCATTGCTGTGTTTTTAATTTTGTGAATAGGGTTCAGTACTTAGATTACTTCTGCTTTTTTCTTTTCTTGTCTGACAGCGATTTGCCCTCCCGGATGGATCGGCTTTAACAGTCACTGCTACTGGTTTGTTAGTAATCCTAATCTCCTGACCACTTGGTCTGAAGCCCAGGGCGAGTGCTCACGTTTAGGGGGCAATCTGCTCATAATAAACAGGTAAACAAATCTTTAGTCTCTTTCTAATTACCAGACTAGGGCTTTGTGTCCTACAGTTTCCAAGGCACTATTGAAGACATTTTATAGCCTAGATAATTTTGTCTATCAAAGAACTACTGCCAACACTCATATCCTGGATATGTATGGCTGATCCTAAGGTGCTGCTCTTCTGGATCTCTTACCCTGCTGGAGTCAGGAGAAGCTAGTGGTCTTAGGGGATGGAGCGAGATAGCTGTGGAGGATGTTTCTGTCATTAATAACGGTTTTGGCATGGGTGAAAAGCATAGCAGCTACAGATGTGGCATAGGGCCTACCACACAGCAGCACATCAAACATCGTTGTGAAGGCTTCATCAGTGCTCCTAAGTGCATTGATGGGAAGGGTGATAGTAAGGTTATCCCTTGTTGCGTTTTCTTTGTGCACATCATAACAAGAGCGCAGGTGCAGTGGTGGCTAGGATGTGTACATTTGAATACAATATGCAAAAAATGATTGTATATGCTCTACTATGGAGACCCAGTGCAACGTACACATTTTGATTAACCTTCGTGTATCCTTCAGCCCAATTCTGTTGTAGAAGCACTCACTAGGCAAGGGGAATCTACAGATACTGTACAGTTATTTCAAAGCCATGGTTCTGATTTTGTAATCCTATTTCTTTCACTCTTTCTTTCTGTTTTTTAAGCTAACAGGATCTTTTTCTAACAGTGCCAAACTGTTTTTTTGTCTGAATTTTGGCCTCCTTCCAGTAACAAAAGATTTTGTTTTAAGTACTGGGGTATCAATTATAATTGTAGTGCTGGCAAAGTGTTAAAGACAGCAAGTTGTGTCTATAGTGGTACAAATGCAAGCTGTGTTTATTGAGCCAGTATTTCAGCATCCATGCTCCAGTGTGTCTCTTTTTGCAGCCAAGCTGAACAGTACTTCATTAATGGATTTTTGCCAGATCTACTGCAGAGTGAAGTGCCTGACATCTGGATCGGCTTATCTGGTAGGGTACTTTTTAGGGGAATCGTCTAGCCTCTAGCCTCCTCACCTATGCAGCAGATCAGTGCTTCCATGTACTCTGACTTGTAGTAGAGAAGGAGCGGCAGAAGGATTTCCTGAACTCTGCAGCTGTATCTGTTATTCTTATGGCAATTTGTCAAATGCAATCCCTCTCCTGAAGTAAAAACGAATCATCTGATAAGTGGATTAGCCTGATGTATTGAAGTAAAGAATGCTTTTGCTTTTATGGATTGAAACACCTAGATTGCTGCCAGTTTTCTCACATGCTAGTTCACATACTATATGCCTATGGCAGGCAACTGGACCTGAAGAGTAGCTCCTCAACTCATATGCAAAGCACTTAATACACAGATTTAGCAAAATAATAAAGAAACATGCAATACATGCATGCCTTTAAGAACCATTAAGAATGATTGCAAACAGTATAAAAGGTAAGGGGACAGTAAATGAGTTAAAATTGTTACTTTGATACTCACCAACGCGCACAACAACACTGTTTCTTTGTCTGGTTTTAGATCAGGATGCAGATGGCACGTTTAGATGGGTGGACAGAAAGGACATCACTTACCAGAACTGGGCTGTTTCTCATCCACACAACGTTCCGCATCTCTGGGACTGTGGGCAGATTTATACTGGTGCGGATGAGTTGAATACCAGCTGTACTGGCATGCATTATAATTCAGCCACCTAATTAAGATAAGCACTTCATGACATGTGATAATACCACTGTGTTTGCTCTAGGGTTTGGGGATTTCACAGCAGACAGTTATCAGACTTTTTCTTATTCACAGGTAATGTCGAGGGAAAGTGGGAAACAGCCAACTGTTTCAGAAAATTGGGGTTTGTCTGTGAAATGGCTGGAGGCCAAAACATCCAACCTACTTCAATGCCAGGTAAGAAGGCTTTGGGGTGTCAGTAAAACACGTCACCCCCAAGGCTGTACTTTCAAAATTAGAGCTATCAGTATGACACTAAAGTTGATTACCATGAAGTGTATCAAAAGTACTGTAATAGTGTAGAAGAGGAAATGGCCATTTAAAACTTAGACATCATTAGGCAAGCAAATGAGTTGTACAGTATATTAAAGTGATTTGTTTACAGTATTCTAAAGATTTATAAAGATATAAGTTAAAAATTGTAAGGGTGATATCCAGAGGGACACCCCACAATAACCAATAACTGAGGATAAGTAATGTTAATACCAAGTTTTGGATAAATGTTTTTTTTTTCAGATATTTGCAAATTAAAGCAATGAACATTTTACACAAGCACATGTCTTACCATGCCCATGAAGTTATTTACTGTACTGCAGGTTGACAGTGTGTTTGCTTTTTTCATCAGATAAGCACTGTGACCCAGGGTATCTTCTCTTTGGTGATTCCTGTTATCATTTTGAAAGTGATTTTAACAAGAACTGGCAAGATGCCAAGCAGCAGTGCGTTAATGATGGAGGAGAATTGGCAAGCATCCACAGCTCAGAAACGTTGAGTTTTCTGACAGGTAAGCTCATCTCTTGTAAGCCAGCTATTTTGTGTGTCTTTCAATTACTTAAATAACTGTACAACCTCATGTGTAACTACAGATTTAATAATAGAAATAAGTTCAGTACATGCTTGCATAGTTTAGCCTTCTGCTGTGCACTCTACGGTAGAAAGTATCTGTAGTTTCAACAACAAACACACAAGCTGAAACAAAAAACACAAGTAATTCAAATATGCTTGTGTTATATATAGCTATTGAATTCATATCAAATGTACATATTTGTAACACATATAATAGAGTTATAACATTCTTTAACATGTGACAAAAAATAGAAACTATAGGAAAGCTACAATATATTATATTTGTGCTGCTAGTATAGTGTTATAGGATGGTGAATGTCTGTGTATATGGGTAACATCAGCACAAGTAAAAGGGAACTTGAATACAAGTTAAAAAAATCAAGCTATATTAGTTTATTTAGTCCACTCATTTTTTGAAATGAGGGAAATGCTGATGAAGAGGATACCGTTAAATGATTAAGGTAGGTGGCCGATTATAATGCCTCCGTTTTGAACTGACACTACAGTGTTTCAGGTTGACGTCTTGAATAGGGCTTCCCTGTCATGTTTCATGGAATACAGAAGGTGAATTATGCACTCTGATTGGCTGAAAGATCCTGAGCATTCTATACATTACTACAATCCTCACTTATTGTCTTTGTAGCACACATGTCAAGTTCTTCATGGGTGGGGCTGAACGACAAACAAGTGGAGGGAACCTATGTGTGGTCTGATGGGAGCCCAGAGGTAGGTAAACACAGACACTACAGAATGTCTGTCTAACCTGCTGAAAAGCCCTTTTTTCTTTATCGGTGCATGATGTACAGTATCATATGGACTCGAACTAAGATGCCTAAAACCAAGGAATCATTAAAGTGAGAGCTTCAAGGTTGTTAATGTCTCAGGATCCATTTAATGCCCAGCCCCTGCATTCTGATCATGTTTGTTGCATCTTCCTTCCAAGGATTTTGAAATTATCTGGGCTGAGGGTCAGCCTGATAACTGGGATGACAATGAAGACTGCGTGCAGCTCTATGGCCCTGATACATGGACACCAGGATTCTTCAATGACCAGAACTGTGACTACGCTTACCCCTTTATATGCAAAAAAGGTGACTGCTTTATATCATCAAGTAATGTGAATTCATAGTTAACTTACTCAATTTATTTCTCACTCTCCAGTCTTTCATAAAACTTCACTGGACATTATTGGGGTTAAGACTTTTGGTCAGCCATGAGCCATGATTTGAATTGAATAAATGAATGTGCTGTTTATAGTAGCCCAATACTGTATCACCTAGAAAAAAGAGACATTGCAATATTCAAAAGATACAGGTATATCAAATGACAACAAAATATATTTTTTTGGGTAGAATACACATTATATTAAAACAAATGTTTTTTTTAATAGAAAAGCAGAAGTTTTACTCTATGGACCAATAGTAGAGCAAGAAGAATGATATTTAGCGTGGAGCCAAAGTGGTTAACTTACATGTTAATATTTTAACAAAACAATGGTACCACACAATGGAACTACAGTTTCAGAACCACTGTGACATATGTATTCCAAATCCATTGCATTATGCCGTTCATTGGAATTTTGTGATAAAGTGTTACATTTGTTATGGTTTGTAATATGGTATCCTAATTGTATTTTCCCAGTAAGGGGGCTTAACGGTATAGGCTATGACATCTTGCTTTGCTAACCTTCACTTTCATTGTATTTTACAGGGGAAGGGCATGGACCAAGACCAACACCTCCACCAGGCCGCCCAGGTCATTTTCAGATGTAGCTGTCTTACACTGTATGAATTTCTGTGTATGATGGTAAAAAGTCATATCAGTTCTTAATATTTTTCCCCTATTATCCAGGTTGGACCCAGAAATGTGGATATTGGGACTCAGATCCATTCAATGACTACTGTTACCTGTTCCAGTCTCTGTCCTTGAAGACCTGGGCCGATGCTCGCAGAGACTGTCAGAATCAGGGTGGAGACCTGGTTAGCATCACTGAGCCTTTCGAGCAGGCTTTTATCCAAGGTAGTGTACAGGCAGCTACATAGTGTTTACTACAACTAAATATCTGATTTAACAGTCATTTTTAAAAAGAGAGATAAAAAAGAGTTAAGGTTTAACAAGGTTCAATTAGTGTTATGTTTAAACAAAACATTCATAAATTGTATTTAACTATACTTGCTTCTACCGAAGACTACCCCATAGCCCTGGTACAATAGTCTTTCCCAACCCATTAGGAGCCATGAATGGGATATGCCACTTCCAAATCCGAAGGGCCCTATTGGGGAGCTTAGTTATATATATGGATCAAGTTCCAGCTATTGGACATCCATGTGCTAGTGTTGAACTGTTAAAGGCAATGTAAATTAACATAGCCAAGCACAGCAAATACAGTACACATATACTTTCCTCTGGTGATTGAGGAACAACATCTTATAGTCCTATTAACCTCCGTTAAATACAAAGTTAATTTGTTATTACCTTCACACGCTCTGCCACAAAAGCTTGAACGGTTATATACAGAAAATGTAGGTGTTACTATATCTATACACTGTGTAATTACTACTTTCCCCAAACACATAAACATGTTCTAATTTTGTAATCCACAGCAAAAATATCAACAGTACCAACAGGTGTGACACTGTGGATGGGTGGCCATGATTCAGTCAGCGAAGGTGGATGGCAGTGGACGGATAATTCCCCCTTTCGCTACGTCAACTGGTACACAGGTAAGACTGGACTCAGAATGGCAAACACATTGCTGCTATCCTATACTATAATAACTTTAAAAGAAAGTACTAAATTACGCCATAATTATTTAATCCTGGCCTCAAGTGGCACCCAGCCTATAGGGCTATTGATTTGACTACGCCACCCCTCAATTATACCAGGAGTAAGGGGAGCTCCGAGTTAACTGTAAACTGCCTAAAATCATTTAAAACAAAAGAAAACAACCCATACACTACCTCAAGTGAACTGAAACAATCCTCCTTTCCCAATTGTTTACCCTACTAAATACCAATAAAATTAACAAAAAAAATAATAATACAAGCATTTAGAAACAGGGGAGACCAGCACATGCATAAACAAAGTGGGAGAGAGAGGTAGATCTTTATTTTACCATTCACAATAGCAGCAGGGAGACCAAAAGGACTAGACCGAAGCAACCACAGCAGTCTTAATTCACCAAATGAAACTGCCCTGTGTTATATAGAGACGCACAGATTGTTAGGAACGCCACAACAATTAGATTATCGATAACAATTAATAAAATGGTCTCACTTGCTCCACTCAGTTTACCCTTTAAAAGTCACCTCTTATGAGGGTGGCTGCGTCAAGACAGAGCAGGTCTCTGAGGCCTCCCACCCCACAGCCTCCCCCTGCCTCCCGTCTGACAAAGGCCCGCCTGGTGAAGTTAGTATTTAAGGGCTCACACGAATATTATCATTATCATTTCTTCATCTCCACCCAGGCAATCCCGATGACTACGATGGAGAAGACTGTGCTACAGTGAGAATAAGGGATGGGTACTGGAATGATGACAACTGTGAATTCCACCGAGGATACATTTGTAAACGTCGAGGTACGGCGCTCGCTTTCCTCCCATTTGTTTTTATTAAAGTGAGGAGGCGAGAGGGTGCTACTTCATCACTGTGTGCTGTGAAACGATTTCACCGCTAAATCTGAACTTCTGTGCACGAGGCACGCCTAATCACTATACAAGGAGCTTCCAGGTGCCAAGTGCACACACTTACTGCCAATCATACTACTGCTACTGTAAAATAAAAAGCACTGGGAGGGTTATCAGGGAGGCAAGACTATAGCATTGCTGCCAAAGGATATGGGAAGAACATCATTTAGTCTTGATAGATGCTTTGAGAGCCAGGTGTTCCAGGCTGAGCTCTGACATCATTGTCGTTACTGAAAACTCAACATCGTACTGAATGTCCGTGCAGGGTTTAGGCTCTGTGAGTGCAGTACGTTTGAATAGAACAGAAAGTGCTGAGATACAAACACAAACCTACAGCAATGGCAAACGTTTTGCATCACCTAGAATTATAGGATTGAGACAATAATAATAATAATAATAATAATAATAATAATAATAATAATAATAATAAAAAAACAACTATGCAAATATAATTTTGATCTTTTATTTAACATCATGTAATCAAAGAAACTACAAAATCATATTGCAAAAGTTTATATTTTTGTCAGTTTTTTGTTAAGTATTTGGAAAACTGCAAATGCTGTATACAACTGCATTTAGGTAAAGGGCCCTTTGGTTAGCTTATTGATCAAAGTTTTGCATTTTGCATGGAAATTCTAGCAAATAATTTGAATTGCGAGTAAGGTTTTTATCATACAAATGAATGATCTTACCTTTCCTTTCTATTTGTTTTTCTGTTACAGGAAATACCCCCCCTCCTGAAGATCATCCACAAGAAGGTAATATATAATCATATACTGTGCAACACATAGTCGCAGTACTGATGGGCAGCCCCTTTAATAAAAGCGTTTGAACTGGCAGGGTGAATTGACTACTGTTCTTGGACATGTTTGGTGGTTTTTTACTAAATTCCTACAACATGCACGTGGGTTGGCTAAGAACTGGTCGCTACAGGGGGCTGGGCCTGTGATGTCAATGAGGCTCAGGCTTGGAAAAGAATAGCATAAAACTCAGGATAGAAAGAATATCGGTGTTGTACAGTAAACGGGCTAAGCTATTGTACTTATATCCTTATACGTATAAAACATTCAGTCATAAGAAAGGAAATTAAAATCATTTGACAAAAGTGTCAACCAGAAGTCTTCTGTCTTATATTTGTATGTACTGTAGTACTAACTGACATTTTGATATCTGAATCTACTGTTCTCATTTCTTATATCTGAATCTACTGTGTGTCACTTCTTCCTTTGGTATGTTCCTTGTGTTTATACTGTTCTATGACTGATCAGCTCTACTGCAGATATGTGTAAGCAATGCCCCTCAGGTGCAGTGTGAGGCAATAATAACGTTTTGTTCCGCACCCCCCAGAGAAACATTGTTTGAAACTGACCCGTCAACCACTAGGTCAAGGGGGTGGGATGTGTGGAAGTGCAAATTGCTTCACAGAAAGCCAAACATTTATTCTCCCATTTTGTTCCAGGCTACACAACTGTCCACATCTGCCAGGATACCAGCAGCACAATCACATGCCCACACAACAGTGTGATCCGCATACAGGCCGCCATGTTTGGGAGACAGAGCTCCACAATTTGTCCACTTGAGTCTGGAACATCAGGTATGGCAAACAATGCAGTTCTTGCAGTGAAGTTTACAAGGCTTTATGTTATATTAAAGGCAATGAAGCCATTTTTGTGCACTGAACAGACTGTAGAGCATTACAGACAAGTGCCAGTGTGGAGAAATAGGGCCCATAAATGCAGTTACAAGACAACAGCCTAATATTTACTGAACTAAGCTTTTTCAATGCAAAGTTCAAAGTAAAGCAAACGCTTTAACTCGGAAAAGGAGTTCAGCCCCTCGCCCCATATAATCTAATCCTGTAACATTTTATAGGCATGGTCATTTTAGTCACAATATTCTGTTTTAATAGGAGATTTATAATTGTATCAAATTCTTTCTCTAGGCTCCTGTCTCGTGGCAAACTCCCTGGCAACAGTGCGGCAGTTTTGTGAGAATCGCAATCAATGCTTCCTCCTTGCACATGCCGAACCAGACCCCTGCCCTGAGGTCTCCAAGTACTTGGAGGTGGTCTACAGTTGTGAACAGAATGGTTAGAGACATGCATTTGGTTTCATTTGTATTGTATTTTAATTTGGGGAGAAATGTACAGCTATTTATAGAGTTAAAATACAGTGTGTAACAAGTTATTATAATCAAGCATCTAACATTGCATTCATCTTTAGTGATTTTCTATGGAAGCCATCTGGGTCAAAAATGTGTTATTTAGGACACGTTTCAAATAGTTGGTGCACGTATTCATTTGAACCAATCAGAATACATAAAATAGTACTTGCGCTAAATGTAAATGAACTATGCCTTTTGTACATAGGGGCTGGTCATTTTACAGTAATGGCAGCGAGAGATTTTTTTTCTACGGTGCAAATATAGATTTGCTGAGTGCTGTCGACTTCTTGAGACAGAACGTGTTGACCATGATATGGTTCAGTTTGTATTAACAATGTACACAATCTTTTTTTTTATTTTCTAATTAAATTTATTTCAGTTTTACACTAAAATATTGAGTTACCATAGCTAATATTAGATTCAATGCCAGATCTTTCAACACTTGTTTACAATGACATATTAGTTACAGTGGGGTTACCACTGAATTCAATTGATTTCTAAGGCTCTGAAACTGCTGGTTGATGCTCATCTCAGAGGGTCCGGGTCTGTCCATCTTTCATTAGACTTTACCCAGTGCCAAGTCCATATACCACCACCAATTGGGTGGGAATGGCAGATGTAAGGAGACTTTTAGTACATGTAATAATTACAATTACAACACGTACTAAGTCAAACTAGAACATGTAGTAAATATCTGAAAAGTGTTCTAAATAATGCGTTTTTGGTTGGCCTTCTATAATTTTCAGGCACCTATTTTATGGATTTAAATAATGGCAGTAGTTATGGTAGATTCACCACCCTTTAGATAAATTAAATCAACTCCACTGAGCTTGTGCATCTTATTAAGTTATTAAGGTACAAATAATGCTGCAGCTAGGAGAATATTGAATTGTTTTGAGCTGCAGCTTGTCTTACCATTTAGAAACTTTCATTCTCTTGTTGACTTTATTATTAAATATCAGTCATGTTCAAAGAAAGCCAAAATGTTTTAGAAGTGGTGTTGCATTTACAACAGATTATGTGTAAACCAGCTTCTGAATAAAATGCTGCTGTTCGTATGTATAATCTTTATTGACATAATTTACTATCTTGTGTACACAAATTGCTTCTCTGACTTTTGCTCATTTAGTTTGTGTGAGGGGACTTGGTATGGAAGATAGGAACATCACTAATGGACATCTATCAGCATCGTCTTCTTCCAGTAACCATGGACCAGACCACGCCCGCCTCAATGGGAATTCTTGCTGGATGCCTTCCAGTGCTGGTATACCTCAGATGTTCTTTGAATTATAAAGGTTAAAAAAAAAAAAGCCTGCATTCCAGTCTCAAATGAGTTTTGTTGTTTTTGTAAACCTGGAAATAAAAACGAATTTCCAACTTTTCCCTATTTTTCACAAAGGTTTTCTCCATAACTGTATTCTGAGACCATGTGCTATGTGTAGTGTGCATACGCAGCACAGTTTATTACAAAACTCCTTAAACACTGCTACAAATCCAGGGATAAGCAAAGGTCAATACTTCATTATGAAGAAATCCTTCTGGGATATTCCCACAGAAATGTAAAAACAGACACTATACTGACAGTGACTATAATCAGTGACACCTTGTCCTGGTCTTTTATTACTGGTAAAATAATACATCTATTACTGTACTACGGCTTTTAAAAAGATAGAGTTCATCAATACAGTTGCTACCGTCTCTTCTCCGATAGCGAATTCCTGGATCCAGGTGAATCTGGGCGAGGTGAAGAAGGTGACTGGAGTGGTGCTGCAAGGGTGTCCTACAGCTGACCACTGGGTGAAATCCTACAAAGTACAAATCAGTGCTGATGGCTCAACATGGACAAATTACCAAGACACGGTAATCATACATGCAAGGAAGTGGTATATGCTCATTGACTTTTCTTGAATGGGAAATGTTCAATCAATAACAAGTGTAGTAAGGGGTTCCCTTTGGCTCCCCAGGACCAGGCAGGGGTGCAGGGTGAGACATATAATTAGGAACACCCTGATTCAAATCTTGGTTGTGCATACTAGCCTTTGGAAATTGGCAGGGCATTGTTTGCCTCATTGTGCTTCAGCAACCCCTACTGTGAGTTCAGGTGGAGATTTCCCTGTTTTTGGCCCTTGCCTCCAGGGTTCAGTAGTCTGCCACAGCAATGACAACACACAGTTTAGAGCTCTCCTTTAGTGGAATGGTTCTTAATAAAGGGTATTCAAAACTGTATCCACTCCATTACCTACCTCCAGTTCCAGTTTAGGTCCAGTTCATTTTGAGGAGGTTCACTTTTGTATAGCTGTAATAAGGAGTGTTTCTATGGTTTACTTTATGATCTTTTGTTAAAAATGGATCTGTTCTGTTTGTCAACAAGGCCACAAGGAAGAAACAATTTATTTAATACAGAAAGTGACACATGTAGCTTTCCTGATATGATTGTGCTATTTTGGCACTGTGAATTTGCAAATATACAATTATCTAGCCATGATCTTGTTTAAACTGTAACGCAAGCTGATACTATTTGGCATGCATGGTGCTTATTAATTGTAAATAAATTATAACACACTGTACAGTATTCCTATCTTGTATTGTAGGATGTATAATTGGATAAGTACTGTACAATCAAACTAAAATGCCCCTTTTAAGTATTTTTCAATTCAGTGCAGCAAAATTATACAGGGAAATATATATTTTTTTGTTGTTCAGGAATTCACTGGTAACACTGACCGCAACACTGCAGTGACTCATCTGTTTGGGGAGCCTCCTGTAATCCAGCACATCAGGATTCTACCACAGACCTACAGCAGCCAGCTTGGCCTTCGCATGGAGATCCTGGGGTGCAGAGCAAACTGTACGCCACCAAAATATCCATTTATTTCCAAGCTCACATTTAAATAAAGGGTAATATGTGTAAGAGACCTGTTTAATTTAAAACTGTTTCCATCGATGTATTTATTTTTTAATCCACAGACACTGTTACGTGTGGGTCCATCCCTGCATATAGCTTCGTTGACGATAGATCGACGTAAGTATGGAACTCCCTCTCAGAATACAATGCAACTTGTATAACAGCATGTACAGCATGTCTCCTTTCATAATAAGGTCATTTAATAACTGCTAATGTCCTCTACAGAATTTAGCAGGGAAGTTAAACTCGGCACTGTGTACACTGTTAAGAAAAATGGATGTACTTAGAAGATATTCCTAATAAGAATGCTGCATTCATTTTCAGGTTGCACTGCCCTGCTGGATGTGCAACACAATACTACAGCGTGTATGGATCTCATGTGTACCGTGGGGTAGGTAGAAAACCTAAATCAATCTATTCATGTTTTTCTACCTAATTTGAAATGCCTAGTTTAAATGTCATCTCACTGCTGCAACCCACTCACCATTGTTTAGTTCTGAAGCCGAGCAATGGGCAATGTCAAGCCAATCTCCCAAAGTACTGTAAACAACAGATGTTACTAAGCTACTGCACCCTGGAGACGAGGGCCCAGCCCAGGTAGCCTTAGCCTGGATTCATCAGGTAGCTGAACAGTTGCGTTCACTGAAATGTATCCCCAGCCCGTTTTCTTTCATAACCTCCAAAGAGCACAGGCAGATGCTTCAGCGATTCAAATAAGAAAAAGAATGTGCTTGAACCTCTGGTTCTTGGTTATCCAAATGATATGGGCCAGTACTAAAGTTATTTGGCTTCTCCTTTTAGGACTCCAATATCTGTGCAGCTGCTATTCATGCTGGAGTAATCCTCAATGAGAATGGAGGAGAATGCACAATGCTGAAAGAAGCTGGGCTCTCACATTATTCAGCATCCACTAGAAATGGCATCACTACCAAGCAGTAGGTCACACAGTACAGTCTGAGACTGAGTAGAATCCTGTATTCAAAGAGCGCGGTGGTGCACTGATTGAATGTATTGTGGTACAGTGTAATGATGGAACCTACGGTATCAATCCAGCCATGGCAGGCACTTTGAAGCATGCTGTGTGTCCCAGTTCTATGCTCCAAGTCTTAGCTTACAGCCTATGGTGGCAGATTCATTAAACACCCAGTGGAGAAAGGCAGCAGTTTACTGTGAGGATAGTTGCATTTTCTGTTTTGTGCAATGCTCAGATATTGACTGAACTACGCAGTAACAATGTTTACACAAGTCCCTTGTTGTTTTTTCTGTAAAAAAAAGTTTTCTGAAATTTAAATTTCACTCAACACTTGAGCCCTACACTTGCTTTCCTGTAACACAGGCAATGAACTTATATAGTAGCTTGCTTGTCAAAGACAAAATCACCTTTTCTTTTTGCTACAGGAACCTACAGTAGCAGTCCTGCTGTGTAATTGTTACATTTACTGTGTTCACAGGCATGATGGGAGTTATTCACACTCTTACAAATTCGCTGATGGAGGTATGTTGCGTTTTACCATAATAGAGAATATCTAATACAATACAATAAACCTATAAAGTGTAAATTATAATCACGCTCCCCAGTCTACAAAGGCACCTTTGTAGACTGGATGGTTATAAAAACCCAAAGAGGGAACCTCCAGGGCAGGGTTGAGGCACAGTCAGG
The DNA here is from genome assembly GCF_017654505.1 of Polyodon spathula. Lineage (NCBI taxonomy): Eukaryota > Metazoa > Chordata > Actinopteri > Acipenseriformes > Polyodontidae > Polyodon > Polyodon spathula. The sequence goes on from NC_054535.1 coordinate 78,826,906, forward strand.
TGGCAATGTGGTCCAACCATGCCAACCGAATGCTTATTTAATTTGTTTCTACTGTCCAAGTGTAAACTGGGGACTATTTTTCAGAAATGCGGTGTGCCGGTCCAGACTGGTATGAATTTGGAGATTTCTGCTACAAACCGTTTAATGACAAACGGACTTGGTTCTCTGCCCGCCAAGAATGCAGGAAGATCGGAGCAGAGCTGGTGTCTATTCTCTCCCAATCAGAGCAGAGCTGGATTGAGAGCTACCTTTACCTGGGTAAGAGGGGGGGAGTGTAACTGTTGTTGGGAATAACTAGTTTATCAAGGTAGTAGATGCATTGCTTTTTAACTGGTCTGATTCAAGAGCCTGAAATGCTTGTTAAAGAGACGATTCTGCTGCAGGGTTTTTATTAACTGGAGAAAGATACAAGCAATAAATGGCATAAAAGTATGCTTGAGATGAGTTTGATTTCTTTCGCAGAAAAGGTGCAGATTGCCAGAGGACCTTTTTAGTTCAAACTTTATTTTTGTGTTTTAAAACATCAGATTAATTTACCTCCTTTTAATAGTCAAGTAAATTTCTTCTTCTTTGAATTAACCAAATAGTCTTTAAAAATGCAAGAAATAATAAAAAAAAATGAACAGTTAAAATAATTTCAGGGGTAGCATATATTAAATGACAAAAAAAGTTGGACAGAAGTCTTTTTCAATGTCTTCAATGTCATTTTTTAAAGCTACCAGTGATGTGTGGATTGGCATGAATGATCTGGAAATGCACAACTACTTCGTCTGGTCTGATGGTCAACTGGTCAGATTCGCTTACTGGGAAAACGGAAGACCCACCAACCATAACACATATAATAGAAACTGTGTGGAAATGTTGCACCAGGTATGGCAATGACAGATAACCATAACTATAATGATCAAAACAATGGTTTAACCTGGGCTGATTCATAGACTAAACTATTAGCAATACCACATGCAAGAAAAATAAAGTGGGGTTTATAAATTCAGAACGGTGGTGTTAGGATCCTCCATGTATAGATCAATAAAATAAACCTCCTCAGGCGCTCATGGGGTCCCTAGTAGATATTTATTTTAATGATTTTCTTTGTTCACGTGAATATCTTAATCAGAGAGAGAAAGATAGCAAGCAAGCCCCCATATTACAAAACAGCTTTAGTTTTACTTTGACACGGGTGAAGTCCAATTATCCAGCCATGACACTATAGATTCACTTCCTGTGCAGCAGGTATTAGGACCTTATATAAGTGCAGCTAAAAAAAGCGAAGACGAGGCTCAGATGAGGCTCCTTCAGAACTGCCATACATAAGACAACCCTACTAAAACTAATATCTAAAACAAATGTGTTATATGGAAATCTGTCTTACAAAAATTATATTGACTGGCTAACTGGTCTGCTGTGTTGAGTGTGGAGTGATTTTTCCTTGGCTGCACAGTAGCAGTGTGCTGTTTGTCCGAGTTATTTGTCCGAGACCTATTTTGAGGTCTGCAGTGCTGAAGACTCCTCGGACGTAGTCTGTACATTTTAGACATTTTGTTTTACATTTATTATCTATTTTTTTTTTTTTTTAGAATGGAAGATGGAATGATGTCTCATGTTCAGAACTGAACACATACATCTGCAAACACTCCAAAGACCACTACCCAGCTCCATCCATTTCACCCACTGTCTATGGGTGCCAAGAGGTAGGGGCTGCTGAGGCTGAATAAAGAAACCCAAACTGAGCCTCTATCAATCACCATTATTACTTCTCACCAAGACAATTTCACACAGGAACTCTCTTTTTGAATGTTTAATTATTTGAACTTTATTGCAAGAGTCGTCAAATGTCTTCACACTTCTATAATAAATAAATAAATGCAATGTTTGATATATATATATATATATATATATATATATATATATATATATATATATTACTCTTATAATTATATTTTTATTATTATTATTATTATTAATAATAAGCTAACTACACAAAAAATATTGAAGCTGGGAAACGAGACCCTCCACATATGGTACAAGGAACTGAACGAGGCTATTTTAAACAAGGCCTTCAGAAAATGGGCCTTTTCTTTTGAACTTCAAAATAGGTCCAGTAATTGAGTTTTGGGTAAACAGATTTCAAGCTGCCTTGTGTGTTGTTGTTTCCAGGGTTGGGAAGGATACAGTTATTCTTGCTACTGGCTTGAAGAGACTCCTCTCACGTGGTCTGCTGCCAAAACTTTTTGTCAGTCAAAGAGCAGCACATTACTTCACATCCTGGACATGTAAGCCCTTAACAAGCTTTCCATAGGGAAAACATAGCAAAGACTGTAAAACTTAATGAATGCATGACATATTATACCTGCCTGGTAAATTAAAAACATGGCATACCATGTGTTGGAAGAATAATCGACTCTTGAATCAGACCAGTTAAAAACCAACACATCTACCAGCTCTGCCCTTGATAGACCAGTTATTCCCAACAGTAAATGCATAACAACAACACAATTACATTTCCATAGCACAAATCACGTGATGGATCCTCTGCCTGTCTTTTTACATGTAGTATTCTTTTTGTTGAAAGAATGGGTTCATGCAAGGGCTGATTTTAGCCCTGCACTGTTTTCGTATGAGGAAACTGTTTGAGCATTTCTCCTCAGATTACCTTGTAAATGAAAACACTTACTATAAAAACAGTGAACTAGTCAACGAGTCATGTTGCAAAGCATGTATGTTGCTGTAATTAATGAAATGACTTTTATCACTGTCTGTTAATTTTTTTATTTTTTAATCTCTTTCCAGCTTTGAGCAGTCACACTTCACTTACAGGCTGACAGAGTACTCTGGTTTCTGGTGGATTGGGATGCGAGCGAAAGGAAATGCTTTGGGAGGCGTCGATTATGAATGGGACAACAAGGCCCCAGTCACCTTCACACACTGGGACCGAGACCAGCCAGGTAACGATGGTGGTCGAGGTTTATTTATGTTTGTTATTGAGTTTTTCACCAGGTATAATACAGGATCATGCCATCACGTTTTAAAAGGGGTGTCCTGCTCTGTTTGAACTTGGGCAAGCTTCTAGAAAAACAAAATGTTATTTTCCTGGAAGACTTGAAGGTTTTAAAACAGAATAATTGTTTTGATGACATAATTACTGGAGATATATATATATATATATATATATATATATATATATATATATATATATATATATATATATATGCAAAGTGAGTGAACAGAAGAAAAATCTACATCAAATCAATATTTGGTGTGACCACCCTTTGCCTTCAAAACAGCATCAATTCTTCTAGGTACACTTGCACACAGTTTTTGAAGGAACTCGGCAGGTAGGTTGGCCCAAACATCTTGGAGAACTAACCACAGTTCTTCTGTGGATTTAGGCAGCCTCAGTTGCTTCTCTCTCTTCATGTAATCCCAGACAGACTCAATGATGTTGACATCAGGGCTCTGTGGGGGCCATACCATCACTTCCAGGACTCCTTGTTCTTCTTTACGCTGAAGATAGTTCTTAATGACTTTCGCTGTATGTTTGGGGTCGTTGTCATGCTGCAGAATAAATTTAGGTCCAATCAGATGCCTCCCTGATGGTATTGCATGATGGATAAGTATCTGCTTGTACTTCTCAGCATTGAGGAGACCATTAATTCTGACCAAATCCCCAACTCCATTTGCAGAAATGCAGCCCGAAACTTGCAAGGAACCTCCACCATGCTTCACTGTTGTCTGCAGACACTCATTCATGTACCGGTCTCCAGCCCTTCGGCGAACAAACTGCCTTCTGCTACAGCCAAATATTTCAAATTTTGACTCATCAGTCCACCTGCTGCCATTTTTCTGCACCCCAGTTCCTGTGTTTTCGTATATAATTAAGTCGCTTGGCCTTGTTTCCACGTTGGAGGTATAGCTTTTTGGCCGCAAGTCTTCCATGGAGGCCACTTCTGACCAGACTTCTCCGGACAGTAGATGGGTGTACCAGGGTCCCGCTGTTTAAGCATGAGGTGTCTTTCATCTGCTGCAGTAAGTTTCCTTGGCTGACCACTACGTCTATGGTCCTCAACGTTGCCCGTTTCTTTGTGCTTCTTCAAAAGAGCTTGGACAGCACATCTGGAAACCCCTGTCTGCCTTGAAATTTCTGCCTGGGAGAGACCTTGCTGATGCAGTATAATTACCTTGTGTCTTGTTGCTGTGCTCAGTCTTGCCATGGTGTATGACTTTTGACAGTAAAGTGTCTTCAGCAACCTCACCTTGTTAGCTGAGTTTGGCTGTTCCTCACCCAGTTTTATTCCTCCTACACAGCTGTTTCTGTTTCAGTTAATGATTGCGTTTCAACCTACGTATTGAATTGATGATCATTAGCACCTGTTTGGTATAATTGTTTAATCATACACCTGACTATATGCCTACAAAATCCCTGACTTTGTGCAAGTGTACCTAGAAGAATTTATGCTGTTTTGAAGGCAAAGGGTGGTCACACCAAATATGGATTTGATGTAGATTTTTCTTCTGTTGACTCACTTTGCATTTAGTTAATTGATAAATATAATCTATTAAAATGTGTATTTTTGAAATCCTTCTTACTTTACAACATTTTTTCACACCTGCCTAAAACTTTTGCACAGTACTGTATATATATATATATATATATATATATATATATATATATATATATATATATATATATATATATATATATATATATATATATATATATATATATACACACACACTTTAAAAGCATCACATAAATCCAAGGAACCTCCCCCCAAAGTAACCCAGTTCATGTGCTTGATAATATTAATCATTAGGCACTAAAAATTTACTGAATCTCAATGGATTTGAACTTTTCCAGATAACCAGGAAGGAAGTTGTGTTTCCATGACATCAGGCCCAGCTGGAGGGTTCTGGGATGACAAGCCTTGTGATTCCTTGTTCCCTTTTGTGTGTGAGGCAAAGAGGGACGGGATTTCTCCCCCCCCTCCCATCACCACTGAGGCTCCGTCCGAAGGCTGTGCTAATGGCTGGAAATCAACCGATGGGCTCAGTCACTGCTACAAGGTAAAACCATGTTCATGTCAAGGTGCAGGTAATAAACAATACAAATGCTTTTAAAATGATTTCGTTATACATTATACCTGATTTTTACTTTATAAAAATACATAAATACTGTGTCTCGTTACTGTTTTGGAGGTATTTATTTTCAAACTGTTTATAACAAAATCCGATCAAATAATTTACAATTCTTATAAACAGCTGAGAACACTTCTGAGTATTGCAGGCACAGACTAGATAAACAACACAAACAAAGGATACAGTTGGTAGAACTTGTTTTAACCCATAAAATTTGGTATTACACTGGGTTAAAACAGTTCTCAGTTTGCTTCTCTTGTTTATAGGAAGTCTGTTACTGTGTTCTGATGTTAAAGGTATGGCATGGAGTGTAGTAGTACCAGCAATCATAGTTAAAGAAAATACATGTTTTCTGGAACGAGTTTCTTTCAAATGGAAGTGCGTGACGGGCAAAACTTGAAATGATGTTCAACCACTTTATAATAAACCTCTGGTGGCTTTTGAGATGGGCTTTGAGGTTTAAGATTTGTCCAAAGTTGTAGTTTTTTTTTTTATTTTAAAGAATAGACAATCTTACTAAATGTTACACCTACTGTAGAACTTATAAACCTGTATTGGATTTAATGCATTCTAGACCACTAATACCTTCTGTGAACTGTGAATATCTCTTGTGCTGCAGTTTTTCATAAATGACCACTCCAAGAAACGTAACTGGCAGAGCGCCCGCCAGGACTGCCTTTCTCGAGGGGCAGAGCTGGTCAGCATTCACAGCTCGGGAGAGCAGCGGTTCCTCTCCTCGGGAGACGTTGGCACAACCGCCTGGATAGGACTCCAGAATAATCCTTTGAGTGGAGGTAATACCGCAGTCAGTTTCTCTTACCCATCTAGGTACTAGAAAACTTCATTGCATTCATGTCAACAGCCCCTACATGGTAGGGACAGTCACGAATTCGGATATATTTTGCTTTCTGAATCAATGTCAAACACAAGAATGCTTTGGTCTCCTTATCTTACAATTGAATGCAATAATGAAAATGATAGAATTGGTTACAGGAACAGGCATCTCCATGGGAGCAGGATAATATTGCTGTTGTGTAGTTGCACTGTAGACATCTGGAGCAACATTGGCATGGTTTCTATAAACACCACGTTGTTATATCAGATTGATCTGAGTTCCCTTTGAGTGAAACCAATCAATGTAAATGATTTGTAAAAATGTTATATATTAGGTTTTTTGTAGTTATACAGCGTCTTTCACTCTCAAGGCCAGCTGTAAATAGAGTAGCTTGAACTATAGCAGTCACTTACATATGAAACAGACTTTACTCAATTAAAAATAATTATCAGAATAATTAACATGTTCAAGACTGAATTCATTCAGGTTCCAATTACATTTATTTTTGGTCTTTTGTCTGTTTTTTTTATCTCTGGAAAAAAGTAGATACAATACATATTTGTTTATGTTTTTACCAACCTTTATGTCACTTACATCAACGTTCTGTGTATGTGACATTCTGTGTCTTCCAGGATATCAGTGGAGCGATGGTTCTCCTGTTGGCTTTACGAACTGGGGGACTGGAGAACCCAACAACCACCAGGGCAGAGAGAACTGTGTGGAGATGGGGATCAGGGCAAACTACTCCTATTGGAATGACCTTAACTGCGATGCTGTGAAAGACTGGATCTGTGCAATCCGCAAAGGACAGAATCCCATTATCCCACCAGTTCCTCCCCCTGACATACCAGGTGGGTGAAGCAGGCTGTTAAGAAAACTGTTGTCTGGACATCTGACAGAAATTTAAAGAAATCTTACGCAGCATATAGAGTTTGGGATTAAGTGGGCAATACAAAAGCAGCCCATAGGATTTGTTTTGGATATACAAGAGTGGGACAAACTAACCCTGTCAAAATGATGTAGGACAGAAATGATTTGAAGAGAGTTTACAAGTTGTTTAAATTATTCTGGATGACTCAATGATTATTCCCTTAATTGTATTTCCTCCAGCCTTTCTGTACAAATGTGTGTGCTACTGGTGTTTACATTTAACATTTTTACATTTGTGGTTATTCTATATTTGCTAGGATTGTGGGTATACTGGCTCTGACTTCAATTGATGAGTTACATAATAAACTATGGATTGAGTAAAGTGTAATGTGTAGGACACTTCTAGAATGTTATTAATGCAGTCTAGAACAGTTTTATGAAAATCTAACTTTTTGTAATTCATCAAAATCGAAAGAACCTGTTTAAACAACCCATGAAATAAATATTTGTTATTAAAGCATAGTCTACTTCAAAGTGAGTCTGGTAAGAACATTAGAAGTGGTTTGACAAACATAGTATTTTAAGTTGTTCTATTGCCTCTCAGGTCATAGACACAAGTACATCATTGTACTACTACATCGTTTTTTAATTATGTCTCAATCCTAAAATTCTAAGTTATGCAAATCTTTTGGCCATAGCTGTACAACCCTTCATTCTTAATTGAGAAAGTCGTTACATACAAACCGCTTTTTTGTTTCAGCCATTGAGTGTGGAAAAAACCTAGGCTGGAGGAAAAATAATGGCATCTGTTACTATTACAATGACACGGAGATCACTGACATGTACACCGCGGCTCTCCGGTGCTATCGAGAGAATGCACAGCTGGTTTCCATTGCTGATGAAAAGGAGCAGAGCTTCCTCACCAGTATGGTGTGTATACAGTAGCTAGTGCTTGACATCTCACAGTTTGATTTTCCCTGGGCTCGTGCACCCTACAGTTGAATAGAAAACTGTGTGTAAACCTACAGTATAGAGGGGTTATAGCTACTGAAATAATTCTATACATTCATCTCAATTATCTACATTTATAATGGAATACCTACAGTACTCTATGGCTGTTCAAAGTGTATCCTCTATATGTAAAATAAATAGTTAGCCAAACAGTACTCTCTGCTCTGGTGTTTTTGTCTCATCTCATTCACTTATTGACCACTTACAGCCACTTTAGAGGCTTGTTTTGGAGCACTGGGGTGGTGTTAAACAGCTGTCGGCAGTAAATATCCCCAAGGAGTATTGTGCTTTTACAAGGTCTTTACTCGCAATCAGTCTGAGAGCCTTGTAATTGCCGACCGCAATGCATTTTCATTTCAAGGAACAATTGCTTTACAATTAACCTTTTTATATTGCATTTAGTGACCCAAAATGAGATTTTGTGAAGTGCAGTTAACATTTAATATCTCTGGAGATAGAGTGCTTTTTCAAATAACCTTCACTTTGAACAGACTCAAACATTGATCAAGTAATGGAATGGTTGTACTGCTGGATCTCGTTTCACACATCACATAACAGTGAATCACATGCCAGTACATCTCGTTGGTTCCTTATTGCCTTACTGTATACCAGCAGCAGTCTCTCTTTGAAGATATTTGTGTTTTTCACCCCTTTGTAAGATTTTAGCAGGAGTCACCTTTGAAAGTCCAAGTATTAGAGTAAAACTAACCTCTGAACTATAGTTGTAATGTTACTGCTAGGTGTAGAAAACTGCTGGAGTTGTTGCAGCTAACTAAATAATGAATCTCCTGTTATGCACCTCTGTTCGCTGTAAGTCAGTTTGCAAACACATGCTTTCAGGTAACCTTTCACCTCCTTGGTTATTTTACTTGGACAGTTAAACTGTCCCCAACTCCTTCTTCTAGCGGCTATTGACTGACATGCTTTTCAGCCAGTAATATGTTTTGACCTCAAAGTCACTGCTGAGGCAAAATGACCCAAGGGGGTGAAACAGTTACAAGTGAAGCAACAACTGGGTTCACTCTGGGAGTCTAATTGTGGTTTGTATTTCCAGGTTGGAACAGGAGCGATTGAATATGCCTGGATTGGATTAAGGGAAATGGGTGTTGTTGGAGGAGAATACCAGTAGGTTAACTACAGTATACACCACAGCTTCAAACGTCATGAAAGTAAAACTTAAAAGCAACTATAGTCAAGTTTCATCTCGTGCTTTCATACCCTTTTATACCGATACACTCAAATATTGAAAAAGGAATCTTTCCTACCCTCTTTACAGCCAGTCAGTGCATATCTGATATCTTAAAACTAAAATATACCTGTATGTCTTTAAAAATACTAAAATAATAATGTCAATGAAAATGACTGCTAGTGGAAATGTTTACAATTTAGTATTCCTGAATTCAGCACTATTAAGTGTTTAATCGTTATGGATGTACCTTAATGTCTATCCACAATGTATTGCAGCTGGGTAGACTTTTCACCAGTCACTTTTGTCAACTGGGCACCAGGAGAGCCCAATGACGCTAATGGAGAAGAGCAGTGTGTTCAAATGAGCCAGCACGCAGGTCTGTTTTTTTTAAAGAATGCCACCCCTTAGAATTCCACATTGATGTTTGTCATGCGTGCCAATTATAGTATGTAAAGCCCAAACCCATTATATGTTCAGGAACCTTGGAAATTGCTTTGAATTTTGAAATATGTCTTTGAATCCCTCTGTTGGTTTCTATAGGAACGTGGTATGACATGAACTGTGGCAAAATGTCAGCAGGGTATGTGTGTAAGAAATATCCAGGAGATAGTCATACTGCTCCCCCTCCTACTCAGCCATGGATTGGACATTGCCCACAAGGTAAGGGGAAGGGGGGGGGGGGGGCAGGGGGTTGACATGATGTTTGGTTTTAATACCTTGAAATAAGCAGATACAACATTTTCAGACAGACTATCTAATTTCTTGGTCACATGGAGAGGGACATGAGCACATGAGTCACTAAGAGTAGGCGAGTCAAAGCCTGAGGAACAACTTGTCTCCTCAGGAACCAGCTTTTACAGGGATGCCAATGTTTTCAGATGTGCAGTGAAGTTTCTACTTTTCTTCGTGTCCCTTTTTAATGTAGAATGCAGATGAAGTACAGCATTGAAATCTGGGAGCGATTAGCACATTTAGTTCATTAGTAGCTAAAAAATCCATTGAACAATCTAATTCAGATTTACCATAATGTGGACATTATTTACCTAGGAAAGTGACTATGAAATGCTTGTCATTCTTATCAAGCAAGTATTACAATTTGTTTGCATGTACAAAGAAAATGTAATCGCTATATAAACTTTACAAAAAGGAATCTCTCTGCCTTGTAATTCACATTGCTAGTAGTGCAGCTCTACTGTACCAAATCAAAAGTAATATAAAAACAGTATATGTTATAAAAAATAGCATGACAGAAAGTGGGATGGAATGGATTCTTACTCAGGTGGAAAGTATAGGTTTGTTACACAGTATAGCTAAATATAGGAAATTCTTCTTTAATTTATTAATGTTTTGCAGTGTTTACTGGAAAGTACAATTTAAAATTATGTTGATGGTTTGTTTTAAAGCAGCTACTGTACTGTGTGTGTTTGTTTCCCACAGACTGGCTGCTCTTTGGGAATAAATGTTTCCTATTTAAAGGAAGACATGATGGGAAGGATGAATTCCATGCTAACTGGACCTTTGCTCAGACATGGTGTAGAGCCCAGGGAGGAGACCTGGCTGTCATTGATAACCAATATGAGAATGGTAACAATATTAAACAAAATAGCAATGGCAGACTCAGTTCAACATGACTATGCTTTCTATCTCTACATAAAAGATTTGTGAAGCTTTCATCGGAGGAAAACTAATACCCTATAATATTCGCTGTCTCAGTGCTCTTCCCCTACTTCGTAAAGCTTGACTGATGTAATTATAATAAAGGTATTGTACAAATAAACGTGGTAATATCATGATACTGCTGTTACTGCCTTCATAAACCATAAACTCATATTGCTGTCTCTTGCAGATTTTGTTGCAAGCTACTTGGAGGATATCCAAGCCCCTGTGTGGATTGGCCTGTCTGATGTTCTCCATGAGGGGAAATTCACTTGGAGTGATGGAAGCCAGGTGCTCTACACCAACTGGAACGCTGGGGAGCCCAATAACTTTGGAAACTCAGGGGTGAGGTTGCGGGTGCTTACGTTACTGGCAGTAAAGGATAGCTACAGTAGAAATACCAATGAAATGAATGTGCACTACCAAGGATAGCATGGAATTACTTACTGTTTGTGAGACTGAACAAAGTTCCAAACTCTGACCAGGATTCTTCATGGTTTTCTCATCATATTAAAAACCCAAAGGGCTAGATTCTCAAAGATATTTACTGGTCAGTTTTTCCAGCAAGGAAAAATAACACCCCATAAAATAACCAAAATCATAACTTAAAAACTTGTTTAGGGGACTGTAGATAATCTTATGATGTTCTGGTTTGCTTTAGAAATGTATTTGTGGTATTTTTTCCTTCCAGAATTAAATAGCTTTGATAATCCTAGCCCAAAGTATTTTATTAGATTTCATCTAAGTTAACACATTTTGTCTCAACTTTGTCATCTTTTTCTTTGGGACAATGGTAGAAACCATAGCATTAGCTTCAGTTTCAACTCGCTGCTAATCAGTCATTTTCTACAACTAGACAGTAAAAATTCCAATATTTGAAGTTATTTTATTTGTCACTTTTGCTTGCCCCAAAGAGAAGCCTTTGATAGCTGTATAGACAGCTGCATCTTGTTTTTAAAACCTTGTACACACCCATCGTAAATGCATAAAAAAAGCAAAATTAAAACAATATGGGACAATTCACATCCCCGAACACCAGAGAGTGACCGCAATTCGTTTTTCCACCAATACCGAACCATCTGTGTATTTTGGCACTCCAGGAAAGGTCTCAGTAAATGACAAAGATGCATATACGACTCCTAGACATGCGTACATTTTTAATCCAGTCATTTGGAGACCATTCAAGTCGTTTCCACCAGCCTTCTGGTCAGAAGATCGTCCAAATATTTCTATCTACCGTCATGGTACTGCAGATCATCATCACTGTATTTAGCAGTGCAGAAAAACAAACCAGTGTCTCCACTGGTTTTGCAGAAAAGATCATAGCGCCTGACGAGCTCTCGATCGATTACGTACGGTACTTTCTTCCAAAAGCATAAACAAAAACACTCCATGCTGCTGCCGCCACACAAACCTATCGAATGTCGTGTAATGGTGGTCCGAATTCACTGGTTTGTTTAAAGAGGGAGTTCACTCACTTCAGTAATGAAAGGCGTGTGTGTACAACAAACAACCACAGCGAGTTAATACGGCTGTCAAGCCAACCGCAGTGTGTGTGTGTGTGTACGAGGCCTAAGAGTGAGAGACAAGCCTTTGTTTGGAGTAGGAGTTGTAGTGGTAATGGTTGTATTATTATCATTCTAGGTTATAGAAACTGATTCTTGTTTAGCTCTTATTTAAATAACCGTAAGGATTTAATGGAAATAATTAATCCAATAGCGGGTGAACAGTGCCATGTGGTTTTGTTCTGCTTGGTATCTTTTCCTATAATGCATTTCTCTCCTCTGTGGTAGGAACACTGTACCATGATTGCACATAGCCACAGGGAAACAGGGCGCTGGAATGATGGAGGATGCCAGTCTAAGTTAGGATTTGTCTGCTACAGGAAAAAATGTAAGAACTGAATTCTCTTTCTTTGCTATAATTCTCTTTCTTTGCTATAAAGATTTTCTTCCTAACTGTGCTGCTAACTGTTCCGAGGGGAGGCAAGGCACTCACAGCATGTTTTACTCTTTTAGCGCTTTTAGCAGGATTTTAGCAGCTAGCATCTTTAGTGACATGTGAGCTGTCATGCTAAAAGCGTTTCTCACTATTCATTTATCAGAACACTTCCATGAATTATGATTGTGTAGAATTTGTACCCATCAAATCAGGAAGACTTAAAGTTTACTGATCCAGAGAATACTTCACTGATTTTGTATCATTTGGCATATGCTAATTTCTAGACTTGTCCTGGGGAATAGGGATACAAAATATAGTACTATAATCAATATGACTCAGCTTAAAAAGAAGCGTGCAGCAATAGGAGACCATAACATTACAGGTTGTTCTGTTCTATCATTCTCGTGACATCTCCTGCAGTGGGACTGAAATTCTGTTAAATAATCTGTTTTCAATATGTAGCAAACAGCATACCGCCACCGCCCCCCACAAAGAGCCCATGCCCGCAGGCTTACACCTCTTGGAAGAAGAACTGCTACAAGCTGGTGGCAGAACCTGAGCTGCAGGCCACCTGGCAGGAAGCTCAGGCTGCCTGTGAGAAGGAGAAGGGCAGCCTGGCCAGCATCGACCACAGTTATGAACAAAACTTTGTGGCTGGGGTTGTCCTTCAGGGGAGAGTTGATGCGTGGATCGGACTCAGACGCCAAGTAAGCACAGTCCTGTCATCATTAACCACATATCACTAAGTACTGACATTTATTCCAACCTTATCATACAAGTTAACAGTCTGATCACTACTGGTGCTTTTACCAGGAGAGCCACAAGTCATTTCCAGAATGCCTTTCACCTGCGTTTCACAATGAGAGCTATAAAAAAAATAAAAAAAGAAAACGCTGTGTGCTGATTTTAATAGTTAATAAACTTACAGTGCTTTGCTATATAATTGTCGAATGATTATTTTACAAAGCATTGCAGTCTAATTAGAAAATAAGTAATACAACAAAGAATATTGTTAACTTCAGCTCATAGATGAACAATCCTTGCTGGAAAGCAAAAGCTGAATGTAAGGTTTAACATGACAGTACTGTACTCAACAGAAGCTGTGACTTGGCAGACTGATTTGTCAATAGGTGTTTACATATTCCATTGCATTTCATTGAAATCCCTATTTTTTGAAACATGATTTTGAAGTAAATCTTTAATTTAGTAGTAATAGAAAAAATAAATGAAAACGAACTAATCTGCAAAATAGCATATTCTGAAGTGTTGTATGTTATGCCAGAAGGGCTCTGGTCTTCCGACAGGACTCCATTGAGTGAGAATCTGAGTTGCCTGGTTAAATAAGGACTGATTGAATCCATAGTGTAAAGAGGTGTCTGGTATTGCAGGGGAATGGCTCTTACACCTGGGTGGATGGTTGGCCGGTTTTCTATACACACTGGGGTCCAGGGGAGCCCACCAATCACAAGGAAGAGGGCTGTGTGACAATGCACAGCCCACCACTGTTCCATGGCACCTGGAACGACACCTCCTGTAGCCAAAAGCAAGCTTACATCTGCAAAATTACCTCAGGTAAGATTTTCTTAAAGTGATGGGTGCAGGCAAATGCAGAATCCTAATATATGCTGCTGTCATGTCAACCTTATGAATATTATGATAAACCTAAATAGTGCTGTAAATAAACTCCACATTTAACATTCTAAGTGTTTCAGCAATTGCTGGTGAGGTGGTGACCAGCAGGAATTCATACAAAATATGAACTGGTACCCAGCAAGTATATATAACACAGGTTTACTTTTATTAGATGCATTTAGTGTAGGCAACATTTGATTGGCTTTAGAGTTAAAGTAAAGTGATTTTTAAATTGACTACTTCTTGTTTTCTTAAACTTCCACAACCAGCTATTTAAACCAGCATTACTGTAATTCTCTTGAACCATCTGAAAACCTGCAAACTTTCATCCCAGTGCAGGTCAAAACAGAACCAAAATAAAACCATTAGGCCTGTAGGCCTCATAACATCCCCTCGTCTCTCCCTTTGGTGTTGCAGAGAAGCCTCCCCCCACTCCAGCACCAGGAGATGGCATGTGCCGACAGGGTTGGCACACCTATGGGCGTTACTGCTATGTTGTTGTCAGTGAGAAGAAGGGTTTCTCCTGGCCGGATTCAAGACATTACTGCCAGATGGCAAGCGCGGAGCTTGCCTCCATCCACAGCCGAGCAGAAGTAGAGTTCTTAATGAAGCTTAACTACACCAAGCACCACAACCTCTGGATCGGACTGACCAAGGATAGCTCATGTATGTATTGTCATGTGTGTGTGTGGTACTTTGGCGTGATCCGATTTATAGTCTGCTTGTAATATTCCTTTTATCATATGACTCCTTACAGAGTAGACTGAGAAATACCATTGTGGTGCCCTCATAATACCAGTGAATAACCCAGACAAAACTCTGGCAGAACGATCAGTGGCATTGTGATACTATTAGTACTGTGCATCACAATATAAACCCCAGTGTTACCAGTCTACAAATGGCTCATATTGTTATAGCTACCCAGTTAATTTTGGAAACTAGAGTATTAAGGCATTAAACATTGTCAAAAAATACCATGTAATGTATCAACATTGTGGTTCAGAGTGTCACTCCGTGTCTTGATCAGATGGATGGGCTTGGACAGACAAGTCATCTTTTGGTTTTGTGAACTGGGCCCTGGGAGAACCCAATGAGATATTCCATCCTGGAGGAGGTGCTGAGAAGTGCGTGGAGATGTACATTCAGGATGGGAAGTGGAATGACAACAGCTGCCTGGAGAAGAGAGGATTCATCTGCCGCCACCGCCAGTGTAAGAAACTGCCGTTGTGTTCAAGCTGTTCCTTGAAATACCCACTTCCATAGGCACAAAGACACCCGTCCCTGGGAGCTGCTGCTGGTAGGGTGCTGGACTGGAGGAGTTCAGATTTTTCTGCTCTGCCATTTCTATTAATTTGGGTTGAGATAATGTAAGGGTTTATTTGACAGTCTACAATTGCTTCCTGCTGATATTTTCCAGAAGCACTGCCTGCAAGTAACCTTTGTGAAGGTTGATTTATAAGAGTCACCAGATTTATAATCAGTTTTATAATAGCATCGTAGTTCAGATTGATCTCCTCTTAGTGGTTCTGCATGTTAGTATTTTTATGAATTGCATATCAATACACATCTTGGCATTTCTGCTTTCAGACTACCAAACTGACGGAAATGGTGGCATTATAATCCCTACTGACTCCCCAGGAAGCAGGCCTGGTAAATACAACTTTTAATATGCTTGTAATTGTTGTTTCTTAAATAAGTCATGGACTTTGTTCATAAGCAAATAAAGAATAAGTAGGGGACCAGTGTGCCATCAGCTTATGTGTATGTATTTAAAAACTAACTTATGTGTGTGTGTGTGTTAAATGTGGTCCCCAGTTAAGTTTATTTTCAAGGGCTGTAATAATTTAACTGTTATAAATGTGGAACATTAAAGCCACGCAGACCAAAGCAATTCAGATTGTTAAAAAGCTACTGTAATTGTTAAACGAGAATTGTGCAGCTTGTGGATTGGTGACATCAATGCCTGTGGTTAAATAGTGATGCCAATTTGCCCTTTTTTGTCAGATGCTGGACTGATTGTTGGCGTCTTGATTGGTGTTCTCTTGATCTGTGCGATAGCTGGCCTTTCCTACTATTTCTTCAAAATGCGTGGGGTGAAAATCACTGATTTTAAGATTAATGCGGTAAGTGCTACATAAATGAGAGTTTACATGAACAATGCATGTCCGGGGTTAGCTCCTGTTTACATGTGCAAAGTTACCACTATGCCACAGTCACACTAGGCTTGAGCGTTGTTTTTTTTCCTACAGGAGGCAACATGTTTTCAAGTGCTTGGCTTGTCCAAGGAACCTTTTTAAGCTGTGCCTAATGATCATTAAATACTAACACGTTATCTACAGTACAGTGTGCATGTTCTTACTACATTGTTTAAAATGGTTTAGAATGAGTGACTAACTTTGTCTTTGCCATTTTTAAATACAGTCCACTTTCAACAACCCTAATTTCAACGGAGCATCGGAAGCATAATCCTTCAGTCATCATCAATGGTATCAGCCATGAGAAGAATCAACGCTGTAAATAAATACTGAAGTTCAGCTCGTCAGACTGAGCGGCTTCTTCAAATGACTGACTAATAAGCTACAAGTCCGAAAGATTATTATAAAATTAACTTTGTCTTCTAACAATGTGCAGTAACACTGATTTGACTTTCAATTTAGAGGAAATAATGTACAAAGTCATACTATAGTCTTCTGCCAGCTGTTAATGAATGTATTTTACATTGTGTGTTTTGTATTTGGAGATAAAATATAATTTCATAATGCGGGTGAACATGTGTAATCTTATACTGGTACAAATAAACCTTTACATTTGTATGCAGAGTCATTTTTGTAATTTATTTACATGATGTTAAACTTCTGGAGTGTTGAATTCTACTTCTATTAGCTTGTGGCTCTTAAATGTACGGCAAAAAGAAATGCACCAATACAATGACCCACAAATGTACTTGTGGAGTTAAAAAGCATTGAAGTACAAGTGACCATCCCTTGACTCTCACTACTTACTGCATATCACGGTTTACTGTGTATTGTAGTGTGCTGTTGAAAATTTAATTTAAAACACAACTTCAATTGGTTTGACTTTTTTCTTTCCCACCGTTAAATCATCTCAGCAAATGCTAGCCATTTGCAGTCCTTCCCACATGTACCGAATCGTGAAAACACCTCCTTTCAGAGTGTCTTATAGGCCCACTGCAGTTTGGCAGTTGCGTGATGAACAGTACCACAGGCTACAAATCATGTAACCTGATTGTCAGGATAAACATAAGGCAGGCGGTTATCTAGCATGAGCTCGAAGTAGAGTTCTGACAGAAGAGGCATATATTTATATATCAAGAACATTAGATTAACCTGCATGTTAACGATAAGTAAAAGACTGTTTAGATTGTTTTAGGATAAGTCAATCAGTGTATTATTTCCAAGCAGGGCTCAATAAAACCAGACCTCTGCAGGCACCACTTGACACAGCATCAATTAAATCAGTCCCATTGTTATCAAAAAAAGTTTAATTTACATTGGCTATGAGTAGGATGTTTTTTTTTTTTTTTTTTGCATTACTATATAGGAGTATACTGAACATGCTCAGACCCATCCCAGAATAGAAACACAGATGTGGATATACAATCATTACTTGCATTTGCTCACAAAGTAATATTTACTACTAGGTTTCAATACGGTTTTACCATTTTTTTTTTTTTTTTTAAATAAGCAAAATGTTCTCTCTGTGTCTTTGGGCAGAATGTATATCTCTTTAGATTTCAGTCTTATTGCTGCAGTCAGGCTTCATTTTTGTGAAAAACATTCAGCTTCCAAAGGTTATATTTGGGTCAATATTTTGGCTAATGATGAACATCCCTGCTAGGTTGCATATTATCTGCATAAGAGACTACACAGGTCAATGATCCTCTCAAAGCAGTAAACAAGGATGTGTAAAATAAATACTTTAACAACCTTTTTTTATCTTTATGTGAGCTTTTATTATATTGCAGAGAGAGTACAGAGGTTTTTTTTTTTTTATGAAGGCTCAGTAATACGGTGATAATGGATGTGCTGTGGTATTATTTCGAGAGATGTGATAAGATAGAGAGTCAGGCACAGAATCCTCAACTGCCTATTGCTTAAGTAACTACAAGAATGCAGGGTCATGGACAGATAAACCAGCAAAAGGTTGCCTCCCCAGATTCTGCTACTCTTGAGGTTAATGGGAGTTAACAAAAAGCTGACTGTTAAACAAAACTTTAGTGACACAGTGCCACCTGGTGGACAAAGAACAAATTACTTTTAAATTGTTCTATTATCGGATCCTCCTTGTCGAGCACTAGCGACGAATACGTAGTTTTAAAGCATATTTTGACTAATGCAGTTCACAAAAAACTTGTTTATTTTTTCTATTTGTCACATGTGGGACAATGACTGCTGGCACTCGGAATCCAATGTTATTTCCCTCCAAAAAAGTGAAGCAAAATGATTTTGAATGTGTCAACTTTAATGTTTACATTGTATAATTTTGTTTACATTTAGGTCTGGTCAACAGGGTGGAATTTTACAGGTCGAACCATCTACCAGAATGCATTTACAGCAGTTCATCTTCATTTATAGACATTGAACAAATGCTCTCCGGGCACAGCTTCTTTGAAAAGAAAAGAAAATCTACAGCAAATTTTCAAAGTAAAAGAGTCAAATCAGTCTTTCTACATATGTGTACAAGACGGCTCGAAATAGTATTCACACAAGTTCTTGAATGCAATTTCCTGAAAGTAGCAAAAATAAAACTTATTTGCACATTTTCCCCACTATGTAAAAAAAGTAACTGTGTGACACTGAAAGCCCTTTTACATGTGTGTGCATGTCCCTATGTATGTGTACAAAAGCATTTAAATTTATATCCCCATAGAGATACCTGCAAATACACAAAAAGTACTTCATATTACTTAAAAATGGATTATTACTTCATGTCAACTACGGTTTACCAAATGATGAGGGTGTGGATAAAACCTGTACAATAACTAGCAAGAAAGAGAGACTTGCTTTGTCTTGTCCCAACTTCAGAATCTTGAGTGTTGTGCACATATAAAGGCTGGTCTATAAAAGCCAAGAAGTGTGTTTGCCATCAAATAAATGAGCAACTAATGCACAAAAGCAAAACACTGGAATACACTAACTAGAAGAATCCAAGAATTTGCAATTAAAAAGAAAATGCAATCAAAATAAATGCCGTCAAATATGTGAACACCATTTCATACCATACAGTGCCATTCCGTAAAAATATATACCATGAAAACAATTATATTTCTGTCTTTCGTGTTTCAATATTCATGAAGCACTTTTTGTTTAAAAAAAAAAACCAAACCAAAAAAAAGAGACCCCCACTTCCCCCTAAACTCTGTGAAAATTTTAGATTCTTATTAAAATGAAGCCTCAGCACGAATGAGTAATTAGTTCAAATCAGGAGCTTTAATACAGAGCTTGCACGCTACATACGCTTTACTGGCGTGCTGAAGCCTTTTGGGCATTAGACTAATTTTTAAGTAAACTTAATGAAAACCCATCAATTTTATATGATAAAAAAGACTTAAGTTCATAAATACATACAATACTTCCTGCTCAGAATACCTCAGCTGTTTGCAAAATATAAACAAAGCGAGATTAGTTTTAAAAAAAAAAAAAGGACTTGGTCTGAGGTCTTACTAATTAATGTCAGGAGATAGAAGGTTAAAATACTGTTTTAATAATTCAGAAAGTGCAACAGATTAAAACAAACAAAAAAAAGTGATAAGGACCAGGTAGTAATCAATGCTTTACATTCTATTGGAAACTAAGGGCAAGACAACCAGGATTAGTACTGGACTGGAGAACAAAAAAATATATAATATGTAGCTACTATAAAGAATATATTGACAATTCTAAATAAATAATGAATGAAAAATTCTGTTTGATCAACAAAAAAAGACAATATATCTACAATATGCAGATCTAATATATATATATATATATAATATTATATATATACATATATATATATATATGCAAATAAACAAAGGCCAATATGGACCCAATTATCTTCTAGCAGGCAGCCAATGAAATTTCCTGAACCTAGGTCTTTGCGTCACACACAGATGGAGACCATAAATCATGCTGTTGCATATACCACCATTGCTGTTTTTCTTTTGCACACAAATCTTCCTGAAGAGTATCATATTATACATTTAATCGAGTAAGAATTATAAATCTGTGACTCAACAGTGTAACAAGTGTCTTAAGTGTGCTGGCATGGGAATTCCTTCTCTGGCAACAGAGAGAACTGCATCTCTCTGGGGGTTGGAAATCGTTAGCTTGCTGCTGAATCAAGCATGTCTTCTCATAGTAAAGAACACTAACAAGAATGATTTTTAAAAAGGGAAGAAGATGTAAATAGAACTAGCAATATGACTGAACAATTTTAAAACAGCACCAGGAGTGGCAAACAATGATCGTATTCTTCCTAAAGCTTAAATAAAACGGGGCGATTACCTTCTCTGCGAAACATTCATGTGTTGAATTAGGCATGTACAATAGAAAACGGCACACAAAGCTGCTGTGCAGTCAGGCTGAAGAAAGAAAAGATTAAGCCAAATTGAAGGACTTCATTATTGAAGTACAACGAACTAAGCAATAGTTTAGCATACCCTGATGACAAGATTTGAAAATGACCAGATTATTTTTCAATTGGCAGCACAGACAACAGCTAACAAAAGCCGTGGTGGAAAAAATATTGCCTGGATTAAAATGCCACCTGTTCTGAATTTGAGGGATTATAAGAAATAGGTGGGTAACAGTGTAATTTCCTCCAGCACATAAACAAAGTAAACAACAACAGACACTAGGAGTTCCTCGGAATAAACTTCGTATAAAAGGGCAGCTGAGACTCCCAATCCATTTGTAGGCAAATGCTTTTAAATGATATTGTAATACACCATGCATGTTATACAGCGCATTGGGGTTATAATGAAACACATTACAAAGGCTTTAGCTAGTTTGTCTTTGGTGTTTCTTGTAAGAACATGAGTAAAGAAGCATGTCGTTTTAAAAGGGCGACTTAAAAGCACATTCACCCAAGACCGTTATCATGCAAATGCTCAACAATGAAAACTATATTATAAGCAACTAGCAAAGAATGACTACACAGAACTGGGAACCATGTGGTCATATTTTAACACATGTGTTCTTATAACTTAAATCTTAGGGTTTACAGTGCCCAGGAAACCAACACTGGCAGCCTGGTTGGCACCTGAGTGTGCTACTCGGTGTGAAACCCATGGGTTGATTTTCACCAGTACTGCCTATAAAGAGCTCTAGCCAGCAACAGAATATTATTGTCAAATATGGGAACAGTAAAATTGTATTCAGTAACGGAGGGGTGAAAAAAGCACACACACAAAAATAAGTACCTGAATTTTCCTCCAACATGTATTTAACATCTTTCTTGAATTTGGCAATCAAATGCCTATTAAAATAACCAATAAGAAGTAACACTGTGCTAGAAAGTCTTACCATATCTGGATGATGGGCTTTTGACACTTTGGCCACATTGTTCTTCTAGTATTTGCTCAAATTGATCATCTTGTTTATCTTTTTTCTATTTTGTACACAAAGGTGGTGAAAAACAACCTAGTGTTTTAGACAAAGCTTTACAAACACACTTTATATTAATTCCTGAACTATACAACTCTGCACCTATGTTTATAATAACACTAGTGATCAATGCAATCCTATTTTATGTTTAAATATCTGAACTAAAAAACAAGACAAAAGAAATAAACAGAAAAGGCAACATTCTTACATTCTTAAACGAAACAAAAAACATTTCATCAAAGTAGAAATAGAACAAAAATTGCACATTGGGCATGGTTATGCTTTTTATTCCAAAATAGACTTTTCTATTTTAATATGCTCTCCTTATAAATTAATTTGATTCAACTGCAAACCATTTGATGATTTTATATATATATATATATATATATATATATATATATATATATATATATATATATAAAGAAAACACAGAATTAATTTCTAGCAGATGCTTCTCAACTCTAATCTAAATATCAGCAATTCAAGATGTTGTCGACTTATTCCCTAGTCCTCTGGGTCTTGCTTTTATACATGCTCAGCTGTGTGTCTACTGGAGATCAAATACTGACTGGGAATCATATGTGTTCAAGCCTTCAAATACTCCCTACATTATTCTAATACAATGATAAAAACATTTTTATTTAGAGTTCTCTACTGACAATGCTGCACTTCAAAATCAAGAAACTAACAGCTAATTAGCCAACCCTATAGTGTTTTAAACAACAATGTTCGAGAAATAGGATCTGGTGCTTTGTCTTTGCACACCAGCCTTCCATGCTGCTTTTCTGGCTCGAATACAAAGGGTATATTCACAAAAAGCAACCCAAAACAGCTCTACTTATCTAAGGCACACAATGTTTAAGACTGGATTTAAGGAGCTTCGTGATTTGTTTCTTATTTAAATCAAACAGAGCTATCCAATTCTGTCAGCACACATGGCAACTCCAAGATGAATGCTTCCTGACATACTGTACACAATTAATCAAATAACTCTCGACTTGCTCAGTGCCAACACTACCAGCCCTTAAAGATGAAGGCTCGGTATGTAACCCCATATAAACAGTATGTTTCATGTTGAAATAATAAATCGTAACAGAATCTATTGCAGTGCAAGCAGTGGATCAATACCTGTCTTCTTGAAGAAATAATTTAAACAAATAAAACCCAAAAAAACACACAATGCACACAGCAACAGCAATAAAAATACACTGTTACCAGGTATGGCCTTTAGGGTTCACCTGTACTTTCACCTTACCCATTGGAATGTGCTGTGACCAAAACAGACTCCCTTCAAGAAAAATACGTGTTTTTTTTTTTTTTTTTTTTTTTTTTTTATTCATGGAGAGGTTGCCAAAGGTAATCAGGATGGTTTGCTGGGGGTTGCTCAATAACACATATGAAGTTAGAAATCACTGAAAGGTGACTACTGACCAAGACATTACATTTGAATAATGGCCACAGTCTGTTTTGTTGTTTGATATTTTAGGAAGCCAATACTACAATGTAATAGCAGCTGTGAAAGTGAAAGTACAGATATGTCCTTTTGAACTGATGGTGCTGTATGGGAGGCATGCTTTAGGAACACATGATAACAAGAAAGGAGACAGGTAGTTCTTGTCATTGACTTCATATGCAACACAGAGCAGTCAGGGTTCCCCAACAATCACCTCCGTATGGCAGGCTGCAAGACTATATGTTCACCAGAGGAGGAGCAGCGCCTGAATACCCCCTCCCCCCCCAGCATTCAATACCCAGCTCTGAATATATAACACAGTTCAGAATAAAATGTATGGACCTCAGCAAACCAGGATTCTGGAGAGATTTCCTGACACCAGAAAAGCTGATATGTTGTGAAAGATGTGCAACTTGTAAGTACTAGAACAACACAGGCCGGTTTGCTTTCAAATCCCTTTTTCACAGACCCTCTGTTGTCGACCAGTACTGTCAAGAACAACCTCAGCATATGACAGTGATCTCCATTAACAATAAAATGACTATAAAAATAATTAAAACAAGGAAAACGGTAATGTTGAATGGGTGTGAAAACATTAGTGCAGGATATGTTCCTAAAGCATCCACGTGTGGCCACCTTTGGGCCATCAGATGCACTTTGCTACCTGCAGTATGTAGCCATGCTCTTATTAAAATGGTTTGATGTGTGCTGCTTTTGAGTTGTTTAAATCGTATATTTTTTCAGTTCAGTTAGTGTTGGAGATGCAGTCCTCATTTAGATGAGATGAGATTTTTCCAGTCTGGTATTTCTGTTCTAATGTGCAGACCAGCTAAGCAAAATATAAAGACCGCTATAAATTGATCCATCGTAAAGGGAAGTAAAACAAATTGTACTTTTTTGGACTCAAGGATTGCATTCTTGCAACTTTGTTCAGTTTGTACAAGGCAACTTTTGCCGTAGCTCTGAATCTCCTATTGAAGCTGGTCACAAAGCTTTTCCTTCCTCCACTCAGAAAAAAAGTGCAAGTCTTGTTTCTGTGGCTACTAAAGTCCAAACAGAGCAGGGCTTTTTCTTGGAGGGAGAAAAAAAAAAAAAAAAGCAAAAAATAAATAAATTCTTGGGCCCTTTTTTATGGCGTGTTCGTGTCCAGTCTGAGCCAATGCAAACCCTGTCTTGTGAAGCGTACTAGCGCACTCATGCTGGTGGTCAGGGACAGAGGGCCCATCGCTGAGTCGAGTTCCACGAAGAACTCTGAGGAAAGAAAGAAAACATTAGGTTATTATTAAAACCCTGGCTCTCAAACAGAAATGTAACCATTACCTTCCGGGTATTTACATTCGAAAGACCCTAAACCTCAATAAGACATATCAATATCCACTAAGAGAGTGCCTTTAGACAGTGGCGTGACACTGCCAATAGGTGGTCGCGGTTCAACGCAGGCTAAAAAAAAATCAGGCCTGCAGAAGGTGCATGTGCAGTAGACCCAATGGACGGGTCTGGGAAGCTGCTGTCATCAAGCCCAGAAGTTTCTGGGACATCACTGCCACGAGTGCTCTGTTGAGCTGAAAGAGCTCCAAATAGGCAACTATTCTCTGCACTGCCACCTGACAGAGTGGACAGCATGGACCTGGAGTCCAAGCACACTCGTAGATAGGAGGCTGTCTAAGAAGGCATGAGCTGGCTCTTCGCAAGATTCACCATTAAGGCCCAACCGTAGAAGGTGGCAGGTGACAAGTTCTGTGTGGGCTTGGGCCAGTGCTGGAGACTGGGCACAAATGAGCCAGTCGTCCAGATAATTGAGCACTCTGATGCCTTTGAGTCTTAATGGGGACAGGCACGGGTAGCTAGAGAGAAGCCAAATGCCAAGATAGGGAACTTGTACGCTGTTGCCTGAAAAAGTGAACCGCAGCTCATCCAGCTGTTGTAGTGAGGGCCTGTGATTGTCAGAATGGAATGAAAGACTGGATTTCAAAAGAAATTCCAGGTGCACTTGGGGGGGGGGGGTAAAAACTCTATCTGACAGGGAAAGCTTAACCACAGGGGACGCCAGCTCCTGTTTGCCCACCTCATCAGAGACGGCAATGGACAGGATGTCCTCCTGTGGCCATTCTGCACCTGTAGCCCCCTGGGATGGCGAGGGGGACAGGTCGTGCTGAATGTTCCCTTATTAACTCTGCGAAAATTGTTCCTTGGTGGGAAATAGCTGCCCAGAGCTTTTCTATCTGCTCATGGTCCGCCAATCGCTTTGAACGACGACGACCTCTTCATTGGGGGAGGTGAAGCAGAGGAAGATGAGGATGACTGTGAAGACAGTTTCCTGAGGCTACTTTCCTGGGTGCGTCGTCCGGTCTCCCTTGGCACAGAGCCATGGGGTGAGGACGCAGCCACCTCTCTAAAGCGGTCACTAAAACGGCATCAAGATACTGTGGGAGAAATTGCAAGCAACTACAACCAAAGCAAGTATCTTGGTCCTGTGCAGCGCTGCTGAACCCAGCAACTGCTCTCACTACACGTGTGCCGTAGCACCTTGTTGCAGACAGGCCTGCTGTAAAAACAGAAAAAAAGACAATGAGAAAAAAACTTCAACAAAACAGTAATTTACAATTACATAAATACTATAAAACATCTCAATTTTAGCCAAAGCCAAAATGAGAAATAATTAACTCCAGTTGGAACTATTGCAGCCTGGGTGGACAGCACAAAGTCAGCCGACTAATGTTGCTTGATCCCTGGGAAAGAGCGACACAGGGCACAAGGCCGCAGTGGCACGAAACAAACAGGCAGTAGTGTGCAAATACTCGTAATTAATAAAACTAATACAACAATTATTGTTAATATCACATATAAATTATTAATTTGTGTAAAAACACAATATATGCTAAATATATTGCAGAAAAAGTAATAAGTACTTATCTGAACCAACTCTCGTCAGTTCCTGAAAGGAAAAATGGCGTTGAGGTCTGTGAACGCAGTGCTTTTGTGCCCTCGGGGGCAGGTCACGACTGCCTTACAGGTTACGGAGCAGCTTTCATATATCTTATTCAGGTTTCGGGTTACATTTCGTACTTGAAAGGGAACAATGAAATGAATATCATAATAAATATTGAACAGAACCCCCCGGAGGAATGAGTAACACCTCCCATCCTTACCATTATTTTTCTTTGCTAGTGCATCCGCCTGTTCCCAGAGATCGTGGGCAGTCAGGAAGAGAGAAGTGATGCTGATGTAGGATGAGGCCACCTGATTAATTATCTGAGGGATGGTGACCGATATTCCAGTGCTCCCCCCATTGCTGAGGCTGGATCCGGGCACGGACCCGGCAGAGCTGGCAGGGGATGGCATCGGGGACATTGGGGAAGGCGTGCCAGAGCTTCTGATAGAAACAAACACATGTTTCATCTATGAAGGAGGTTTTTTAGCTTGTAGGTCAACGTTTGTAGGTAAATCATGCTGCTTATGGGCCAAGAAACGTAGCTGGTTTTAAATGAATATTCCCCATTTAAAACTGAAACGTTTCGTGAAAGTAATATTTATAAATGTGCAATTACCTCGCAACACAAGGAGAAGGAGCTTGTGCTGATCGGGAAGAATTCTGTAATTAAAAGTAGGAGATGCATAAGGAGGAAAACTAGTAGGCAACTCAGGGAGAGACAAATACATTATGTTGAATAGGTCAAATAAGCAAAATATTTACCTTGAAATGTTCTGTGAGGGTTCTTGAATGCTTTAAAGCAGCCTCTTTTTTATAGCGAAACATTGCCATGTGGAGAAGAGACTGGCACCGCATGCTGAAAGTTACAAAGCAGCAGATTGAAAGATAATCATTGCTCACTTTCATTGCTTCATAGCTTAAAAAGGAAGTAGCGGGTTTCTGGAAAATACAGCATTACATGTTCCCATGTGCTGCTACAACTGTTTAAGTAACATACCTGTCATTTTACTTTTAATTGTTAACATCCTGACAACTTTTTACACTAACTTTTTCAAAAAGTTCTTTCTGCTCTATTGCACTGATAGTGTAAGGATTATTACCCACATAGTTAAACAGGTAACACAGCAATAACAATCCATGATGTGGTACAGAACAGAAAAGCCAAGCACTTACGTATTTAAAAAAATTTAAAAAAAATAAAAAATAAAATAAGTTTTGGTTTAACTGCAGTGATTTAACTCTAGTGCTCTAGCGGTCATTTTGAAAAGAGCTTTCAAACTGTCTAAAAGTTAAGTGTACAAAGTTGTCAGGATGTTAATGAAAAGAGAAATTACAGGTACATTATTTAAACAGAACCCCACTACTTACTCTTTAAAATCAGTAAATCAAGAATTTTTAGATATAACTTTTTAAGGAGGGTTACTGAATCAAAGCAACATCCCTCACGCAGAAGTATAAGCTACTTTCTTTGCAAACTGCTACACTGTAGGTGCTTGAGAATTATTTTACATTTCTAATGAGTTTAATGGAGAAATTCTTACCATAAAACTGCAAATATCCTCTCTGGTACAGGAGCAGAAGGGTCTACAAAGTTTTTTAATTTCACTATGAATCTGAAAATAAAACAGAGAATGCATTTGTAATACCTGTATCAAACAATTTTTACAAACAACATTCATCTCCTCTTGGCAAAACAGACAAGGGGATTATATACCTAACAGTGCAACAATTACAGCACAATATCTTGTTACACACCAAGTAATATAGATTTAGATAAGCAAATGTGGAGAAATGTGAAGTAATAACAAGATTCATCTGTTCTATTTCTTGGTCTCATCACTTACTTGATTAAATCCACAGTTTCAGAGAACATGGTATATGCCGACTTTGGTGTCTGGGGGTTGGACTCCATGGATATTCCACTCTCAATGAACGACAGAGCAGCATCCAGGTAATTGAAAGCTTTTCCAACTTTGTCCGACTTCAAATCAATAAATAATTGTTACTACGTATTTGTACTTCTTTCAAAAAAATATATATATGTATATATAAGAAACGTATTTTTTTTTATTTTGTTTTATCTTCTCTTATTATGGGAAACTGTCAAAACGTATAAAACTTTATTCCCAAGTAAGTATTGTTGATTTGCAATTTTATAATACTATATGTTATTAAATTTGCCGTAATGTACAAAAAAAGAATGAAGTTTCTGTTTGTACTCCACGTCCGCATTTAAACGAGTTCCAATTTTATAAGCTTAGTGGTCATCCACCAGTAGTACATAACCTTTGAATTTTAGCAGACCCTCTCTTAGGTCTACAGATAAAGCACAAGTGTGTGAATTAGTGTGCACGGTACTTACCATGACATCAGCCTTGTGTTTTAATTTTTTGGCTTCCTTCATGTGATGCTCCACAGGATAATGCCTGCAATAAACCAGATACAGTATTACAATGAAGGAGGACCGCCACCTGCTGAAGAGCACTTTGATTTTAGTCAAATATTTCTATTAGCAGAACAATCTGCTCAATCTGTGAATACACCAGTGTAAAATAATTTTGCTAGATTAAAAGACATGGCAAATCAAAAATCGACTAGATTTTCATATCAATTTGTTTTCTTACCTTAATACATTAAATGTTCTTACTTGTTATCAAACTTTTGTAATGGTCTTGCTGGCTTTGAGCTTCTATCTGTCAATGAAGGCACTGGAAAAGGAGTTGGGCAGTTCTGTGAAGATTTCTGTGTTAAAAACAAGAAACAGAACATTTTGCATGAAATATATGCAAGTGGGATAGCTGACTATAGCTAAACTGTATAGTAAACACATATTGACACAACTTGATACCCAATATTTTGTTACCCGTGAAACTGATGGTACAGTGATTTCATAATTATTGTTGTGCAAGGAAATATCAAACAGTCACCGAAATCCTTATATGTTTGGCATTACAACAACTTTTTCCTGTTACCCAATTACACTTTGTACAAGCACTACAAAAGCACAAAGCCAGCTAAACAAAGAAAAGAACTCCACTTTGCACATCCCACTCTGATTCCATTTCAAGATATTTTGGTTCAGTGGCAGATCTATGAACTCACTTTGCTGCTCTTGGAGTGCTCCATGTGTTTCTGCTGGGTCTTCTTGTGCTTGACAGGTGAAGGGCCGACGTGGCTGCTCGTGGCATTGAAGGCAATGGCTGTGCTGCCCTCACTACTGCACCGCTTGTGCCCAGCCCCCTTAGGGGGTCCCTGTGCCGGAGACATTGGAGGAGGCAGAAGCACTTTCTTCATCTTCTTACTGGCGCTCTTGGACACCCTAAAAAAATTAAACCAAACAAAAAATGATAAAGTGCAATTGGGTATCCGTAACAGAATAATCCTTCACCACTCGGTAGTGAACATATATACTCGCAGCTGCTGAAAGTGGGAGGTAATGATCACACAAAGTCAAGGGACTTTTTGTAAAGCGGGGATTTCTGTCTTGCATGATACCTGCCAACTGTCTATTATGATAATATTTGACCTAATAAAAGTATAGTTTCAAACATTATATAACTGTACAGCAAAGCATCGTAAATCTGTACTGGAATGAACTAGGGTTGCATGGCTTTTTCTTACCGCATAATAGTACAGTAAAATTAGAATAAAAACACACATTTTACATCAAAACAAAACATGAAACATATTGTAAGAATCATATAATACAGCTGTGTGTCAACTATAAAAGACACTATGACCAACGGTGTGGTCTGTATATGCCTAGATTAACATATTCAGTGGACACCACCTGTAATGAATCTTTATTGAATGAATCATAGAATACAGAGGTGTACCAACTACAAAAACACTATGCCAAAGCATGTGGTCTTTATCATTGATATAGCTAGAGGTTACAACAATGTGCCAACTTAACTAAAGAAAATACAATACAACGGTGTACCAAACATTTAGAAAATAACTCTCCATGCAGCAGAAATGTAAAAAACCTCACATGACCTCAGTATGGCCGACACATGAAATCACCATGGAGGTTTAATATAACCTTCAAAATATAAAGTCACTACTTCAAATGGTTAACTAGATATGAGGCTTTGGTTATGGCACCATTTAGAGATGAACATTTAAGACCAGTGATTAATGGCAGTGCTTTCCCCAATCTATATTTCAAACACACAGCATAGATCAAGCTGGTAAGTTCAAGAGCTGCTGACAACACGAATATTACACTGATCAGTCTGTTCTAAAAGAAACCAGATACTTTCTGCTGCCCCCTGCATAATGTGCTTATGGAGAGAATAGAAGGGCACCGCTGATCTGTAATGAGAGGGGATGTGCGCATGCACTGCTAAAACATTAAAATGCTTGCTTGCACTTTGGATTTTCAGGGAATTACCTGGAATTCAGGTATGTACATGCAAGACATGCACAAACAATTAACAGTGCTATTGTTGGAGTTGCTGCCATGTGCTGGTAGCTCATGTAGATCAGTCTGGTGCCTGCGGTCTAGTACAATTCAACCATGTGAACTACAGAAAATGCAGTATCTAAATAGCGTTGTAGATGCATTTGCATGCGGTGTGTTTGTAGTTACTTACTTGGATTTTCCTGGACTTTTAGGATTTGAAGATGACGGCTTGACTTCTGTATCTAGCTTTAGCCTCTTTATTCCCAGATATTTTTCATTCTCCACAGCCTAAAAAACACATACAAAACAGGCAACTGAACATTACTGCATATGCACAAAATTGGCATGCAGTTACACCACGCAGGATGAACAATGTCCTGACAAGCATATGTGACGGGTTCAGAAAATGTTGCAAGGCTCCAGCCTTTCATCGCTTCCCTTGATGATGGATCGTTTCCTATGAGGTAGAAAACCACAGATTTGCCCTCAGATTGTAGAACCTGAATGGCAGGCTCAGTCTGATATGCACATCACAAAAACACATTTATTTTGGTTCAATTAGAGTAATTTACAAATCTTATTTATAAACTAGTCAAAGGCTTTTCTTATTTACAAAATCAGAAGAGCAAAAGTCGTCCTGATTTAAAAATCAAATCATTGGTTGTACTTCTAAGACATAAATTGGACGTTTCTGAATTGTAAAGCAATCACATTTTGCACTGGTTTATAATCCGTGCCAATGCACTGCATGGTTTGTACAGCGAATCAGTGCCAGCATTAGCTGATGTAAAGGAGAGCCTTATAATCAGGGACAAGTTGTGCGGATTCACTAGAATTCCTGCTACTACCGATAGCACTGTGCAACAATTTTTTTTTTTTTTTGTTCCTGGGTAGTAAGTGTTATTTCCTAATTGCTTATGCCTCAAAAGTATAGAACATGGCTATTATTCCCCACAGACTTTGCTTTTGTGACCAGGACAGTGATATTTCAAAATATCACTATTTCCAATGGGAAAACGGGCAAATGTGTGTGTCTTTGTTCACATAAAGTCAGAAAAAAACAACATATGAATCCAAATTAACATGTATTTATACTAAAGTAATACAAAGATGACTACAAAAGATTTAGAAGTGAGTAGTTTTTCGAGATTTACAATTATACTGTAAATACAGTATAATTGTAAATCTCCAAGAACTACTCATATTCATCATCCCAGGGAGCACCTTTCGGTACAGAACCTGGATCTGTGGGAATCTTCCTTGTACCTTTATATTTAATTGCTGCCTGTAGACATGAGAACATTTGTGTCCATCATAACAGCACATCCTATACATTTTTTTGCTTCTGGAGTTCCTCATCTGTTACCGTTTAATGAAGCTAATGTTCAGGTTTACTTTAATGAAGCTAATGGATAAGCCTCTACCAGTGTCAATGCAGCATTTGAAGGGTTCTCAGCCACTGGATTTATGGGGCTAATTTTCAATTTAGAAACCTAAACAAGTGTGTTGCAGATTAATATTATTTTTTTTTTTTTTTGTAAAATGTTAAATGAATGGGAACCAGAGAATAATGCAGTTAGACAGCTACTTAAGTATTTGTTTAACAAGGGCAGAATCTTCTCATTTTAGAGTGAACTCCACTGGTGTCATACCGGTTGCTTTCACACTGAGCTGTCATGTAGCTAACACACCACTAGGGGCACATTTTGTGTACTTGTGGAAAAGAGAATGGACAAGAAGAGAAACCATTCTTAAGCAAAAAAACACATATAAGGATTGATAAGTATAACTGTAACAATGATTAATAGTTGGTAGATGTTAAAAAGGGGAAATTAAAATCACTGGCCAGCATCAAAAACATAAGACAAATTCCAAGTAAATCTAACCAACCTGTCTCTTTTTGTGAACCTTGGCGGGGCCACTGTCAAGAGTCAATCTCCCTGCCTCCTTTTTCCTTTCCACAGATGGCTTTGGTAGGGCAGTTTTCTTGTGGTTGTTGCCTTTGCCAGGCGGCTGTGGGACCCTAGACAGCAGGCTAAGTTGGATCTTCACAACCAGAGCCTGGGGGGCCTTGATGTCTCGGAGAGGGGACAGCAGCCTCCCATCCCCGATCAGACAGAGTGCTCCGCCCTTGCTGAGGCAGTCCTCTACCTGGTTCACAGCCTTATCGGCGCTAGTCCTCACAGAAGAGGGAGGCTGGCTCTCAGCCTGGGGAAGCTGAGAGTACACCGCTCTGCCCTCCCTCTCACAGTCCGAGTCCAAGGCAGGCTTAAGAGCAGCCGCTGGTTCTTTCCGTTTCTTCTTTTCGGAAGGGACGAGTTTAGGGGGCTTGCCAGTCTCAGTTTTCTTATTGGGCTTCTCGTGCTCACTTTTCGTTTTAACCTTCGGCTTTTCTGTTGAGGACTGGTCTTTTCCTTTGGGAGGGGCAGGCTCGCTTTCTACCTTTAGGTCCCCCTGGCACTCCTCCAGCCTGGGTACCTTAGCAGATTTGCAAGGCTGCTTTTTGCCAACTGTCTGTCTTCGGCTGATGCCAGCCCTGTGTGCCGGGGATTTCTGCTGGCTGCCCTTGCTGTGAGAGATGTCCTGTACAACCCTAGACTCTCTGCTGCTCTCCTCATGAGGCGTGCAAGACTTCTTTGATTTCCAGCTCTCGTCTGGGTTGTCACCACTGCTGTCCTGCACTCTGCTCTCCTCAGTGTGGCTCTGAACAGGGTCGCTCTGGCTCTCTGGATGTGAACACTGTTGGTTAACCTTGACCAACCAGTTGTCCAGCTGCCATTTATTTGCTGTTGGAGCATCAGGCTGTAATAACGAAAAAAAAAAAAAAAAAATAGCAATTGTACAGTGCATGGGTTTATTTTCTGTTTCACTTTGGCAAATGTGGACAGACATAGGAACTCATTTCCTGTGACAATACCTGCAAACTGCTTGCCAGTGAGATAGAACCCTCCTATCTGAGAACTAATTCAGCAGTGTTAGGATGGAACAGTCATACCACAGACCAGAAAAACAACAACTCTGGACAAAAGCTATCCATTTCCATTGGCTGTCCATTTCCATTATTTTCTAGTGATGTTGTGATCGATGCTGAAAAACTGAATTCACCTTACAGTATGCAACTGCTTTCAGAACAGGTCAACGGATTAATTAAAAATATTTATTTACCCTTCTCTGTATGCCATTTTATTCTGGAAAATCAATTCATACATCACAGACCATATGAAGGAATTACCTCTGCCAATGCTGTAAGCTCAGCAGGCTAATGCAGCTGTGACATTCATTTACATGAGAAATGTCAGGCATTTGCATTCCAGCATGACTTCCTGCTGCTTCTCTCTGACCACAGCCTACTTCTACAGCAAGACAGCTACAAGACAAGAGCTAGTTTGAGCAGTGAGTAAAACTTATAATATTTCAGTAACATAAAATACAGCAGACATTTACTCTCACATGGAAGCACCTAGTATAACCACAGCAGGTGTCATCTAAACAGGGCCTCAGCCGGAACTTAATTTCACAACATTGGAAAGCGATTCTTTTAAAATGACGGCACTCAAGTCTCTCCACTTCAGAACAATGCCATGCAGACTGACCTAGTTTTTTCTGTCACACAAAAATGTACCGTGTCTCAGAGCTCAAAGAGCTGTTGGCTGCATTTTCTGACAAGCAGACTGAAAATTCCCCACAAATCTGCCGTCATACTCCATGGCTTACATTAGCGCAGCAGCATCTAGATCAAACTGAGAAGACTACGCGTTTAACACAGCTCTGTCTTATGGTTCTTGTCAACTTCCTTACAAGATTGTATTTCCATTGATTTTCCAGACACAATGCCAAGAGCTGACTTTTAATATTATGTGTATTCAGCTACAGCATATTTTTAAGGTGGATCATCAGTTATTGTGTATTCTGTGCCCTAAGATCTGCAGTTTAATGCTACAACTCCTTCAGTTCAAACATTAACACAACACTGGCCAAATGCAGAACGCATATTTATATCTAGATTGGGTACTTGAATACTTTATTAATATACCTTCATCACAAAATGACAGAAAGATTTAAAAATTCCACCAGCCTGCTTTGGTTTAAGACATGATCTTGTAAGTTCACGCAGAATGGTAGCAAGTTGTGTTAATTGTGAAAAGTGTTTAAATCAAGGGAAGTAATGTTAAAACTGTGCAATGCATTAGTAAGACCTCATCTTGAATATTGTGTTCAGTTTTGGTCACCTCTCTACAAAAAGGATATTGCTGCTCTAGAAAGGGTGCAAAGAAGAGCGAACAGAATTATTCTGGGTTTAAAAGGCATGTCATATCCAGACAGGCTAAAATAATTTAATCTATTCAGTCTTGAACAAAGACGACTACGCGGCGACCTGATTCAAGCATTCCAAATTCTAAAAGGTATTGACAAGGTCAACCTAAGGGACTTCTTCGACTTGAAAAAAGAAACAAGGACCAGGTGTCACAAATGGAGATCAGGCAACTCCCCAGTAATGTTGTTGAAGCTGACACTCTGGGATCCTTCAAGAAGCTGCTTGATGAGATTCTGGGATCAATAAGCTACTAACAACCAAACGAGCAAGACAGGTTGAATGGCCTCCTCTCGTTTGTAACTATGTTCTTCACACATTTTTTTTCTTCACTACAGATAATTTACCTAAAATGTAAATCACCACACGTTGTATAAACTGACTATGGAAAGTAGTTGATACACAGAAGACTCTTCCGTCGCTACTGTAAGCATATAATACTGTAATATATTGTATTTTGGATCAGTTTACTGGTCCGTAGTTTTGAGTAGGTGTTATTAAAAAGTTTGCACAAACAGTACAGTTAGGGTTTAACATTAACCAGGGGCCTGTGGAGAATCGCAGTTTGGCCAGTAGTTATGAATAACCACAGTAACATTGCTGTCACCATGGTAACAGGTCGGATGCGGGTGATACGAGTATCATTTGCATACACACATTTTCAAATCTTGAATAGGAGTATTTTCATTTTCTGAGAAGCCCACCAATGTGTGCATGTTAAGGCTGAAATAATACAACAGCATATATAGAAAGGCTTTGCTTGGCCGCTTTTTTTTTTTTTTTTTTTTTTTTTTTTTATTTGAGATGTGGGCCCTCTTTGGTTACAGTACACATTAGAAACAAAACGGAAATGAAAAACTATCATGAAAGAAAACGCATGTGAGCTAAAGTTATTTTGTTTTCCCCGTTTGTTTCAGGACAGAGTCTGTTTGTGTTCACAATGCAGTTTGCAAGTGCACTCAGCTCGTTTATATGGTGTGTGAACCGAATGTTTACAATATCCTGCAAAGCATATTGAAAGACGGCAGCTATTGATGTATTGCTCTGGTTTTTAATATAGCATGTTTTAGATTCTTACATATTTTTTGGAAAAAAGCACTGGGGGAGCACTTTGCTAATTTAATGGATGCATTTCTTGAATGCATACAGTAGGAAAATGCAGTTTACACAATGCTGCACAGTTCTACTTTCGGCTTTAAACAAGTAATTTGAGAAATGTAGAGCCCTGACATTAATGGGAAATCAATTTTTAAACTTGCTCACCTTCACCTCAGGCACTGGCGGGCTCTTTGGCTCCTCCTCATTCTCGCTGGAGCTGCTCTCGCTCTCAGTCTCAGAGCCCGAGGTGCTGTCTGACTCACTCAAGCTCTCGGACTCGCCGCCACTGGAATGTGCCGACGGCACACCGCTGCTCTGTGGGGCACTGGAGGGGCAAGGCAGAGAACCTCAATCACACAGGGAGAAACACCAACTCCCAACTAGAAAACCAGTTCTACTTTACTAACAACTCAAACAGAAAGTTTAACAATACTTGACACCAGTTTTTTCTTTTTGTTTGGTAGAAAGGATTGCGACATACTGCAAGACACGGATCAAAACTGTCATAATTTAAACAACTGCAAGTGTAATGTATAGAAAATGAGCTGAACTCAAAGACAAACACACAAATTAACAGCTATATACTGCAAATAAAACTTTCAAAACCAAAAAGGGTTTACTATAAGTAGTAGCAGTTTATGATATGTTGTCAGTTAAGGGGTTTAAAGTTGAAACAGTTCCTCATAAAGCAATCTGTGTTAGAAACCAGGTATTGCTCAAAAATAATAGTTCATATCCTGCTGTGAGCAAATATTTTAAGTTTTGCAGAAGATATGGTCCTGTAGTAGCATCACACGTATCTGTAATTAGATATATAATATATATATATCATATATATATATATATATATATATATCTATAATTATATATTATATATATTATATATATATATATATATATATAATATGTGGGTGTGACACACACACACACACACACACACACACACACATATATTATATCTACACACCATACATTTATCTACACACCATACTCCACACTATTAAGGGGAAAAAAATTATACATTAAATCCAAAAATGTAAGATCTCTCCACCCCCCTGAGTTAATACTTGGTGGAAGCACCTTTGGCAGCAGTTACAGCCGTGAGTCTGTTGGGATAGGTCTCTACCAACTTTGCACACCTAGATTTGGCAATATTTGGCCATTCTTCTTTACAAAACTGTTCAAGCTCTGTCAAGTTCCTTGGGGAGCATGATGGACAACAATCTTTCTTGAGTAATGGCTTCCTTCTTCCCACCCTACCATACAGGCCAGACTTGTGGAGTGCTTGGGATATTATTGTCACATGCACACTTGGCCATAAAAGCCTGTAGCTCTTGCAAAGTTGCCATTGCCTCTTGGTAGCCTCTCGGATCAGTCTCCTTCTTGCTCGGTCATCCGGTTTGGAGGGACGGCAGGGTCTGGGTGGTGCCATACACCTTCCACTTCTTAATAATCGTCTTGACCATGGTCCAAGGGATATTTTTTTTTATACCCATCCCCTGATCTGTGCTTTTCAACAACTTTGTCCAGGAGTTCTTTTGAAAGCGCCTTGGTGCTCATGGTTGCGTCTTTGCTTTGAAATGCACTACCCAGCAGAGGGAACCTGCAGGAACTGCTGAATTTATCCTGAAATCATGTGTATCACTACAATTTAACACAGGTGGAGGCCTTTAACTTGGTGTGTGATTTTGAAAGTGATTAGTTACACCTGAGCTAATTTAAGATTGCTATTACAAGGGATTGGACACTTATCCAACCAAGCTATTTCAGTTTTTATTTTTAATTAAATTTTCTACAAATTTCTAGAATATTTTTGTCACGGAAGTTGTGGGGTAGGATGTGTAGATAAATGAAAAAAAAAACAACTATTTGAATGCATTTTAAAATTCCAGGCTATAATGCAACAAAAGGTGAATTTTGAAAGGGGGTGTATACTTTCTATAGGCACTTTAATATATATTTGATGGTATAAAACACAGTTACATCTACTGCTTATTTGGGGCTGGAGGTTCAGCCCTGAATACAAATATTTGATGGGCTCCCTATCCACCTTAAATATAAACAGCTAACAGTCTCCAGCCATATGAAATGAATCAGAGTGTAGCAGAACATCTCACGGGCTGTGCAGTCCTCAGATCACCCCACTCCCCGCTGAGAACACAGCAGTGCTGCCATCCTGCACTGTTGCTTAAGCCAGAGTACACAAGCATTTTAGTAGCTGTACTTTTTTAAAACAAACAACAACAAAAAACAATTAAAATAATAATAAGACAATAATAATAATGTGGCACAAGCATTTGAGTAACACAAAATTGAGACCAATGAGAAGCGTTTCCTCTAAGCTTTATAGATCAAATTAATTTTATTGGATATATTATTACAGCCGGATTTATTATTACACCACACTTAACATATTCCTTCGAATTTAAGATGCAGCCCAAATTTACCACCCTCAATTTGAGGGGAAAAAAAAAAAAAAAAAAAATGAAGATATGCATTTACACAGATACAACCTCAACTACACTGTTGTACTGTACAAAACTGACATGAAACAGTGCTGTGGTAGAGCTTGTTTGTTGTGCTGCGCACTGTATAACACTTAAGATGGCGTCTCTGTCTTACACATACCACCACTCACTTACGACCTCACACATCCCGACAACAGCAAGAATGACACAACACTCCATGGCATCAGGCAACATGTAACCCAGCAACCACAACAGCATTGAACATTGCTTAGCATGTCGAAAAGATACAAGGGTCTGATCAGCATTTTCCGAAATGTCCAAGCAGGTACGGTTTGTTAGAAATGCTGAAATTGTAAATGTTTCTCTTAGAATTCCTCAGGAAATTTGGTTTGTTTTTTCTCAGCCGTGTCAAGTTACTGCTTGTGTATTCTGGCAGACACCTTTGTTGTCTTTTCTTGGCAGTCAGTCACATTGCTATTTGTGTACTTGGGTAGTCACGTCTTTTGTTTATGATTTTGATACACGCATCACTATACTGTACTCTAAGACGTAGGCTATTTTTGAGAAGCAAAAAATGGTTAAAAAAAGTGTGTCTTAAATTCGAAGGAATACAGTAAATAAGAAAAAAGGCTGCAATATAGAACTATGATGATATAACTTAACCACATAATAACCCCCCCACAGGCTAACACAGTGGTTTTCAAACTGTGGGGCGCTAACACCTGACTGTAAAATACTTTTACGCCTCCAGGATGATTGACTGATCAACTACGGATCATGTTTCATCTGACCAACCTCCTGTGAAATATGACCAATCCCTGTCCACATAGTTTGTGTTGTTTCAGACCTGTCGTAGCTCAGCGATTCTATGGTCCAGCCCTGCTCTCCTAGATTTGAACGTTGTGGGGCTAATCATGGCAATTGTTCCTACAAAAGTGCAGCGGCGCGTTTTACGTTTTGTTCACAAAAATAAATAAATAATACATTTAGATAGACCTGCAGTTTATAAATAGGGTGGGTGGGGTCTTGGCTAAAGTTGGTTTAATTTATGAGTTTTGCTCCATGCAGAAAACAGTAAACGAGGGTGCAACATTTTATAAAATGAACATTTTATAACTTTATAAAAAAAATACGCTGGACAAATATTACTATTCGTAACTGCATTAACATTAATAGACTAGTCAGTTATTAAAAATGTTGCCCCCCTCGTTTCCTTGTTCTTTATTCCGCTTTTACTGTATCAAACGCGAAATTAAGGACTTGGATGATTTAAAAGTGTTTCAATGGTTGTAGATTAAGCACCAACGGCGTTACTACTAGTAAAACCAGACTGTGATATAAATAAAAGATATACTGTAATAACACTACTACTAATAACAATAGTGCGATCAGTTTAATTTACAGGGTTTGGCTGTGGAACAATTAAACAGGCTTTTAAATCCTCCACGTCCTTTCTCATCTAAATGTGGAATAAAGAACGAGAATAAGTGACTATGTATTGCTGTTAATACAATAACGAATAGTGATTGTAACAAAGTGTATCCATCTTCAAAATATATATTGACAACACTGTCTGAATGCCCTGCCCGGGATTGGTGAAGGTGGATGGAGGGCGCGGTTTAATGTGAAAAGAGCAACAGGAGTGCATGCATGAGCGCAGTGAGAGAGCGTTCCCTTTCAAGTTGAAATGCAAGTATTACCGAATGGGTGGTTGTACCAAAGCCGATGCAAAGGCATGATCACGGAACAACCGTAAATTCTACAAGGCTAAACCGAAGGCTGCCTTGTGCATTACCATTCGACTGGGAAGCCACCCTTAACATTCTAGTTCCAAAACCAGGGTTTTGAGGACCCATGACATTTAGTCTGTAAAGGTATGGGGAGTAGCCCACTGCTG
This sequence comes from Polyodon spathula, assembly GCF_017654505.1. Classification (NCBI taxonomy): domain Eukaryota; kingdom Metazoa; phylum Chordata; class Actinopteri; order Acipenseriformes; family Polyodontidae; genus Polyodon; species Polyodon spathula. Next base: position 78,867,351 of record NC_054535.1, read on the forward strand.
CATTGCAAATGTCCTCGACAGATGCACCCTGGAATAAAGCCCACGAAGTTGCAAGGTTCATGGTTGAAAAGGGCTGTGAGCTTTTCTGGAGCGGGCAAGTTGGCCCGCTCATAGGCTGCTGACTGTGTCTGGACAGCCACTGCTTAGACAGGGCTTGACAATGGGACTTTGCCCCATAGCAGATAAACTTTCAGACTGCCTCCAACTTTTTTGTCCTGTCAACATAATACACCAGGGAAGGGCGAACTGGGCAGAGAATATGGATTGTGGCTCCGTCAGACTGGCAAGGAGGAGGACGGAAGCCTCCAATTCCACAGGCTGGTTAACATGGAAAGCCAAGATAATCTTCAGCAAATAGCAAATTTCAGCTTAGCAGAATGCAGGGGTTCAAAAGGAGGCTTCATGAGTGCATTAAACACCACGTTTAGCCCCCAGTGAGGAACAACGTCCTTCATAGGCGGACGAAGCCGTAGAGCCCCTTTTAAAAATTGCCGTGCCAAGAAGTGAACTCCTGAGGAGACCGAGCCAATCTTGACATGGCAAGCTAAAATAGCTGCCACATAGACCTTTAAATGTGGAGGGGAATTTGTCCAAAAAGGTCCTGCAAAATTGCAGTATAAAACTGCCATGGGACAAGTCGTGGGGTCGAACCCCACTTGTACCCGTAGTGGGAATGCGTGGGCGCTGCTCTGGCATTCTGTAGGGTGTCAAAAACATTGTTGTAAAGTCCCAGATGGCTCGAATGAGCCTGGAGTGGCTGCTGCTGTAACCGCTGTTTTTATTTTTAATTTGGAATTCTATTTATTCTGGATTTAAATATTAGCAATGCGTACTCAAACCTGGACTGAAATATTCAACCTCAAAACTTTATAAAAATCACTATCAAAATAACAGCACTTCAAAGATTTAACAACGTTTTTTTATTTAAATTGTTACCACGCTGCAACTATCAACTATACAAAAAGCTGTGTAGTATCCAATAATGAATTCATTAATTTAAAGCGAGTTAAACCTCAAAACCCATTTGCATAAACATACAGTAATGAGGCGTGTCAGATGCAGAGTATTGCTGGTGTTTCTTTGTACCTATGCGAGTGATATGACGCCTTTTTGGTTAAGGTGTAATTTCAAGGTTTGTTGGTAAAAGTTCAATACACTAAAATCATGGAATCCGTGACACCCGTGACTTAATCCCAGTCTTACTAATAATCAACCAAGTAAACTGGCTACTAAGCAACCCGGCTCAGAGCTTTAGTATGTCAGTTAAAATGCCACAATAAACTGTCAGTGAAATATAGTATTTTTTAAGAACCATTAAAAACAGAAAAACACATACATGCTATTGAAATAGTTCATACATTTTCAGGGAGTATTCATCATTATCCATTACCTCCAAAATAGTAGCCGGCATTACATATAAAAGTGGTGGTGTCTACCTCCTATGAATACTGCAGTTTGCTTGTACTACACCTAAGCAAAAAAACAGCATTGTATTGCACAGCAAAGAACAATAAGCACAATCCAAGTATATCTGACAGAACCCTAAAAAAGCTTTATCACCAATTGCAATATTTTATAGAAAGTAGAAGTCACAGACTTCTAGAAAGACAATGCAGTGAAGGGGATTCACTGTAACTGGAACCAACATGAACCAATAAACAAGGTTTGTAGTTGACGACCTCCAACAACAACAACAACAGTACTGCAGTATCAGTGCCTTCCAAAACTATTCATCCAGGTTGTTTTATTATTTTTGTTCAATGTATAAAAGAAAACAGAGCACACTAATTACCTGTAACAAGGACATATTGGAACCTAGCTATCCGAGTCTGTCCCTCTAGGGACTGGAGCCAATTTAGCTCTGAGCATCACACCGGTGCACCCAACATCACTGTTCCAGCTATTAATGGAAGTTTATAGGAGGCTCTCTACAGATCCATAGAAAATCAGAACACGGTGTTCCAAATGCACTAGAGAAACTGTTTAAATGTCTTTACTTTTAGTTCAAATAACTGACTGCTTCCCAATGAGGAGTTTATGATCATTTAGCTCAATTGCATTTTTTTTTTTAATATACAATATAAAATATTGTATTTTGTCCCATTAACCTACTGTGTTTGCATATTGTTCTATGAGCCACTGTTTCCAAATACTGTAGGCATACACAATATACATGCTTATTCTGTGTGCATATATATAGTTTATATTTATATATAAAATCCATTACCCTATTTATATACTACGGTTTTCTAATTAAACCTATAGAGGAAAAAGCAGCTCGTTAAAAACTGCCTGTGGCCCAGACATCTTGGTGCAGCTAGCCCCTACAGACAAAGAGATGCTTTTTCTGTCAGCATACAAGATCCCATGAGAAGTAAAAACTACACAACAACACCATCCTTTCACAGTCTTACCCTTTGTGCATCTTACACCATGAAACACCAGGTCTACCTTTAAAAAAAAATCATCTTTTTTATAAAAAAGCAAGTGGGGCTCTTAACTCCTTTCATGATTTTGCTAATTTCATAGAACATTGGTAAAAGAACTTGGACTGATATCTGTGCTAAAAAGCTGCAAGCAAGTGAACCAGTACATTAAAATCAGCTTCAGACTGCAGCAGGTCTTGTGTCTCATGCTGCAGATACAGTAGGAACTCAAGACCCAGGCACGAATTGAGACTGGAATTACATCCACAAGCCAAGCTTGCATTTTCAGTGAATACCAAGTGATGCAGAAATGGATTCTGTACTGATACTACATGTTGTGAGATGATCAATTAGTAAATAAAGTATCAAATCAGATCACTTGGGGGAGGGGGTGGGGGGCTTTTGGTTCCAGATAGGGGCCTAACGATACACTATGTATTATGACATGCAGGTCAGGACAGTATATGTATCACAATAAATGTGGTCATCCAGATTAGCTGCTTGTATGATGCATAATAAGATCAAATGGTCATTCAATGATGGATCATTTTGTGGTATAGGACCACAGTCGATGTTGAAAATAAAAATACAAAATGGCATTAGCTTGCAAGACTATCAATAACTTGAGTCAAACACTTATTTTTGTTCACATGGTAAAGAATGAATATAGCGTACTTGTAGAAGTAAACTATATTAAAAAAAGATCTCCTATTTCAGGGAGCAATAACAAGCAGTACTTACGATGATCCCTGTTGACAGTTTGATGGCGGTACTTTTGAAGATGAATCATAGTGTTCTGAAAAAAATAAAAAACTTAACAGTGTAAAAGATCTATGAATCTCAATCCCTTATGCGCTATAATAAAAGTACTATTTCTGAAGTGCTGCTGCGATGTATACAATTGAAAATATCCTCTTTTTGCCATTTAAATCAAAACTAAATATTTCAGCAAAGCAAATACCGATCTTGGTTTTCATTTTGCCACATTGTGCTGTACATGGACAGAGCAAATGGGGAAGTAAAGAAATGCCAAATTACAACAATACAATACTTCTTGTTAGGGAGCAGCAATGATTTAAATATCTAAGCTGAGGTTCCGTTGCTGCTAAGTGTTTGAAATCCCAGGGTCTTTCAATAACAGCCTGAGTGTCCTGATATGGCTCTGGGTGTGGCGTATAATGATTATATATATATATATGAAGTCTGCTTAAAAACTTACTTTGTCCCACAAAACCAGAATGGGCATGCTGAGATTCCTAGAAACAAAAACAGGAAAAAAAAAAAAAAAAAAAAAAAAAAAAAAAAAAAAAAAAGTGTTTGAGGCTAAAAAGGGTCGCCACATTTCCTGTTTTGTTCTTTCAACTAATTGGCCTCCCAGGAATTAAGATTTTCATTTTACAGAAACTGCATACCCAAGTATCCTCTTCATAGCCAGACAAAATAAACTTTTATTACTTATATACTTCATCATTAATGAGCTTTAATACAATGGCAGGGATATTTAGTCTTCAACATTGTGTTTTATCTTTAGGCAACTGACTTTAAAACCCTCTACAATCAAAAGCAACAAAACATACACAACTTAAATTGCTACCTCATCAAGGAAGTGCAGAAGACTTCAGCGATGTGTTTTGCTTATTTATTTATATTTTTTACCCACTAATAATCCTGCGGCTTTAAACACGGCTTTACTCACCTTTGCTGGGAAGGGAAACTTCGAAGGCTCTGCTGTGCTTGGTGTATGTATAGCTGTCAAGGGTGGAGGCCAAGAATGGGTCATTTCCTGTAATAACAATGAGTCAGAAGACAGACAGAATGAGAAGGTATCAAACAAAAGATATAATTTCATCGTTCACCCAGATTGTCTACGCCCCTTATTTCCAGCTACGGACATCCTCAATAGCTCTTTTTACAAAGACGGCAAACCATCACGGACCAGCAGTGTAATAATTTGCATCACTTCACACACTTGTCGCCAAAGGTCATTTTGGTTAGAGTTTTATTTGCATTAACGAATGCATTATCCCAGTGGTTTATAATCAACACGATAGACACTGACGAAGTAAAACAAGACTTATTGACAGTGTACTCTAGCAAGATTCTATATTCTAGTCAAACTGATTTTTGGAGCAGCCTATAAAAAATGTACAAAGCAGGGATGAAGAAATGGATTACTGACGCATATTTACCCTTAAAATGTCTTCTACGCAGTGGGCTTCATTGGACAGTGTCTGAAAAACAAAAGTACAATATAAAAAAAAAAACTTTAGGTCAGACAGACAGACAGACAGACAGACAGACAGTAGTTAATAGAAACAAAATCAAAAGTGGTAGAAATAACTTCAAATTCTGACGAGTGGTTCCCAAAATAAAGCCTCGCAATATAGTGAACAACACTAAGTCACCTTGGCCTAAAGTCACACTGAAATAATTTCTTTTACATAAATTTCCATGCAAATATTCATTTAAAATCCAGGAAAGCCGTTTCTGTGCATTGCTGGAAAAATACTGGAACCATGCAGATACTGTACTAATAAATGTGTGCCACAATGGGGTCGATTTAAATGGTAGTTAATCTACTGTTTCCCCAATGTTTTCGCAAAGCGCTTATTTTTTTAATGATTCACATATTTAGTAGGGATGGGCAACGACATGAAAATTGTATACCTATATATCGTGCATGTATTTCAAGATCGATGTCTTCCAAAACACAGAAATATAATAACCCAATTACAATATCAAACATATATAGGACATAAACTGATATTTACATATGAAAAGCAGTAACTTATTTTAACTTAGTGATGCTTTGCTTCCCAATATCCATGGATAATTCAAGGTCTTGTTATATTGTTTTACTATTTCATCATCAGCCATCACAAAACTGAAATATTTCTATATTTCACTGCACACTGACTTTATCCAATCGGAAGTAATTGAAGTCAGCTGCTCTGTGTGTACATGCAGACTCAGACACCTATAAGAGTAGTAAGTACTGTGTCATGATGAATTTTGCATTATTTTGAGATATGTTTCGATGTTTTAAAAAGTACACCTCATTTATAATACCAAAAGTTCACATTTTAAAAATACATTAATAGTGCAAGTAATGAACCGCTGAGGCATGCGCATATCTCAAAATAATGCAAAACGGATGGCCAATGTGCTTATGCAGCATGCAAATAACATAGTTCTGTGACTATGAAGGGGAGTTAAATTTAAATCAATGTATTTACTTAGAAATTGTACCTATCTTTTTAAAAATGTGTAATTAGTTTCAGCAGGAAGAGTGTTTTTGCATGCAAAACAAATCGACAATGCTTGATGTGTGTGAAGCCAAGTTGTTCATTGTTTTTGATCATCGAGTTAATTCTGTAAAGGACATTTAACAAAATAAACTTGTAAATACTGTAAACGTGCAAGTTCTGTTAATTATATGCATGTTAATGCCATGGCTCATGTGCATCCGTGGTTAACTCAACACCTTGGACAAGTCAACACTAAATTACATCTCTATGGGATTTCGGGTTTTAACCAAGGTTGACTGTATATACCAGGGGTGGCCAATCCTGGTCCTGGATGGCCAGTGTCCCTCCTGGCTTTTGTTACAACTGTGCCCTAAATTACTTAATTAGACCAATCGTCTGTGTACATGAATTTTTAAAAATCTTATCCCATGATATCGCGATATTGATAACATATCAAAATATCGATACTGGTGCCCATCCCTCGTATTGAGATAAGCTGCAGTTTAGATCAATTGAATAGTATTTGGGTTACCATCTGGAACCAAAAAGTCACATGTGTACAAAACAGCATTGCAACGATATCTGATTGCAGGATAGGATGTACTATAATGGTGTTCATTTGGATGAACAAAAGCAAAACAAAAAGCAGCAAATACATCAGCCTTTCAGCATCAGGTGCTGCAAAGGAAGCAAGCTAACTGTGTAAAATGGACATTTCAGGCAGTCCTTAATTGCTTCCTGAAAGTTTCGTCGTAAGTCGAAGCACATTTTCCCATAGGTACAATGTTATAAACTAGGGGTTTTGTTCCTGACTCTTCAGCCAAATAATAGTTTTACAAAAATGACCCATTATATTGTATTCATGCAAATATTTAACTCTTTACACTCAGCCCGGTAGTTACATGCATATTACTCAGACACCTACCTGCTTGTTTAAAAGTACAGACTAGGGGATTTCCAATGACGCGTTCAGTGTGTGTATGCGGTACTCCTAGCAGGAAATATGATTGCCTGAAGTTATGCCCCTCATCATGTGACAGAGTTCACAGCTTAGGTTTCATTTTGAGTCAATAGCTCTTATCAGACATTGTTAACGGCAAATAAATTATAAAAAAAAAAAAAAAAAAAAAAATGCTTAAAAAAAACCCCCAAACACGCTAAACTGAGTCATGGTGACCATGGCAGGTACTGTGGTTTGGACACAGAGCATGCGCACATGGCGCATGGCTCAGGTCTCACCGTGTCGTAAGTTGCATATCAATGTCGTAAAGTCAAAGCAGGGTAATAATGCAAAAGAGTCGCAAGTGCCGTGCGTCATAAGTTGAAGCGTCGTAAGTCGAGGATCGTCTGTACATGAAATATACCCTACTTTGTTGACTTGTTTTTATTGCATCTACATGCCTTGTGAGCCTTGAACTTGCAGGTTTATGTAATACAATTTTATAAGGAACACATCCCAGTTTGCACCCTTGCTTCTTAGTTGAAACCAGATTCTTCTAACTGTATAGGACTAAATCAACACCAATACAACTACAGTACACAAAACAACACAAGCTGTGCAGTACAATTCTGAACGGTAATTACAAGCACTTATCTGTAGGATTATGGAATAAAAAAACAACTTCTACTCTAGACTCACCTGATAGGATTTCTGAATAAAACAAACATTTTGCAGGAAATGAAGTCAGGCTATGATTACTGTACTAAACATGAGAAAATTACTTTTCGCTCTACATTACATTTCCCAGCTTAAAAAAAAAAAAAAAAAAAGACTTATACTAAGCTCTACATTACAATCCCACCAGTCTCTACCATTAGCTCTTTGTAAATGCTGATTTCAACAAGTCCCTTTCGTGTGGTAGTCTTATCTACTGTATTTGACATAACATGACATGGAGTTAAAAGCCTAATGCGGGAACAGTCTGTAGTTTAACAGGGTTTAAGTACTGCAAGCACTGGATGTACTAAACTTCTGTTTTCTGTGTGGGTGAATGAAAGGAACTGAACATGTTACAATTGCAGCAACATTGTGTGCTTGGGGATGTTTTGGGGACAATTGCAAAAACTTTAAATGGAACACTGTTTGTAACAGAAAGAAGACAGTGAAAATATTTTTTTTTTTTTTTTTTTTTTTTTTTTTTTTTTTTTTTAACAGTAAATCAGGTACTGAAAAGCAGAATGTGTCCAGCAGGCTGTATCAAATAGTTTTGCATTGTACTAAACCAAAACTGCCTACAAATTATACTGATGCACAATAAAAAAGCAACAGTCAAAGTTCAACATCAATAGCTCATTGGGCACATACATAATGTTATTTACATTTTAAATAGTGAGCAAATAGGTTTGTTGATTGTTTAAGTAGTATTGTTCCTTGGGATAAGAAAATACTAAGCTCAAGTCCTATGATTTCATAAAAACACCAGGTGCTCAGTGTTTGGTATTTCAGTTGAGTTAAAATTGTCAAAATGAGTTGATTAAGAATCTATGTAAATAGCCATTTGAAAAGACATGATTTTAATTAACGCAAGAACGAAAGAAAGATTCGACCATACCCCGCTTGAGTAATGAAGATCGCCTGGTTGCTATCGGAATGATTGAAGGCGGCCTGTCTGAGAGAGGTTGCCCGGAGAATGAGATGTTCTGCTTCAACAATCAGCAGATTAGTCTAGAGAAACCAGGAAACAGGCTCTGTGAGGGACAGACCACGTCCTGGAAGGCAGAGTATCACCACACCGGCCCACCACATTGTGGTGAAAGTTGTTGACTGTTGCTTTGTTCAAGCCAACCACTAGAAGTGCGATGATGGGCAGAATCTCCTTTAACATAAGAACGCCTTTGGTGCAGATTGAGGGCAACCTTACTGCTCAGCGTTACATCAGTATATATATATATTTTTATCACTAATGAAAGGACATGTACATACTGAGTTGCTCAATGGGTTCAGACAGTTTACTGTGTATCACATAGTGTATACTGAACTGCTTTGGTCTGCTTGGCATGCCTGTCAAATAATCGAGACAGGTGGCGGGCTTTTAATAAATACAATCTAGTAGTTTAATAAGCAACTTTGAGAATGAGGGCCAGGGCCTAAATGCCTTGCAGAGCTCAACATCTATTAATAATGTGTTTTGTTTAATTTAAAAAATTTGAGTGACCAATTTTTTATTTATCCCATGAGGTTACGGGGCACTGTGCTGTGGGAGAATTTCAGATGTGAACCACAACTGGTCTTTACTTTCTTTCTAGTGTGTAAATTAAAATTTTCATGGCACCATTTTAAAAGGATAGCAGGCTTGTATACCCCAGTGCTTTGGCTAAAATCCAGTACAATTGTAGCTTGGCTTAATTCTCCCTTTGCTTCGCTAATTTCAAATTACAAAAGGCAGTGTGAATTCCACTGTATTCTTGTGTTTATGTTGCTATGTACTAAATGTACATACAGCTACAGCCAAAAGTTTTGCATCACACTACAGAATTAACAAATTTTGCTTCACAAAGTTGAATGAAACCTGCTGAATAATGTTGCGTTAACATATTGAATTACTTATCGCTTTGTAGTTTTCCATTTACTTAACGTTAAAAACTGACAAATTGAAAAATGTGACATTTCAAAATCCAACATAAATACTGTACTACTCTGATAGCTTCCAGTAGACTTTTATAACATAATATTGTATTTTCTTTGATTACATGATTTTAAACAAAATATCTAAAATTATGTTCCTATCGTGTTATTTTTGCAAGCAGAGATTCCCCCTCCCCCTCTGTCAAAAAGTATTACTTACATGAATGATACATTAAAATAGACTATGGCTGATCAGACTACAGTAAACCCAGTGAACTAGCCCATGCTACACTACAAGTAAACTGTGTACAGTACCAGTCAAAAGTTTGAGAACACTTGCTGGAAACTAGGTTTTTTCATAATTGACAATGTTTTACGTTGTATACGTTTCTGTAAATACTTGAAAACGAAAACCCATGTTACAATACACAAAACATAACATAAGGAGTATCAAAGCAATGTTCAAGAAAATTGAAAACTGTCTCTAAATCTTGGATTCCTCAAAACAGCCACCCTTTGCCTTAACAACAGCCCCACAAATATGAGGCATTCTATTAAGTTTCAGCAGGTAATCACCCAACATGTCTTCCCAGCTCTTCTGCAGCAATTCCCAGAGATGTAGGGCACTTGTGGGGAGCTTTGCTTTGACTCTTCTGTCCAGTTCGTCCCATACAAGTTCTATGGGATTGAGGTCTGGAGACTGGGCAGGCCAAGTCATTAGATTGAGTTGTCCTTCACTTTCCTTCTTCTCCAGACAGTACTTGCATAACTTTTATTATGAGGTGTGTTTCGGGTCATTATCTTGCTGAAGAATGAAGGACTGCCCAAATAGCTGTAATCCTGATGGAATGGCATGCCTCTGAAGTATGCTATGATAGCCATGCTGGTTGAGCTTGCCATGGACGGTAAAGATCACCAGCTCTGCCACCAGCAAAGCAAACCAAGACCACGACATTGCCTCCTCCATGTTTGACAGTAACCACACATGCAGAACTCATGCGGTCACCCTCTCTGCGTCTTACAAATACGCGGTGGTTGGACCCAAATATTTCAAATTTTGATTCATTGGTCCGTAAGACCGACTTCCACTCCTCAAACGTCCAGTTTCTGTGTTTTTTGGCCCTGGCAAGTCTCTTCCTCTTATTCTGCACTCTTAACAATGGTTTCTTTCAGCTATTCTTCCAGTTAGGCCAACTTCACACAATTTCCTCTGAACAGCTGATGTTGAAACATCTGTACTTCTACTAGCATTTAGCTGAGCTTGTATTTCAGGGGCAGTTAATTGCCGGTTTCGCAGACTTGTGACTCGAATGAACTTGTTCTCTGATTCGGAGGTCATCCTTGGCCTGCCTGACCTTGTTCAGTCCTCATGAGTGCCTGTTTCTTCAAATTGTTTGATGGTCTTGGCCACAGCAGTTACAGACACTTGCAAAGTTCTTGTGATTTGTCTTTCATTTCTTAAAGTAATTAAATTTTTCTTTGCTTAACTGAGCGTATTTTGCCATTTTCTGCTCCCTTACATTCAGGAATGACAAACTTGTGCCTATGCTACCAATAGTTATTGTAATCATGGACCCTCACCTGTTAACAATAATTGGTGACAAAAGGTTAATTCGCTAACATGCAGTAAACTGCAGTAAATGTATCTGTAAACAAAGCAGGTAACAATATGGTGTAGAATTAATTGCTCATCACTGATATTGGCAGTTAACCAACGCTGACGTTGTGGAAAAGACTCTTTCAGGAGATGGTGACAACTGAAGACTGAGTTTGATGGGCTGAGATTTTAAATTGGAGGTTCTTGCCTGTGCACCACAAGTACTTCTGCTTGGAGGAATACTACCTTAAAAATTATGATGCGAGCAACTTTGAAAGTCTCAAAGGAGAGCCATAGATATAGAAATTTGGAAAGAACAAATAACCAAACCCAACAACAAATGCCACTTAATGTAATTTTTAAATCTGGCCCCAAACTAGTCTGTGTCCTGTCCTTTTACAGACCTATACTTATTTTAATTTCTTGTTTTAAAAACATAGAACATATTTCCAATAAAGGGTTACACCATTTTTTCCCATTGATAGGTACTACAGAAGAACTCCACTTGCACCCATGTATAAAGGCCTTGTGTAAATACTGCACTCACTAACCGGCTCAGAGCAGCGTTCCCTCAAAGCTTTTTATATACTGAGAAACTTGCCATTTTGACTGAGAAAGGGTACATTATCAGTGAGAAACCTTTGGCCACGCCTTAACCCTTTTAATATACCTTTTTGCTGCATTATACAATTTTGAAACAATATTCCAACACACGTATCAACAATTTTACAATTTACTTTAAATTTAAACAAAGACATTTATTGTGGCTCTACCTCTGATTTTGAATCATCCTCTGATCCTATATAGTCCTGTCGATTGTTATCATAGATACAGACTGCATGCTTAACTGGTAGTCTTAATAAAATTGCTTTATACTACTGCATAAAACAATGGCATCTGCACTGCTTTCAATTGTAACCATCCACTTCAAACCTGTCAATGTTTATAGACATTACTTGGCTGATTGCTGGCATTAAATTAAGCAGGAAAAACTAAGAATTATATTACAGCAGTTCAGAAAACCAAATGTCCAACACAGTGAGAATCATATTTAGTCTTCCACTAACATAGTAGTTCAGTCTACAAATAAAGGTGTTTTGAAAAGATCTGTTTAGCTTATTGCTGGCATTTATAATAACAATAACAAATATGAAATAGTTTAGTAACAGTCCAGCAATGTCAGGTGAGAGTAATCCCATGTACATTACTCCACAAATTAAGTTTAGCATTTTACGGCATTATGACCAGGATAAAATATGAAACAGTGATAAAGGCGTGTTGACTGACTCGTTGCTCTAAAACAGGATCACTGTTATGTGGTACCCGATTGCAATTTAAATAGCGCCACTTAAGGTAAACGCATAATTAATCCTCTCTGTTGTTTCTTTCCTAATTCTGCAGTGTTATTTGCAAGATTTAAAGGAGGTGTGTCTCCAGGCAGAATGTCTTTATGAAACCAACGATGTGTAGTGTAGAGACCACATCCTTTACACAGAAAGTGGTCAATTTCCTTACAGCTAGAAAAATTGTTCTGAGCTCACCTCGTCATCAGAAAATATAATTCAATTAAGAAACGACCATGGTTTAAAATCGCTAATTATATCTCCATTAAAGTCAGGTAGCGTGGAAAAAAAAATAAACTAAAAACAATAATTAAATACGCAATTAATTTAGCTTACTTACTCGGGAAAGCTCCGCCTTGAGCGCAGAACCTTAGGTCTTAGTTTTCAGCACAGAATGCAGTGCTTTGCCATTGCTGCCACCTTATTGTCTACGTGCTTACGACTGGCATTATGACATTTAATAGTACTGACTCGTATACGATCACATGGATTACAGCAAACTCGCCAGACACCTGCCTTGCCAGACATCTGACTCGCCAGACGCCTGCTTCGCCCGCCCTGTACCAGTAGATTCGCTGGTGCCCGAGTGAGCTCTGCACTAATGTGATGTGCATTTTTACAGAAGGAAATCAGACAATCAGCTGCAAGACAGACACAAATATGCTTATGTTAATGCTTTGCAAGAATGATCTCAATATAACAAGTTTACCTCTTCAGGCTGGAGTCTCGATTGATGTTGATATTCATGATAACTTGCGAAAATGATTGTTGCCAGTTACTGCGATAAACGCGTGCATTTTAGCATTAGAGGGAACACTGGCTCAGAAGGAAAAGTTTACTCTCCACATTACATCGGTGAGTCTGTGTACTACACACAGAACTCAACCAGCGATCAAATAAACAGCCAGCTTCTTAAGTTTAAGGGCACTTTAATAAACACTAGCAGTTCAATGTATGGAATGAGTTACTGTGTACTAATTTGCTTAGAACAGCTGATGTCAGTGATGAATGAACACTCTATTAAATATATGTCTTTGTGGTTTAACCCTTTATGCACGTGTACAGTTAATGCAGTTCAACACATAGGATCAACACATTTCCGTAAAATATTCATTAAAAGGGTAATGATGTTGAATATTTCTTTGTTTTGCTGTTTTTTGCTTGTGAAAGTGTTTGCAATAACACTGGTAAAACATTTTTGGCCAAATAAGCTTCACGGTCCGTTTTGCTTTAGTTTGTTGTTTATTCTTTAAAATACATTTCTTTTAAAATAAAATTACAAATCAGTGCTCTAGACAAAGTTTTTGGTCTTAGGAGCCAATGGCTCCAGGCTAGAAAAAAAAAAAATTGGTGGCCAAATTGGGTGCCGCTTCAGGAGCAAGTTAGTTGCTACCATATTCAGCTGCTTAAAACGCAACTCCTCGTTAAGACAGTAAAACAGTAAATGTCTGGACTCACTTGTTTGTTGCCACATTCTGCTGAGTGGTTAATCAATGCAGCTGACTACAATGAATTCAGCATGTTGATACTTTAAATATTTTGCAAGTGTTGTGTCTGGAATTGGTGAGGGCACCTCAAATTGTGTACAGTGTAACAAGGGAAATAGCATGCTGCAGCTCCAATGCTGTGTAGTCCTGATCTGAGAGCATGCAACACTCATGTTACCATGTTAAGTTTATTTTTTCAGTTAAAAAAAAAAAAAAGGTTAGCGAGTTTGTTCTTATGATATTAAATACACTACAGCAAGCACATTATTGTATATTTTTAGATATTTCTATCCAAACCGCTATTTTTCAATCCCACAATCTGAGAGCTAAATTTAGTGAATAACTGTTTTTCTACTGCAATCAAGTAAGCTGCAGTACATTTACTTGTAATTCCATAAATGTTTTGTTGTTTTTTTTACAGCAGTACATTTCCCGATTACAGTCCCAAGTATTTATGTGTTCTGCTCTCACCGTTCTCAAAATGGCCAGTTTGAGAACAGCGGACCCTGCTTTAGTATAAAACTCAGCTACATTACTGCTTTTCATGACAGTGACGTGTTAAATTACCATGCCTGCCTCTTTGGCTGAAGAGATATCATCAGCTCAGACTCGAAACTTTATTTAGGCACCCTACGTTTTGACTGGTGAAAGACAGCATCGGTTTATTGGAATTCACAAGTCAGCTTGATACAGTAAGCTTTTCACTTCTGCTTTTTAAATTATTGACCTTTTTGCTGCATTTCCCTGAAGGGCTTTTCATGTCTAAAGGGCTGAGATAGTTGAAAGCCGCTAGGCAGAGACAAAACATCACAGGAACTTGTTTAGACCAAATAAAAAAGGGGGAGACACTGTAAATCAGAGGTATTTGACTTAATTATATTGGAACATTTATTCTGTCCTATGTGTTTTAATACATATGCTTATATAACATTTATAAATATCAAGAAACAAGTGGATATAAGCATATACTATTTCATAAACTAACAGGTAAATTCTTTCCCCCCTTATTACTGATGATAATGAAATGAATAACTTATTTTATTAATAAATATTTATTGAGAAAATAAATCGAGAGCAGTGTCTATTATTGCTTATAAAGACTCTGAGAATAAGCGTGTATTATGTCATTGCAATCACTCAGGTGAAACAAGGTATGTAATTTGCCCAAACACCAATATTTTTCAACAAAACTTTCAGGAAGTATTGTAAGATTCCTCGGGTCACAGAATAACACATTTTATACTGTATCTCCATGCAGAATACATAATAAAAAATACATAAATTATAATACTGTGTTTCTGAAGTAATTTATAATGTTCCCCAGAGTGTTCTGAAAAAAAGGACACCATTTCCAATATGCTACTGTAAAAAAAAAAAAAAACAGGGGTGGGGGAGGGAAGAGAGACATCCCACTGAAAAATGCTTAGTCCTGAAAGGGTTAATACAGCACCTCCGACCATTTTAAGGAGAGTCAAGAGACCTGTAACAGAAAAAAATAGATTGTAGGATAAATAACTACCACTCAGACTGTCCAAAACAATTATATCAACAAACAGAAAACAATTCAGGACAGGATCAATTTTACTGTGCGCGGATTAAAACTGGTGACCCCACATTTGCAATATAAATGTCACTGTTTGCACAGAATTTTTTAAGAAAGTACTGTCCTCTTGGTAAAACTCAACCAGGTGAATAATGTTTTTCTGCATCAATAAGACTTCCTGTTGCAGAACTGCCTGTCAGACCTAATCGGTGTCAAAAGCCTGCCCTCTATTGTACTTGGGGCCTGCAATGACAGCCATGGCAGAAAAGAGCTCCTAATCTCCCGGTGCGGAGCAAACACAAGACAGCAAGTAGTCCCAGGCACAACTGTCGTGGCTGCCTTCCTAGAAAACCTTTGATAGACTTTTGAGTTGCTTAGCAATATCTATGTGTTTAAATACAAAAAATAAAAAGAATAAATGATATATAGATGGGTGATTAACAGTGGGCCGTGGACACCAATAAACTACATGCCCAGAGTACATTACGACTGAGCCACGAGAGTTTAGATTTGTTTTTTTTTTTGCTGTTTTTTTTTTCTCAACAAGACCAGCTACTGTAATGTAAAACAGTTACTCATTACTCAAGAGGTTTTTTTTTTTTTTTTTTTTTTATGTGATCTTTAGTTACTTTTGTGCATTTTCACTTGCAAGTGAACTGTGACATGAAGGCCTTAGACTATATTTTGCAATACTGACTTACTGGATACTGTTTTAAATTTAGAAACTTTTTTTTTTGTGAATATATTTTGTTAAATTACACTGCCTTTTATGTCGTAAGCAGCTCTGTGCATGGGTAATAGTTTGATTCAGTGTTTCTGTTGGGTTCATTAATGGGGAATTTGACATACTGCTACTACATACCGGATTTTAAAGTACGTCGTGTACTGCAGTCCAGTGCCGTCTCTTTTGCAAATTAAAATACAACTGAAAAGTACTGTAGCAACAAAATCAACTACAGTGCATCTAAATGGAATCCTACTTATTTTAAAACAGTCCTTTCAGCAATGCATTTTTGACATTGCACCTTTTTGTGTTCCCTGAAAAGGTCTGGAATGTGCCAACATGAAATAATCAAATATGTGTCGCATTCTTTTAAACGTCACTGTAGTCAAAATGTAGGGTCGGATTTATGAGTGCTGACTGTACAATTGAGGATATACTCCCAACCCCAGCCTGCAGTGTATTCCCTACCACGTTGGGAGAGGCAGGACATTTACAAAGTCAAGTATAATATTTGCCAAGAACATACCTTATCATATTACACACAGCCAGAGTGCTTTAACCTGGGTGTGTGCCTCATGGCAGAACAATATGCTTCAAGTTGCCTAAACTTGTCTTACAAGGAGACCAAAATACTTAAGACACAAGTAAACATTTGACTTCCAATGCAGCAGACACATACGTCTATATATGAGCCTTTACACAGAAGCATGATAAAGTGCCTTTGTTTCTCTGTCAGGGGTGCCAACATTTTATAACAGATTAATAGGATGGGAGGTCAGTTACGATAGTTTTATAAAATCATTATGATTCAAATCCCCTGTATGGTACATCAGGACAATTTCTCATTTGCTTTATTGAACACAACAGAATAACAAAACATGGCATGGATATTTCATGTGGTTTCAAATTCTACCACAGCCAGCTATCTAAAAGTATTTTTAGGCTTTGTTACACACAGCACAGTTGATAAAGTGACACTTCCCATGGTTCAGACCATTTACTCATCCTTGCCAACCTTTGTTCCCAATGGTTTCTAATAAAAGTAGAAAAGACGGGGCACAGTATCATCAATACTAAATAAATAAACTTTCAAACCATGCAATTAATTCATAGGATGAAAAATAACTGTGTTAGGCAGCAATGATGTGTTTTAATCTGAAAACAGTAATGCGAAAATGTGTCAGTCTGTCAATATTGCATAATAAAAAAAAATGCTTTAGTATTGTATAGTAGTAAAAGTTAAATTGTGTGTCTGTGTTTTTAAATTAGACAGTGAGTCACCACATAGCTATCTGCCCAGGATTAGTTTGCTGTTCACTGAAAACGACTTGCTTATTTAGCACCCAAAGCTTTAACTTGTCAGGGTTATCATGTGCAGGGTTTGTCAACGACCGGTTCACAGCTGCAGGTGACACACGGCTCAGAAAATGTAATTAGTTGACAGACATTCAGAAAGAAAAAACTACTAAATGGATGCCAGGAAAAGTACCACAGGAAAATGGATGAAACTGAATGAAAGCAGCGAACTGGGCTCCATTGTCAAGGAACTGAGGAGTCCACCAAACAGACTGCAGTAACTCCTAATAAGGTGCAGAGCAAATATGACTGACTGTTACCGATTATGTTCTTTGAAAAATAAAAAAAAAGCCCTGAAAAAGGACAATGAATGAGTCATGTTCTTTTTCAAAAACATTCATCTCCGATTAATCCAGAACATCACGGTCAACTATAGCAGTGTATTTAATTTTCAGTAACAAAGAAATACACAATAGGTTTCATTCAGTCCTCCTTCATTAAACCATACCGCCCTTTTCAGATGCACTGATTCAACGCAGCATATTGTCAAAACTGATCATGCCTTTTTACTATCCAACTCTATACATCATGTTTTGCTACTGTACTTTTACTATGTCAGCAAATCCCAGTGGTCTAAACAGACATTAGCACTTTGAAGGAAATAGGCTAATTATTTTTGCCTAGGGGTTTTTAGATGTATAGAGCATTTAAAGCATCTTGATCAATAAAACAATACAAAACAAATGCTGGTGTGAACCCCAAACTCAAAACACACTTCACACATATTAGTGTCCCGATCGAGTGAATGTACTGCAGTTTGTACCAGCAATAACAACTCCAGTTAGGAACAGGCTATACATTGTAACCTAAGACAGCTCACCGATTTCACACCAGTATGAATTATACATATTTTGACCCCACTGAATGTAAATATTCTACATTATCACTACAGTGTTCGTATGATAACTGAAGCCATCAATGCAAGTCATTGATAAAAAAAAAAATTAAATCAACAATACATTTTCCACCGTCTTGTCCTAGAGCAGTTGGCTACAAATGGGCAACAAATGTCTTTTGGAATAACACCAGTATTGTAAGAGATCTCATTAGAATCACTAGCATTTATAAAAAAGAGCATGTTATATATTTAGGGATATCAGGATATCTAGTAAAGTCTGAGTAGTGGGGCAAAACAAATACACAGTACCACAAACCAGCCGGGCTAGTCCAACATCTTTTACACAAGTTTACAAAAGGGGGCTGAAAAGTACAGTTTTTCCATGTATAAGCTAGTTTTGCTGAAAATCAAGCAATGTTTTTTTCTTCACAAAAACAGAAGGGCAATGACCCATATTTATTAATTTATCATCTGCAGAAGACATGTTTATATATGTACAACTAGTTTGCATGGGAAGTCTGTGCAGCACTTCAGTCACAAATGTAATTTAGAAGATGTGTCCATAAAAGGTATTGCTATTGATGTCACTTTGAAAATGAAAAGGTGGCAGACTGGCACCCCAAGTAGGGATGAAACGATAGTAAACTTCTACAACACAAACAGTTGAGAGCCCACTCTTTCACGATACACCGATTATCACGACAGTAGCTGTTATTTTTCAATTACTTTGTTAACTGAATAAAGAGAAAAAAACAAGTTCTGTCTTTTTTTCACTGTAGAATATGGTCTGAAACACATCACTAATCATTTTTAACGTTACTGAATATTATTAAACATTCACTATATAAAAGTTCATTTTGAACTATATATCAAATAATTAAAAAATGTCCACGATAAGATTACCACTAATATTCATAATCACGATATAGCGTACTATCGAAAAATCATTTCATCCCTAACCCCAAGGGTATGTGCTATGTGGACTTACTCTCTTGTATACAACACACAAGTCTTCTCTTTTTATGAGGCTTGAAAATGAACTGCTAAATAAAGTTAGAGGCTGCACAATGTGTAAAGGTAAGTATCTTCATGTTGTCTATTAGGTGCAATTACATGTGTGCATGCTGCTTTAATTCACCCCTGCCATTTAAATAAACAAATTCCATTACTAACCTCAATGGGCTGGGAAGGAATTTTCAGTTTGGACAGCTTGACCTTGGCATTGGTTTTCAGGTCTGAGAAGTTTGCGTAAGACTGCTCGTGGTAGTCCTCTGGGGGAGGTTTCAGTGCTGGAGATTCATTTGGGGCTTGGTCTTGCCCATCCATTGGTCTTACATAAGCTGTAGGCTTCTGTTGTATGATTGGATTTATCTTGGATGGCAATGCAGGTAGGAAAGTCTGTGAGGGAAGAGGACCTGCTTCGCTTAACACAGAAATGGAAGACTGAACGTCCCTTTTGCTGCCATTAATGGACATAGTGACTGGGTCCCCGAGAGGGGACTTCTGGTGGCCCTCCCTGCCCGGAGCTTCAGAATCACTTGGCTCAAAGGAATGTAAGGGGGACAGTGGCTCGGAAGGTGGGGATAGAGCAGATAGTAGCATGGGGAGCTTGGCACACTCCTCCAGATCTGGCCACCTGTCACTCTTTCTATGGTGACCACTGCTGCTGTTGCTCTGCATCTCCTGGTTACCTTGGCTGAGGTCTGGACCTTGGCTCCAACTGTGTGATGAACTGTAGCTTTTGGACGGTTGACTGGACGAGTGCCCAGAGAAAGTTGGCCTCTTCTGGTACTGGACAGGGCAGGTTCCTGTGGCTGTGGCACTAGGAGGGCCCTCAGATTGCTGAGGGTTATGGAATGGGGGATGTGTTCTGTCTGGGAGGGAGAGGCGGTCAGTTTTTCCTTGAGAGGTCATGGGGAGGGCACTTTTGGGAATGCCGATTAGATTCTGGTGGGACCTGTTGCTTATCAGCTCCTTCACCTCCTCGTAATTACCCAGCATGCTCTGAATCCAACTGGACAGCTCATCTCCCTTGCTGGTCTGTAATGATATTAACAAAACACAGCAGTCAATATTAAAGAAAAATGCATGCATGGGTTAAACTTTAGCTAAATCGCACCTGTGCTTTATGCTGTTCTTAAATGTGAGGCTAGAGGTTGGATCCCTCCTGGTTGTGGTTGCGAGTTGGTGACTGCCTGTCTGCCTGTCTGTTTGGAGGATTAACAAGTCCTACAGTACAAAAAATAACTGCAGACTGGCAAGCAAATCTTGTAATCTCTAACTGACTCCACCCTTGCCTACTTATAGTCTGTTTTTCACTGATACAACAGTATGTAATGCAATACTAGCGTTTGTATTTAAAAGGGGAAACAGTCTGTCAGTATACTGTTGGTTTTAAATGTCCATCTAACAATACATACAAGTCTCAGTGCACCTGGTAGGAAATATTCTAAAATCCTTTCCAGTGTAGTCTAATGGCTAGAGGAAAGGGCTACGAGACAACAAATCAAGTTCAAACCCCCATCTTAAACACTGTGTAACCTGGCGGCAAGTCACTGAGTCATCTCCGAGCTTTGGTACCACTCAGCTTTAAAAGATGGAATCGTGGGGTTGGGTTGTAGTTGGGTTTGTAAGTCACACAGAAGAAATATACACTACAGCATAATGCTATGAAAGGGAGCACTCATCTTTGTGGTCATAACTCACTGAAAAGACTTTACTTCTGAAAAGACTCCTAAAATCTGAAATGATTCAACCACAGACACACACAGCTTCAGCTGAGTAAACCCTGGAAATTGAAAATCTGAAAAAGTAGTAAAGCAGGTTTCAAAAGGTAGTCCTATACCTTATATGGCTCTCCGAAGAGAGGGGCGCTTTCCAAGAAAGGCTCCTTCTCCTGCTGAACTTCTTGATTCCGACGCTCCCTTTCTTTAATGCGTAGTAAATTTCTGTCTTCATTGTAAAAGCTGTTGAATTAAAAATTTAAAAAAGAAATTAAAAATATACAACAAATTTCAACCTGCATATTCCAGTCCTGGTTCATCACTGGCTTATAAGCTTGGTTCTCATTTGGCAATATGTAAAATACAAATAAAATAAAAAGGAATATATTTTGAAGCAAAACAATCTGCATAAATCGGTATTTCACATTTTGCTGTGTGGTGCTAATCCCAGAAGGATTTATATACATGTAGAGATCTTTTGCTTGTTTTTGCATCTGAGAATTCTAAGCCGACCTTGCTGTGGCTACGAGGAATGGCTGAAGTATGATGTCATGTGCTGTGCTGTGTGTTGCGGAACGGTGTGACTGAAACACAGTTGCTGTATAAAGAATTAAAGTTGACAAAGTAACCAGTAATTTTAGATTGTGTTAATTTAACAAGTTTACAGAACACTATAAAATGTTAAGATGTGTCACGAATGCGGGGTGATCTGCAGGCTCTTTAAAAAGTTAAGAGTGCTGCGTGACAGAGCTATTGAAGGTAAAGCCCAGTGCCCTGCCACATGTGTATCCTACAGAAGGAACGCCAATATGTCAGCAGAACTGAAGAGTATTTAAAACATTTCACATTCAGAAGCTAAACTCTGCAATTCTTCAAAACAATGTGACAGTGTCCACTGCGGATAATAACAACTCTTATTTCAAGGAGGTTACAGCCCGAGGGGCCGTCCAAAATTGTCAACTTTTTAGTGTGTGTACAGCGTTAAACGAACAGGGTTTGTTTGTGGGCAGTGTACACATTTCGATATTTAAAAAAAAAAAAAAAAAAAACAGACACTTTTAGAAAGCTTAAAATATTCAAAATGCCTTCCTGCAATAATACTACAGCCACCAGAGATGTCACTTTTGTCAGAGTTCATGACATTTAACAACTGGTTGAGAATAAGGATCCTGTTACAGTAGCACACATTCCCTTCACACATGGGAGGTATACAGAAAGGAAGTGAAGCATCAACAAGCTCTGCTTAAATTTCTCAGCGTTTGTTTAAAATACATTTTTGACGATAAAGTTCCTTTTCGATTTAATGTTTAAATCAATAAAACGTAACTGTGTATATCATGGGCGAAAATTTTAATGGCAAAAGGTATTACAGTAACACTGAAATTAAAATACAATTGTTCAATGGTGGGTAAAGGGTGCTTTTATTTGATATACTGCAAATAATTCAAATAAACACAATATTATGAGGTACTGTACAAACAGCAACGTCGGTAGCACCTCACAAGGTACATGAAAAATAAAGTCAAGTACTCCCTGCTTTTCACATATGGACACTGATCAATAGAAGAATGGGGAAAATGTTTTTTCTGTTGTTTTTTTGACACCCAGCAAAAATAAGGTTTGCAAGTACATGCTCCAAATACAGAAGATGATTTTTTTTTTTCTAAACCAGTCGAAAGTGTATCTATTTTCACTATGAGAAGTAATTTTATGCTGTCTACGCTGGTTGTATTTATAAGGTGACCCTTAAATCTGTTTCTATTTTTTAAAAAAAATTTTATGACATTAAAAACACAAATGCTGTAAATCAAACAAAAAAAGAAAAGGTGTGCTACCGTGCTAATAATCCAAGCGCTTTAAAATTTACAAATGTAAAACTTGAGCCAGCCTGTTCCACAACATTCCACTACAGACAATTGGAGCTTGCCTCCTAGAAGCGTACAGTAACTACTTGTTTTCTTGAAAAAGTATTACAATTCACCATTACTGACACACCGCTAATCAGCCTCATGTACTGCACACTGCTGCTACAAACAGATAGCATTTACAAACCTTGGTGCTCCAGCCAAAGTGGCAACAACAAGGTCAACATGCAGAGCAATTACAGGAGAAAAGGCACAAGGGCATTAACACCCTAATCATTTTAAAAGACCAATATGTAAAAACAGTTACTGTATTGTAGCTACTCTGAATGCACGATGGCTGTCTAAATACTGGTACAGTGCGTCTGTATCCAGTGCAATTAAAGAAAGTGAGTGTTAACAAAATATAACTATTGGGAACTATTTTATGTTCAGGGCATTGCACATCAGATCTAAATGTAAAGTATGAAATTGTACAAATATTACATTGAAGTAGAGTAAACTGTGCAAGAGCAACACTGTTGCAGGCCCTGTAGGACTGTATAATCAGTTTAATGCAATTGCAGTTATCAAATTGTTCCATACATTTTCTCAGTCACACACATTAACTCAAATACAGGTCTCAAATGTTTAGTTTTGAAAGAAACGCACGTTTTAGCAAACATGTATTCTTATTTATTTTAGAACAGGATATAAATGGAACTAGACCAAGGTAAAGAAAACTCTTGCACTTTGTGGGTCATTTCACCGGAGAAACTGCCTCCACCTCTTTACTGGTCTCTTTCCTGTCAATAACCACATCAGCTGCTTCCCCTATTGACTGACATGATTTCAGCCAGAAACATTCTTCGACCCAGAAGACACTGCTTGGGTGAAAACCAAGGAAGTGAAGCAGTGACAGACTTCCTGGGAGGAATGGCAGGAGCTTGTTTAACCTGGTGAAGTACCCTGCTGTATAGCTTGTTTTAAAATAAGACCTATGTACAGTTGTTAATGGAAGTGCAAAAAGAGACTAGTTTTAATGTTACATTGTTTTTTTTTCCCCCTTTCAGAAAAAGGGACAAACTGTTCACTCGCTTTTGGTTTTTAAAATATTTCTTTACAAAAATTTAACAACAACTCCCCCCACCTCCCAACTTTGTGTTGCTTCCCTGTGCTTAATTAGAGCTCACAAAAGTATTCATGTAAACAGTTGCTCACTCCCTAGCGGACAGACTTCAGTAGCTGTGCTGGATTCTTCAAAATAAAAACACAAGGTACTGTAAAGTATGTACTTGAACATTTCTACACAGCATTTCTTCTAAGGCTGAAATGTGTGCATTTTTCACAATAACTGACAACAGCCTTTGCACTCTGTTTACTAACTTTCGCAAGTTATTATCATAAATATCAACCTTAACCAAGACTCCACCATCTCGATGCAAACCTATCACTGACAACATTCTTGCAAAAGGATTAACATAAGCATATTTGCGTCTGTCTTCCAGCTGATTCTAGGATTTCCCTCTGTAAAAATGCACATCACATTCTTGTACAGGGTGGGCGAAGCAGAAGTCTGGTGATTCTGCCTCAGGCGTCTGGAGAATGCTGCTCATGAACTTTCTGAACTCGTTGTATAACTGAATACTAAATCAGTGAAGCAAAATCTTTCTGCATCATTTAAAAGTATAAATACTCTGGTAAACAAATAAAAATCAATGCTCGTAATGAGACATTTCTTTGTGTTTTATTTCCCTTTAAAAAAAAAAAAAAACATTTCAGAAATATCATCATCAAGCGTTTTGAAACGTGGTGCAAATTTGTGGTAAAATGTATTCAAAATATTAGATACATAGATATAATTGATATATCCTGTGCATTTTTTTTGCAAGTTGAGTTTATTCACCAACGAAGAAAAAAATGCAGTGTTTCAGTAAAAAGACAGGGCAAACAAAATAAATAAATAAATACATACATACATACAATCTGGACTACCTATGAGTTTTGCTGTCATTCCACTGATCATGTAGGTGTCAATACCATTAAAAGATCATATTGCCAGTAGTGGTATAGTTGACCCAGAAAGGCGCTGGTACTTTTTTCAACAGGCAGAACGTTGACTTGAGCTAACTTAAGAATCTAACTTTTTTTTTTTTTTAAATGAAAACTGTCATCGCTTTACTATGCAAGGGATGTAGTCACTACACTACACACCATTTGTTTCATAAAGGAGACACACCTCTTGTTATTTGCTAAATTTAACAAGGCAGAAATCAGCAAAGAAACATTTGGGAGGATTAATTAAGTGTTTACATTAAAGGGGTGCTATTTGAATTGCAATCGGTGATAAACAACACTGAACCCATGTAGAGCAACAAGTCAGTTAATAGCATACCTTTTTTATTTTTAAATCAGTGTGTTTCATATTTTATCCTGGTTATTGTGTCAGTAAAACCTTAATTTGTGCAGTACTGTATATACACTGCTCTCACATGACATTGCTGGACTGTTACTAAACTGATTCATATTTTTTATTGTTATTGTAATGTCAGCAATAACGTAACAGGTATTTTCAAAACACCTTAATTTGTAGACTGAACTACATTGTTAGTTGAAGACTGCAAATATGATTCTCCCAGCAGTGCTGGACATTTGTTTTCTGAACTGTTGTGATGTAATTTCTAGGCTTTCCTGCTTATTTTAATGCCAGCAATGAGCCAAGTGATGTCTATAATCATTGACAGGTCTGAAGTGTCTTCAGGTGCTTTACTTGCAGCAACAAGAGTCTTATTGAAAATCTTGGCTTTACAAAAATAAGGAATTGTGGTAATATGTATTACTTTACTTATTTGAACTATCAACATTACATTTATTTTCAAATGCCCTTCTTAATTATTAATACCTTGATGAACAGTGGGGGGAAAAACGTGGCCATTTTTTAAAAACGGACGATGTTTCCAATTGAAGGCAGTGCAGACGCCAGTGTTTTATACAGTAATATAAAGCAATTATATGCAGGCTACCAGTTAAGCATGCACTCTATATCTATGATAACAACTGACAGAGCTGCTTTGATGATAAGATCTCAGACAGGCTTCTTAAAGGTAAATATACGCTTCATAAAAATTCTAGATTTATTTTATATAGATAAATCTCAGGATGATTCAGAATCAGAGGCAGAACCACAATAAATGTCTTGTTTAAATTTAAAGCAAAATGTATAATTGTTGAGATACTTGTGTTAGAATATTGTTTGAATTGTATAATGCAACAAAAATAATATATTAAAAAAGGGTTAATGAGTGGCCAAAGGTTTCTCACCGTTAATTTACCCTTTCTCGGTCAAAATGGCAAGTTTCTCAGTATCTAAAAAGCTTAGAGGGAATGCTGTTTATACAGTACATTCCCATGCTTAGGATATCACATTTTCAGTACCATTTAAAAACACCCACAAAGCATGAACAGGATCAAGTAACCCATAATAATAAATCATAACCAACAGTACATTCACAGTGTGTAGAACATCTTCATGTAGCAAGACCTGGTTTAAAGTTTCAGAAATGTTTTCTCTTAAAAGAACTGTACAATCAGAAATAAAATGCATTCCTTGCAGAGATAACAAAACAGCCATTTTACCCAGCAGGCTTTGCAACATTTGCCAGGGCAACAACACTCCCCAGCTTTTGGGCATTTTTTGGTTTACAGTTTTTAAGACCTCCATTTTGGACTTTTCTGGCACTAGAAAAGCCATGATGGACTGCAGATTAAACACAGCCCTGTACTTTTGTATTATCCTAGCATCCTGCCTAGACTACCATGGTCTGCTTTGGTAGGGAGCGCTGTCGCATTACCCATGTGAAATACTCATTACTGCATCCCTTAAAACAGACTTCAAATCTAGGTTGGGAACTTGTGTATGGGTGGGTTAGTATAATGTAATGTTCATTTATTCTTCTTTCTTCTCTACATGTAACACAGCAGTGATAGAACCCCCCACCCAGGCCAAAATAAACAGAACTGCCTTTTCTATTATCTTTAGTAAACCTTTTGAAAGAGTCAACCCAGTTAAACCATTTCCCCAATATACAGTAATATCCTTTGTCTAGCAATGTATAATATTTTATTTGCTATAAAAATAGGTCTCCTTCTATACATTCCACAAGTTGTTTTCCTTAATGACAACTAACTAGTACTGGTGCTGGGTTTAAGAATAATATAAAAAAACAAAGGACCTTTGTAGACAAACAAAACAACTTAACAACCCAACCTCCCACGCAACTTCAAGGAAACCCAAACGTGCTGGTTAACCAGGCACTGCTAAATGCATCACTAAATGCCATCTGACACTGCCATAACAACTAGTGGTGTAGATTGTTGACAGTACGTGGAATTCAGTTGACTGCCCATTAAAATCACCCGTGTTGCCAACACAGGCAGTCTCAAAGGGCACATTTAAAAGGCTTTACCACCAGTAAGCTACCTGTCTAGCTCTTTGTCTTGGGGGCCCAAATATCTGAATTTAGTCCTCATCAGATACAACATTGCTGTGTATGAAACCTATTTCATCAGGTCTCAGGACTGCACAGCTAGTCTTGTAAGCAATCTTGTAACACTCTAATATCACCACGCCCTGGGTGTGTTGCAAGACACAAGGCCGAGAGCCTTATTGCGCTTATAAATACTAACTAAATTAAAAAAAAAAAAAAAAAAAAAAAAAAATTAATTGGCCCTGAAGGGCCTTATTGCACTTATAAATGGGTTAAGTAACTAAAAATAAAAAAAACAATTAAGTCATTTTTGTATAAAATGTCGTTCCGCCTAAAACTCAGCTAAGAAAAAAATAGTTCTTAGAATTTTAAAAAAATATAACCAACAATGCATTAAATAAAAAAATTAAAAAAATTAAAAAAATTAAAAAAATTAAAAAAATTAAAAAAATTGATTTTATAGGATGTCGAATGGAACATTGCCATGGTCTATGTAAAATTAAAGCTTGATTTGCAGACCGATGCCACGAATATCCCCTTCGCAAGGGGTTGGACTGTTGCAGTGGACCCTTCACTCAAACTTACGTTTCTTGAGCTTCCTCAATTAGACTGAATTAAAGACTTAATGCAAGTCACAGATATATTGTATACTCTACACAGTATTTAACAGCACAACAATAACTTTTCAATGCAAAAAGGTAATATATTGCAAATAATTGCCAGGTACATTACTTTGATAACAGTCACAGAATTAGCTTTTAATGGAATCAGGAGTCAGTGACAAGATATGTAACAAGCACTGCAACTTTCAGAAGTTTTTGATACATGTTATTAAAGACCGGCTTTTTATTTATTTATTTACTTATTTATTAACAGCTGCTCAATGTTACTGTATTAGTTGTTGGTTCAGCTTTTTGTAGGCTACAAATACTGCCGACTGGCTGTCCAGTCAGAAGGAAGAACCTACTACAAGAGTGCTATTGAAGTTCATCCATCTTGAGAGTCTAAGCCAGGTCTTTAAAACAGATTGAAAATTACTTGAAATTAATAAGATTGAAATGATTTGCCAGTAAAACAAAACAAACAAAAAATAAATAAACTTTGAGTGACGTTAGAACAGTAATAAACAGCACACACTTGCTTGCTCCCTGATGCCATCTGCTTGGCAAATTAATTACTCATAAAATTCCAGTGTGTACCAACCAGACCCTCCCCTATCCTATTCCAAAGGTTACTGAGCAGGTGTCAAAAACAGAAATGCCAATTACTTACACCCACCCCCCCATAGAGACCCTGATGCACTTAGTACTAACAATCCTCATATTCTAAATCAAAATGGTCTTGCTGGCAGGCTTATGATTAATCTTAAGTGAAAAGTTCCCTATTCTCGGGCAGCTCCCATGTCACGTAGAACGTCAATGGAGGCCAGCATTCACACTTAACCTGTGCTGAACCCTGGCCAGTGTTTCCTGCAGCCTGTCAGCAGTCCTGGAGGTCAGAACCGCAGGTAGCAGACAGCTCTAAGAACACTCTGTTCTGCTTCTCCAGACACTGCGGGAGACCTCTGCCAATAACAGGACAGGCAGGCATCTGCTCGTGTTCCAAAAGAAGAGCACACGCAGTACTTTATAACAGCAGGCTGCTCAAAGACAACACCAGCAAACACCTTTATTCGGGGAGCAAATGTTTGATTTCTAGTTTTTAAATAAAAAAAATTAAATAAAATACAATTAAAAAAATAAATAAATAACCTTGGGTCGACAGCTTCTCTTTTGTACAATATTAGTAAAATCACAGTTAAACTTGATGTATGGTCCTGTCTGACATCCGTACAATGTGTTTTTATACAGTTGCATTAAATGACAAGCATTCAGCCAATCGGAGAGCAAAAGTCTAAATTTAGAGGTAAACACATACCCCTGGTTTTCCATTCGTCACATAGAGGTTTCACTCATCTATAAAATTACAGTACAAGTGCACCAAACTTTATAACTTACTATAATTATATTGTGAAATTCTTACGCATATACAGTAGGCTACAGTATCAAGCTCTCTATAGGGTCATTGGTGTTGATTGTGCTAACTACCATTCCAAGAGAGACAACTGAAGAAACAGCTGCTTGGATTTGTGATGAGTGCTGCTTTTCTTCACTAGTTTCACTTAAAATGGTAAAATGAGCCCAATTGACACCAATGACCCTCATCTGACTCCTGTGGAATGCTCAAGCCGGCAGCACTACTACAGTATGGGTTTTAGAAGCTACAGGTACACTACAGCAGGCTTCCAAAACATTCTAACACACATGCCTCTATACCAGCACAATCTTAGAGCCAAAACAAAAAGCTCAATATCACACTTGCAAATACACAGCAAGGACGGCATTAGTTAGGTGGTTGGGAGTACCAAGAATATTTTACCTATGGTATATAGAGTCAATAATGCAAAACAAAAAACTACTGAACCCTTAATTAATTGGATCTTCATCATTCTGTAACTATTTATTAATAGGTAAAATATCCTATTAAGTTAATGAAGGGGCGTCTCCATATCCACCACGAAACTGATGCCTTTCTTCACGCGCGGCGTTAAACAGACAGAAAACTGGACAGTAACTGATTACAAGTAATACTTGTCTACCATGTGACGGTGAATGTAATCAGCAGAAGCAAATTACATACCCATTCTTGGTGATTAATTAATAGAAATGTTCAACCTTTAAATGCCCGAGGAAGCTTTATAATGTGTTACAAACACAAACAAATATTTTCACTTGCAGAGTACGGTATATTGTACTGTACATGTGACTAAAATAATCTGAAAAGCAGCAGTGTTACATTAAGGAATGCTTAGATAAGACAGAGGGAGGACAGTTTTTTTTTAAAATATCCCTGTTTATTACTCTGTGAGACCTATGATCATCTAGATAATTCCCCATATTCTTTCCCTGTGCTTTTACTAGGGCACTTCAAAATTATCAGCAGCATCAAATCCTCTGGTAATGCAACTGACTTATTTCAGTCGGAGATGTAGCCTTATTATGCAATATGTAGGCCCATTGTGCTCAGAAAGCATACCATTTTAGATGTGTTCAGAGAACAGAGAATAGAACATCAAGTACAGTATTGTGTTACTGATATCAGAAGGGTGAAATAACAAAAAGAGGGGCGCTAAATTTTAGAATGTCTTTTTGTATGACCTTTCAGTTAGTAGTGTCTGCTAACACTGAGTAAACAAAGAGAATGAGGTTATCTTATGCTAACAAATGTAAAATGAAAAGCTCTGTGAAAAATGAGAAAGGAAGTTTTTATTCAGATTTCCAAACAAAACTGTGAATTGTCAAAAAAAACATTCAATACCAAGACATTCAAAATATTAAAAGTGGAAAATACAGAGGAGTAGCCTATTAAAATTTCTTGGAGTAATGTATAGTTATTTCACGAATAAGGATGGTGGAACAACAAGTACCCGAAGCAAGGGGAGACTGGGATGTTAACTGCCAAATGAAATGTTAACGTTCTCGCTTTAGAATTGAGTATATAAAATGTATTTAGTGACAGAATATTAAAGGGCACTTGTTTAATAATAAAAAGCGAAATACCATGCTGAGTTTTTTCTCTTATCAGGTTTTGTATGCTGGTTTCTTCGTATATAAATGTCTGTCTGCTTTGAAATTAAACTTGGCATTAAATCAGTGGGCAGTTCTGGCAATTCCAATTTACTAGCCTGGGCAAGGGAAAAAGTGATGCAAACTGTCTTAATGGGCTACTGTGCTGTAAAGCAGGGGTCGGCAACAGCAACATAGCCAGGGGCCGCTGTGGCAGCCCACAAAATGGCTTGTAGGCCTCCACTACAAAACTAAACAACTTAACTCATTTATCAAGTTGTAATACCTACACAATACCAGCAAAATTACAGAAACACACTGAGCAAAGCATGAAGTATAATTGTACTGTATTTATTTTTTTAAACAAAAAAAGGAAATGTATGAACAAAAGACATTATTGCTATACTGCTGCTATTGTCTTTTCAGTCAACAATCTTAAACCACACAGAATTCAAACAGTGATTAACAAGAAACAAGAATCTGTGCAACAGCAAAGATAAATAACTATTTAAATGGGTTTCATTTATATTTACTAGCTGGCTATTACTTCTGTCTTTCTCAAAAGAAAAAAAAACAACTCCAACGAAGAATAAGCGCGCAAATAGTATTTTGAAGTTATGTGGATTCCCACCAAAAGCAGCCATAACACACAGATGCAGGTATAACCTATTCCCATTTAACAGTACATATGGTTATTACAGTGTACATTTTAATCCCAGCAAGGGAGAAAAAAATCTCCTTAAATTAAAACAAACAAAAAATGACTACATATACCTTCACAGAAAAACCAAACAAATCTCACTGAAAAGTTTTTTGCCAGCAGCGACACATAATAGCCCAGAAAAGCCCTGGACACACTGCCTGATGCGATCAATAGAGACGCGGGCGATCGACAGCAGTTTAAACATGTTAACTATTTTGCAAAGCTATTCCCTCACATTGGGCAGTGTGTTATGTACCCACCCGTAAGTCTCAAAGTCAGCAACCAATGAGTTCACTGCGTTCAGTCATATGACTGCAGATGGAAACGCATGCATTCTCTCTGTTAATACAAACACACACACAACCCTGACAGCACAATAAGCATTGTACTTTTATTCTAGATAGTAATGTCATAGCCTTATGTTTTCGCCTATTGTCATTAATTTGCCCCATTGCCGCTGTACTTTATGCATCCAGGGAAGGTCAAAACATCAGAAAAAAAATTGAAGATTTCAAAAATCGGTCAGTGTGCGATGCCCACGAGCAAAGATTTTTTTTGTCGACGCTACCTCCTCCATTAATCTTATGTCTCAAGTGTCTATCAAAAAATGTACAAACAACTATTATTGCTATTGCCAGTGAAGAGGTCTGCAAAAGGGCTTGCTGTTTCCTGCATTGCCTTGACTGCACACTGCACTTCCGCTAGTATAGACTTCAGGTAATGGCTGGTTCTGTTCATGGCTGTACATGAAAAAAAGCATCTCAGCCATGTAGCAGCTGTCCTTCATAGAGAGCTTCAGTTGCTCCTATTGCTACAGAACTGTACTCATAGCTGATTGAATGGAGAAAAGACGTGCAGAGCACATTTTGGTAAATATTCAACGGTTCTTCTCCGAAGTTGGTATTTTCATATACCTGGTGATATGCTTCTTTTCGGCTGTACGATAAGGAAAACCAAATGTCAGTCTTACAAGGAACTGAATGTTTCTTGGAAGAGGTTCTTCAGATGCATTGGACACCACGAGCTGTAGCGTAGGGCTGCTACGATTAAATTGAAAATCGATCGACTCCATTCCTCATTATATACATTGATATAAATACTGGATAAAGATTCAAGAATTACATTTTTGTAAACGCGCATAGTTGATATCGTTTAAGTTTATAAAAAAAAAATGCACTGAACCCCTTGCTATTTACAGTGTTTCTGCCAGGCAAGCAGTGGGCATGCTCTTCTTTTCCTGCCTGTGTTATCTAACACCTGATTTGCTGGTCCCATCCTACCAGCAAATCAGTTTTGAAAATGCTTTGCAAGTACGACCCTCTGTGTACTGGATGTAAACAAACAAAAAGCACGTCGTCTTGAATCCAGAACAGGATGACAGGCTTGTATTCCTGGCAAACAGCCTGTAAATACATTGCGCACACTGAAGAAAACTGACTGTATAGTTTGCAATTCTTTGGCAGTTTCAAAATGAACTGTTATATAATTAATATGCAACAATATTCAATAAAGTAAAAAAAAAAATGGAATGGAGCGACAATATGTGGGCAGTAAAATAACATCGATATTTATTCAAACGATTCGATTTTGTGTGCCCAATTAATCGATTGCTACTTGGAGACTTAACTGACAGCCCTACTGTAGATAATGGTGGGGCTGAACAGATCTTTCAAATTCCAAAACAACGGATCTATACAGAGGTGGATCCCTTCTGAGAAAATGACTTAGATAACAAAATAAAAATAACAGTGATTGTTGCACAGGTAAAACCACTTGCACTACCAGAGCACTCGGATTTCACATGCTGGTGCCAATGTATTAATTTCCAGTATCTCTGACCATAGACTAGCCTGCATTACAAGAGTTGTGTGGATTAGGGTTCTGCTAAATAATTGGTTACGTTTTTATATATATATAAACAGTACTGTTCATACTGCTCTTAAAATTAACTTCCGCAATAAAAGGAAACTTCAGACAGTATTAAGCCTATCTGACAAATTGACGAATTTTAAAATCTCAAAAACTACAACATAAACCTCTAAATCCGTAAGGATTTGTAACTGCAAAAATGAGGTAGGAATCCATTTTTATATACTGTGCTAGTAGGCGCCGCTTGATCGGGACGCTCAGAAGTAAATATCCCGATTAAACGGCTCTCTCAGTTAAACGACAGGCATTTGCCATTATTATTATTGTTTCTAAATGTAAAGCAAAAAGAATAAAATCAGACCACATCACATTAAATGTTATACACAATTAAAACAACGAGGTTTTAATTCATATGAACAAAATCGCAGTTTTTTTCTCTACATTAAATGAATAATAAAAAACAAACAAACAAAAAAAAAAAACACATCTTCTCACAAGGCGAAGCACCTGCGATGTTTACACGCCAACTTTCTTTTGCAACAGCAGCCTGAGAAACCTGGAGACTCCAGCTCCTCAGAGTTCAGCGTGCTTTACGCAATTTACGGAAGTCACACGGTAATCACGTACTCACTCCACTGTGCAAGCGACAAGCGATCTCCCGTTCATCATTTGAAAATACTGTATCCCAACTAAACGAAGTGGCATTCCAACTAAATATAAATATGAATATCTTTGGGAAGAACCGTCTTCCCGAGTTCTACCCCAAGCAGACATCCCGATTATCAGTATCCCGATTAGGCGGCGCCGACTGTCTGTACTCCTTTCTCTTGCTCTGTCAGCAGAATCATTAACATAGCCTGTCTGAATGCTGCAGAGTTAACACACGAGCACACCTTACCTTACAGATAAGAAAAGTAAAAATCAGCTAGTTTTTGTTTGTACAAACGTTTGACTATGGAAAGAAACACTAATGTTTTTTCCAGTTGTGCATTCGTAAATGGTGTTTGACATGAACATTATTTTAAGATATATCGTAGTACGCACGCCGTAGGCAAGCTAGGATTCTTCCAGAAATTAACCCAAAAGATCCATAAATGAGGCTCCAAACAAGTTAACTGATTTACGCAGTGTTACGAAATTAACAACTGACCAATTAGTACTCCGGCAGTACTAGTAGCAAGTGAATTGCTATTCATATCTAACTTCGCAGTCATCTATGCCAGGTATTTCTCTGTCCTTTTCCAGACATCATCGATTTTGTAATAATTTTTCTTTTCGTAAATTAAGCTGGACGAGAAACTAAATTTGTACATCCTACTTTACATTCATCTAAACAGTTATTTCTGTTTGATAACTAGCAGTATACATTTGTTATATATTATATATATATATATATATATATATATATATATATATATATATATATATATATATACACACATACACACACACACACACACACACAATTAAAAACCCTTACCTTGAACGAGCAGCCATGGCACAGTTTATAACCCTAATTTTAAATAGTTTGCCATGAGCTTCTGTATGACAGTTCCGTTACAATGGGTCGATCTTCTGTCTTCACATAATTTCCAACAAAACTGTAACCACAAACTAAATTCCTCCCCCTTACTAAATCGTAGCTTCCCCAGCTGGATCCTTGGGACAGTACTGATTACTCAAATTCAGATAACCATCCGGGGACTCGGACTTCTCTAATGTTGTAGTCCAATAAGGCGAGTATCCCCAGTTAGTCCATCATTTAAAAACAAAAAAACAAAACCTTGATGTCACTCCTTCTATTCATACTCTACTTGAAGAAATGCATTTGACAACATCACATTAATGATTGCATTTATTAACTATTCTTTTAGACTGTCTGCTGAACACGAGCACCCCTACATTAAAAATACACATGGTACGGTCGCCCTACCTCCTATTATGGGCATGTTATTCTGTCTAAGCAAGCAAAACCCAATGGTGTATTCAGAAAAGAACAGCTTTAGTGTGGTCGTCAGCCTATCAGTAAATGCATGAGAACTGAATGGCCCTTTTTTGCCAGGGAACCTGCACGCTCAGACGTATGTTGCCAAATCCATAACAATGTACAAACATCCAGTAAGCCGGAGAGTTCCTGCATACTTGGCACTTTTTAATCGCTTTACATGGCTGCTACTTTTTAAGACACATTTAGTATGGAGGGCCAGGGGTATGAACAGTGTGTGTGTGTGTGTGTGATTATATTTATATAATTATATATATATATATATATATATATATATATATATATATATATATATATATATATATATATATATATATATATATATATATATATATATATATAAAAAATCAATCATAAAGTCACAGCTGTTTTGATAGTATTTGATTCATACATGTATGCCTTGCAGTGAAACTGCTCAATCCCACTGCATAAACTTTTTATTTTTTTTATTTTGTTTTTATAAAACACATCACCTAGTCATTCTGCATTAGTGGGATGCATTACTGACGGATCTAACATTTTTATGTATTGTATAAGATTTGTGTTTAGTAAGAAATAGTGTCTACCAATATGTTTTAAACCACCTTTTTTGAAGGATAGGTCCAAATGCACCAAATGAGCAATGCTTGGTATTTTGCATTAGCACCATTACCAGGCATTAGGGGGGGGACACAGTTACCTTTACATTTCATATCTTGAAGAAAACCTGGTCCTTGAGTGTTTTTATTTACCCCAATTTTAGTGTCTTATTGCAGGGGCTCAGTTTGCAAAATCAAAAGCACCAGGACCTTAAACCAAATAGTCAGCTTTAACATTCACAGAACAAAAATGGTTCAAGCTGCTGTCCAATGGGAATCTAATTTCTTTCACTGGCACATGGTATAATTGACAACAGAGAACCAGAAGTGTCAAATTGAGCAAATAGAACCTGGTCATCTTGTCTGTTTAATTCTTTGCTCCAAGGCCCAGTGCAAACCACACTGCTATCTTTGTACTGAAGCTTTGATGTTGTTTTTTTTTCCCCCTTTCCCAGATTTGATTAAAGTTCAGTAGAGTAGAGGCCAAAAAAATGCCTACATTTAACAAAATAAAAGCCTTCCAGACTTGAAAACAAAAATTAAATACTTGCCAAAATTTAAAAATATCAAGATCTGAAGCTCTTAGCATCCTGTGGCTAAACTAAACGCAGCAACTTCCTCTCTCCGGGAGTTGTTTGGACACCAGGTACTGCCAAAAAGCTGTTTTAAAAAAAAAAAAAAAGTCTGAC
This sequence comes from Polyodon spathula, assembly GCF_017654505.1. NCBI lineage: Eukaryota > Metazoa > Chordata > Actinopteri > Acipenseriformes > Polyodontidae > Polyodon > Polyodon spathula. The sequence goes on from NC_054535.1 coordinate 78,903,978, forward strand.
TTTCTTTTGAGGTCTAATGAGTACTGCATTGAAAACAAAAAGATGTAACCTTTTATTGCTCTACTGAGTGCATTTCAGCGTGTTGCAATCAACAAAATTGGCTTTGCTAGATACTGTTCTGGCTGCAGCAGATGTTACCTCCCAGCATTATACAGTAGGCTTACCCAGACCAAGTAGCAGCAGCCCACACACATAAACATGAAAACCTCCAAGGTATCACCAATAAATTCATTTAAGATGAAAGTAACAATGATACAATGCAAAATTAAAACTACTGCAAGAACCTAGCTTGGCAAGATTTAATAAAAAAAAAAAAAAAAACTTCTGCAGTAATTTTTATTTTTTTTTACTAAGTAGTGTATCCAACAGCTACCTGTATATCAAATAGTACTCCATCAGTCTATATACAGCTTCCACAATCCCCAGATTCTAACACTCACAATAACTTGTTAAAGACTCCAAACCAATAAATAGAAGTGTAAGGGTGCCCCAAGTCCCCGTGGTCCCTAGCAAGCTTCATCACAACTGAATAAGCAGTTCCAGATACATGCAAACCTTACAGCGTGACTTACAGATAGTCAACTCCACTGCCTCCTCATGGGGGAATTATGGGTTAATACAACTCCTATTATGAAAAATATATTTAGTGGTCATGGATTTGAAAACAGAGGGCATTGCAAATTAGGTTTAAATTCTCCCCCATAAACACACACGGTTTTAATATTCCAGTTGCTGACAGTAAGATTAATAGGCAATTACCTGCAGTGTTATTGGCAAATGTAGTGCCTAGCACTAGCAGCCACAAAGATTTCCTCTCAACACCTGAGGGAGGGGGGTATAACTCCTAAAGCACATTAACTTGCCTTGTATTCTCTAAAGCACTCTAGAACAATTCATTTTATACTGCATTGTAGAACTATATGCTTCAGCTTCCTGGACATACTTTATTTCTATAGTAGCCATATATGACCAACATGTAATTTTGTAACGATACAATCAATGAAATCCATAAGCAACTTTTCCTTTTATTAATTCTAATCTTTTTCTATGCAACAGTAGCAAGTTCATGCTTGCACCCTCGCAGATGACACGAACGTTAATATATTATATATTATATATATATATATATATATATATATATATATATATATAATATATATATACACACACACACACACACACACACACACACACACACACACATTAAATTGAAAAAGCTGAGCATTTGTAATAGGAAGATAATTAGGTTTCAAAAGATGTGTGTTATTTTTTCAGTTAATCTTTCTTTTCCATTGTTTGATCTTTTCAGTGTTGTTCTATACTAGACAACTATTTGGGGTAGAGCAGGACGCTGTTCTCTGCAACACAGGATGTGAATTACATGTGTTCCAGACAAGACTAGAAATACCTGCAAGCTCTATTAATAATGACAAACCAAGAGCACAGTGACCAAGGAAAGCCAAGCTCAAGTCATCTGCAATTCAGATCAAGAAGCTCACTCCGCAGATCCTGAGCGTGCCAGGGGCTTCCTCCTCCTGAACTGGGGCAGAACTGGTATCCTGCAATGCTGCTGAAAGCAATGCAAGGCACACTGCCTAACAAGGAGCAGCTTGCTCACAGAAGCTCCTCAATGCCAAGTGTAGAGGTACATTTAGGGACTGAAAATATAAAATCTTAAAAACAAAAGCTGTTTTATAAGCTTGGTATTACCAAAAAAAAAAAACTGTCATTACAATTATTCAATTATCAAATATATGAACTCCATTCTTTATCTTAACTTCGAGGAAAACAAAATGTATGGCTATTAAACAGGTGATTCCTTGGATATTGCTAGTGTTTGGGTTCAGTATTTGACTGCATATCCCCCTTCCGAGAACATTTTGGACAAGGATTAATCGGACCTAAAATTATTATTTACATTTCATATCAATAAAAGAAAAAGAAAACACTGGTTCATTTAAAGTGATATAATTTGAATAAATAACTCAATGAATGTAGTGTACATACAATCATATGTTGATAACAAACTTCCGTTGTAAAAAAAAAAAAAAAAAAAAAACATCACCCAAACAGTAATCTTACAGGTTGCAGGTTTTCAATGCCCCCCCCCCCCCCCCCCCCCCCCCCCCCCCCCCACCCCCCCCCACCCCCCCCCCCCCCCCCCCAATTCCTGCCAAGGTTATTGTTTGTCTTTATTTCCTGAAGACAGTCTCATAGTGGCATGCATTGAGTAATCAAGTCTTTGGAAAGTAGACTGTTCAATGTATTTAATTTTTTATTTTCTTTTTTTTAATTTTAAATAAATATCTTATTTTTAAAAAGCTGCAGAGAACCGATGAACAGACTAACAAACAAATAAATGCATCCAGCCACAAGCACTGGCCCTACTCCAATTTGAACATCCTTCCCTAGTGGATAGCAGCTATTTTTAACTTCATGTCTATCTGAACTTCAGTGTAAGACCAGGTCAAATTACACTCTCAGTGAGAAGCAGCATTCAGAGCCTCAGCAGGCTTCCAACCATCAACTACAGTTCAAAGACAGCTGTTTTCTAGCTGCACCGAAGCTTTAAGAAAAGCAATTAGCAAAAAGTAAAAGGTAATATATTTAATGTTCTTTAACAAAATGCAGCAACACTTGTTGGCAAGACACTGTTTAAAATATTAACAAAAATGTCTGTCAGGTTTTCATAATCCTCTGTGATCACCGTAAATGGCTTCATTTACTTTTAACTGCATTGTTGTCAGTATATCTTGACAACTCTCGTTCAATTAACATGACCAGTGCCAATTTTATTTAAAAAATAAATATATTTTTCACAATTCAGAAAATCCATTTAGCTACTGAAAAAAAAAAAACAGCTTCACTCCCACCCTTAACTCACGGACAGCCTGTAATTAAAATGTCATTCTCTTGCATCAATTGGAGGTAAATAGGCTTACATGCCCCTCCCTCTTGCCTCTGGAAAAACCGCTACAGTTCTCAGAGCAGGGATCAAATGTATAATACGGAGCATAGGATTGCAAACAGACAGAACACAACGAGCTGACCTTTTCATATGCAAACAGAGTCTGTGAAGCAGCAGATACAAAAGGCAGCTCCAAACCTACACAACCCACTCTCTCCATGTGGATTTACAGGTTGACCTGCACCATTATCCCATGAACCATTTGCACTGAAGTGCTACACCCGCATTGCAACTCAACAATAACCTAGGGGATGGATAGGCTTGCTGCAGGGCATCACTGTTCTTGTTGATATGCCCACTAAACGGGGGGCTGTGGTTATCAGTACTTCAAAACAATAGTTCTGTTGATTAGTGTCATTTACAGTCATACGTCACACAAAATGGCTGATGGAATGCACTGGAAATAAATGATCCACTCTGATCAGCTGGGGCAAAACAATTTTACTCTAATTAGGGATGAGTTGGTCAGTTTTTCCAGCCCTAAAACACAAAAGGTTAAGATCAGGTCAGAGTACCTAGTGTAGCTTAGATTGACACTGCTTTTAAAGAGATTCAAGAATAAATTTGCTTCTATCTTAAAGAGGAAGACAGTTATTAAATATTGTAATACTAATTGTTTTAATCTGATCAACACCTATACAGTATTACCTGCTGTATGTTAACTTTTTAGTTCACAAACACTAATCAATGTCACAAACTGTTAAGTCTAGAACTGTTAGATTGTGATTTGCATAGTGTTTTTGATACAGTACCGGATCAAGTAAGCTGTTGAATCAAGAAATATGTTTTAAAATGCTCACCTAAACATGTTTCCCTCAAAACATTCCTTGAACTAAACAAGGTTTTAGGAAAATGTGCATTTCATAGACACAGCGAGGGAGTTGGATAACAATCCTAAGGATGGGTTGATGTCAGGGATTGTTTAAACATACCTATATGAAAACAAAAAGTTAGTTATGAAGATCCAGGGTGTTAAATTATTTCAGCCCATCAGCCCCCAAGTTTGAGCAAAGGAGGAGTATGGTTGTCTCAAATTACCTGGAAAATCCAACCTCAATAATTGAAAAGTTCAAATATGACAAAACTGTATATAACAATATAGAACAACTCTGGTAAAGCAGTTTACTGAATACAGAACAGCTAGATAAGGGAAGAAGCAATTCAGTTATGCAGTTCACAAAAAGTTACAGAATGGCATTAAAATCTAAGAAAAAAAAGGGGCTACATCAAACAATCAATCAGTTTAACATCCTTGAGTACTCCAATCTATGGTAATGTTATGCAAACCTGTTTATACTCCTCAAATCCAGTTCCTTGGCAGTTGGTTGACGATTGGGTCCTTTAACTGTGGAGCAGGAACAGTGGCAAGCTTGTCAGTGCATCTCTGTATCTTTACCTTTTCCAATTGCAATCACCAGCAAGCGTCTGCGAGATTGTTATTGTATCCAAGGTCATAGTCTAGCTGGTTCAAACACAAACCCACAGATGCTCCAAGACAAGGCAGAGGCAATGAAACACAGAGAAAGTTGTCTGTTCCAGTCCAGTTGCACTGGTCCACTTGACTTTGCACTATAGATCAAGCGTCTTCCAAACTTATTCTCTCTCGGGTTAATTATTCCAATTAAACCTCCTTCAACTAAAGTCTGACATCAGCACTCTCCGCTTTGTTAATGAAGGGTCCTTACTTTTATACCCCAGTAGTTGGGTCTCAAAGGTAACTATTGCATAATAAAGTTATAGGTTTACAGATGATGATTTACAGTCACTGCAATGCTTAATATTAACGAGCTTCTTACAAATTGATTGTTTGTCAAAACATGGTCCCATGCTTTAGACATAGCGGCTCCAGTTTTCAACATCATCTCTAAAGACAACCAATCAGCAAGAAGTAACTTGTCCTTAGACCGTACATTTAGGATTTGTTTACAAAACATGTGACAATGTTCTAGAAACCTTCTCAAACTCAGCACTTATTTTTTATTTTTAAGAATTACAGAAACATTACCAACATATTTGAAACCTAGTTATTTTCAGGCGGTGCAGGCAACATACCCATTTTTGGGGACCAATACACCTTAGATTACCTTCTATTAGGATGGGAGTATCATCAGCCCCTAAACAAAATTCACAGCAAGCAGAAAGCTTCTCCATTATCGGAATACAAAGACAGGTGTAATACACTCTTCTTCCAAGAGCCAACCCAAAATGCAGTAATGATTAACTTGTATCTTAATTATATAAAACAGGAGTCACAAAATACCAACCTCTCACCTGAGTAACAATAAAAAAGGAAAAAATTGGCAGGAGAAAGGTGACTGTTCCAGCTGGTGGTTTTAGACACAACATTAAAATTACTGAATATTTCAAAAGCAAGTTCCACATCCCCAACATCAATCTGCAATAGTGTACACTACTGCTTGTGGACAGGTGTTGAAATGCCACAAAAATGCCAGGGAATTACCCAAAACATTATTAATTAATCAACATGTTTCACGTCAGACTATTCCACTTCCACACGGCTTTCTCAAGAAACAGCATAAAAGCCATTAAAACACTGGGTCAACTCTCAAAATGTGAGTTATTTAAAGTTTGTCTGGATTAATTAAACAAGTGTGCAAGTACCATATATGCCATGCCATGGCTACTGTACTCATTAAATTAGAGACTGCAGTATTATGAAAAATAAGGTACACTGTACAACATACAATTTATTCTTTGAAAACGGACGGATTGACAGAAAGGTTACTCCAAATATCTTCAGATCCTGATACTCAGTAACTTGTGCTAATCAACTTCCTTGCCAAGAAAGTTTCAGTTAAGTGATTCTCCAGGTACTTGTAACACATGCAGATGGACACAAGCACTTCCACTAATCTCTATTGGTGGAAATATCACCATGGGGTGTAAGAAGGTTTCAACAGTCTAAAAACGTTTAATCAAGTTGATTCCCAAACAGCAATTCACAGTCTATATTTACACAGCCCAACCCAATTAAACTAACAAGGAGAAGTCTAGCCAAGCCTCAGAAGACTACTGTACTGCACTGCACCTTTGCATCTAATCCAATCCAATCCAATCCCCTGGCACCAAAACAGTCCCTGATTGAATTATACTGAAACACAGTCACTCAGACCAGTGGATTAGACAGCATTTTTGTACAGACCTGGCTCAAAAAAAATGCAATACAAGAGTCTCTCAATTTTTGTTCACAAAAACCTCTGTCTCAATACGCCTTACATCGACCTTATATATATATATATATATATATATATAAAATCCATAAATATTAAAATGTCCTGCTGAATCACTGTGGCAATGCAGTTATATTACATATAAAATAGACACTGAAGCAAAGTTGCCCAAGGAAATGTTTTGGTATGAATGGCTAAACCCAAGTCAAAACTTTCAGCAGCTGTACACTGAAATGAAGAATAACCCTGAGCAATGTCTTGGGAGTGCAGAACAGCAAAAGGAAACCATGCCAGATCCACACACACAACAGATCATTCTGAAACACTCATGTATTTATCTAAAAGATAAAGTTTTGGGGTTTACCTGTAAACACACAGGGCAGCTAACACCCCAAATGGGTACAGTACTTACCCTGGCTAAGAGCAGAATTATGTCAAATCAGCAAGGTAGTGCACCATCTGATCTAGTCTTTGGGGTGGGTTCCATTGCTAAATTAAGTCACTGTTTTTGTTTTAGATCATTGTTTGCTACCGTCACAGGGAAATGACAGCAAGGCGTTGCATAGCATGGGTTTAGGTCCTCTACATCAGCACTGAGCAATGTAAATGGGTTTAGTTTAGATAGAGACAGTAAGATCTCCTTAGATACTCTATACAGTGTACACAATGTAAACAATGTCAACAAACCTACAGAAAATTTTGAAAAACTGTTTGAATTTTCAGTAAGAGGGACTTCTAAATTCTTCCACCTTATGCATTTTCGTGCCTCATTATGATCAGTACTGGAGCACTAGCAAAATATGCTTACTGTTAATTCTGTATTACAAACTAGGGCCATTGCATATTATACTCTAAATTGTTTTTATGATCATCTGAAACTTAACAGTGCTGTGTGCAAGCATAGGCAGAGCTGTGAAACTCATGGCCAGCATGAGAACATGTCAGTCAGGTGGTGGTAAAAATGCCTGTACTGAAGCCCCTTGAACATGTATCTCTGTGAGGGATGAGCTAGACAAATAACACCAGTGTCATTTTAAACACTGCTTCAAAGGCTTTCCTACAAAACAAATATGAATTGATGTAAAACATTGACATCAGAGGTCAAGCAATCCCCCTTGAGCTAAAAATGACCCTAAATCAATTTGACTCGGAAGGCTGTAGAATAGTTTAAAGCTTTTCCCACTATGTTGGTTTTAAAAAGAGACAAGAAATGTGTCCAGAGTCCTGATATACGCCAAAGCTCCTTCTAAAAAGGAGTCCAGTGAAGACTTTAATACTGTATTACTCCACCTTTGACCTCTAGAACGTGCTCTTTAGAAGTATCTCCTTACACCCAGAAAACACATTTTGCAGTCTCTGTAATTCCATGAAACTTGAACTAAGAGCAGAGCATTGGCTATCTGACTGTTCCACTTGGTCCAAATAACTTGTTAGGTTAATGCTTCTTTAAAACTTATGAAAGATTGAAATATCACTGGCCAGCCTACCAAATGACACTTCTCTGACTCTGCTGCAATTCAAGTGCGTTTTAAACATTTTTATAAGCCTTACCCTTCACATTAACCCTGTAATGCACTTTGTTACAGAGAAAAAGTTATTTATGTTACTAGCTGCTATTTATTATACCAAACCAAAAAAACAAAAACAAAGGAAGGATGAAAAGGAAGGATTAAAACAAATAGTTAGTGAAAAGCCTTTGTTTTTGGTTTTTTTTTTAAAGTATCAATCTCTGCACTCAAATGCTCCTATTTTCATTAGTAACATTAATCCCAAAGCAGATTCCAAAGGGTACACCTTTAATGTTTACTGTGTACTCAATATTTGTATTGTAAAATTCCCTTGGCTCTTACAGTTCCTCCCTTCCAGAGATTATTTCACTGACACCGTTTAAAATCAAGAAACAAATTAATAAAATGAACATGAAAGTATAAAATACATTAGAGGATGTAAATGCTTCAGATGAGGGGGTGAATCATGTTTACTGGGCACCGTATGACACGTTAGATTTATCAAAGCCATCGCTACCGTGTGCATTTTGGTTTGATTCGATACCAGTCTCATAAACCAAAGTTGTGCTATAAAAACAGCTATTTAATCTCTTGATGGGGAAACACATAGAACTTAATTTTGATCTAATGTTTTCCTTTTCAAAATATATTAAAAAAAAAACGCAACAATATAATCTCCTTACATGAGCTCACATTCCAAGGTGTATGAGAATTCAATAATACGGGTCTCATTACTTACTGTTTTGTAAAGTGTCACAGTGACTTCATTGCCAACCATCACATTGAACATTTGGAGTTTATGTAGAATTCAGACGCATGTAAGGATTTTTGCCTATGAATTTCCCTGACCTTGTAGCTCTTTAGCTTGGCATGTGGCCTGAAATACACCCATATCGGAGTGACTGGCTTTTCATACCTCAGAGTGCAGCCGTGGCCTCGGGACAGATAACACTTTTGTATTCACATAAATTGTTTCTGCTTAATAAGCTGTTTTGAGCCTATATACAAACCATAATCAAACCAATTAATTTGTTCTAAAACCATTTACTTTTATTAAAAGTGACATGCTATAACTTCAGGTAAGTGTCACAGAACTAATACATTATACAACAGGAACTGAGGGCTTCTTTTCCGATAAACACGCACCTTGTGTGGGGCAGTGTACACATTATTCCAGTTAAATGGCACAAGCTCTTATTGTTTCATTAGCCTTTGTTCCTTTTCATTATACAGCACGTAAAACTTATGCTTCCCATTTAAATGGTAAGGAAATCATTGAAACTGTCTGTAAACATTGTGTGCTTTTCCTGTATTTAATGTAAGCTATGAATCAATGCAAGGTTAGTGAAGTCTTAAAATTAAACTGTACATCATCCATTTGCAATCACCAGTCTTGTTGTCCGACCTTGTGATGCGTGGGTATAGCGCTTTGCTGCCTGTGAGAATTCAGCAAAACTTCTCATGCTAGGGAAACAAGACCAAATTTGGTCAAGGAAATTACGTAAGCTAGCTGTATATCTGTGCTGTACCAAGTAATTTCTTTGGTCAGGTCGGGTCAGGTCAACTCAACTCAGCTCAGGAACTAACATCTCTATGCCATGCCAGCTCAGAAGAAAACCAACATCTCTGATGCCATGACAGCTCAGCTAAGTAACATCCACATTGATGCCAGCTCAGAAACTAACATCTACACTGATGCCAGCTCAGACATTACACCTTACCAGCCACCATACGCTGTATGTGTTCTTTGATTTGCTTTGCTCCTGTTTACATTTTGATTCCTGAATAAACTATTTGATTGATTTTACCTGAAGATTAATTATTTTTGAGAAGAAATCAAACCTCTTACACGCACCAACAATGGGCTGCTATGTAAAGACTGGACACAATAACTCTGATAGAAGAACTCTTGAATGCAGAATTAGGGACCCGAGTGCCAAGTTTGAGCCCTGCGCTTTGTATTTTTCTTTCTAAAAGAATTCACCTTTGTACTTACTATTGTAATTTTATTTTAAAGGAACCACATACTTGGAACACACACACACACACACACACACACACACACACACACACACACACACACTCTTATTAGCGGAACCTTTCCCACAGCAAGATTTACTGGTGGTTGAAAACCGACCCCCCCCCCCCCCCCCCCCAAAAAAAACCACACAAATGTCTCAGAATGTCACATTCTGAGATGGCGATCCTGGCCATCTACAGATTTGGCACAGAGTGACAAACAGCTATGAAGTCATTCTGACAATTTGCACTCCTGAGAACAAGGAAACCTATAATTTTAATATCCGTCCTTCATATACTGTACAGTAAACCACACTTGCTTTAAATTTACAAGGGCACCCAACACCACTTGAAAGATGGTGTTCTTTAACTCTGTTAGATATTGCTTTGCTACAGCAGCTCTGTAAAGTGTCAGTGTGATTCTATCTAGATTCTCTTTACAGCAATTCCAATTGAGAAAGCTTTAATGACAAGAAGGTTTACCAAGTAACTATTTCCATACCTTAAAGAACTCTTATTGAAGTTTTTAAATATGACCGTTTCAGTAAGGAGGCTTTGAAAAAATCCCTCGATATTCTTCATGGAGGAGGTAGCAAAACCCAACAACTTGGCTACACCAAACCCAACACCCACTGGAAAGTTATAATTACATTAGCTTTTAAAGACAGCTCTGCAGAATAGGGAGCCTAATATTAGAAACATCCTTATTATTGCAGAGGTGGGAGACTGAACGCCTTTTCAAACAATCTGCGGGAGATTATATTTTTATCTGCATTTCAGTTACTTCGGGATAGTAAACACAAAGCAGTGCCACATTTATGCCACTCATTCAACTTAAGGTTCAGCAGAAAAAGAATCACAGCAGTTCAAACAACCACCTTGAAAAAAGATCTACAACAGCCCTGAAACAATTACTGTCCTTCTTGATTTGAACATCGAGTCTGCCATGGCCAGCAGCTACATATTCAATACTGCAGCACAACACTTCAAGGGGTACATTGGAAAAAGTTTATTTTTTCAATAGGCCCTATTTACACAAAAATCAATGTGTAAAGCTGCCTATTTATAGTGCCATATGAAATCAATAAAGTTTACAAAAAAAAAAGCGGTGATTTTAAACCACCAATATAAAAAGAAGGAAATCTGAAAATGGATGTGTAAGAATTAAAATACACTCCATTATAAAAAAATAATAATAAAAACACGTCGTAAGAATTATTTCCAAGAAAACAATTTAGATGCTTCGGCAAGAAAGAGCCAGCATAAAAAAATCAATTCAATATGTCTTCCACCTTACCCTTTTTTGTATTATCATTTCACTCCATTCCGAATCATGATGAGATGGCTGGTCTTCTAAATAAAAGTAGTACTGGTGATGTCAACACATGGCCATTATTATGCTTCGTGTAACAAAACAGAAATTCTCTGAAGCAGACAACTCTCGTTTTAAAAAATCTGTAAAAGTAGGATGTTTGGTTTTACCTGAGGTTTTAGTGATTCACTGGAAGCAGGGTAAACAAGCTCAGTATTGTACGTTCAAACTGATCAACTGTTTACAATCTTCTTCCTTCTAAAATAACACAAGTTTTCTAAAAAAAAAAAAGTCTTTCATTTCCCCGAGTAACAAAGAACAAGTATTACCCTTAAAGCAAAAGGCTCCAGGGTCATCAGATAGGTGCCGTAAAGCCAGCTTTATTCTCAATACAAAAATAACTTGACACCTGGTACCAAATTGTTGTTTCCGTACATCAATCACTATAGAAAAATGAAAACCAAGTTCCTTGAATTGGTATGACCAGTGGCAGATTACTTGATCAGGTGGGTGGAACTGAAAACTACCTGCAATAGATCAGTACACACCAGCAGCCTACTGAAAAAGGGAACAATGATTTGAAATAAAGGAACAATGATCGGTTTGCAGGCTTGCTTGATTAGCTGCACATCAAAACAGAAAAAAAGCAGAACAGATTTCCTTAGAAAAACTTGCAAGCCTTCTTACTAAAAACGGAAGGCATTGCAACAGTCAACTCCAAGCAGTGAGATAATAATAACCTTTATTTTTATATAGCGCCTTTCATTGTGGACCAAAGCGCTTTACAAGTTACAAGACTAGGGTGTGTGAAGTATGCATCAGCTGCAGAGTCACTTACAACAACGTCTCACCCGAAAGACAGAGCACAATGAGGTTAAGTGACTTGCTCAGGGTCACACAATGAGTCAGTGGCTGAGCTGGGATTTGAACCGGGTACCTTTAACCACTGCACACACAACCTCCTAATAATGTTGCAAGCATCCAGGGTTCATCTGATGACATCTATAAACCTAAAACGTAACCAGGGACCATAAAACAATGCCTACTTCTTTTACTGAGATTCACGTTTCACATGCTCATCCACAGTTTCTGCCAAACTACAGTGGCTTGCGAAAGTATTGACCCCCCCCTTGACATTTTTCCTATTTTGTTGCCTTACAACCTGGAATTAAAATAGATTTTTATTTGGATTTCATGTAATGGACATACACAAAATAGTCCAAATTAGTGAAGTGAAATGAAAAAAATTACTTGTTTCAAAAAATTCTAAAAAATAAATAACGGAAAAGTGGTGCGTGCATATGTATTCACCCCCTTTGCTATTAAGCCTCTAAATAAGATCTGGTGCAACCAATTACCTTCAGAAGTCACATAATTAGTTAAATAAAGTCCACCTGTGTGCAACCTAAGTGTCACATGATCTGTCACATGATCTCAGTATATATACACCTGTTCTGAAAGGTCCCAGAGTCTGCAACACCACTAAGCAAGGGGCACCATGAAGACCAAGGAGCTCTCCAAATAGGTCAGGGACAAAGTTGTGGAGAAGTACAGATCAGGGTTGGGTTATAAAAAAATATCCGAAACTTTGAACATCCCACGGAGCACCATTAAAGCCATTATTAAAAAATGGAAAGAATATGGCACCACAACAAACCTGGCAAGAGAGGGCCGCCCACCAAAACTCACGGACCAGGCAAGGAGGGCATTAATCAGAGAGGCAACAAAGAGACCAAAGATAACCCTGAAGGAGCTGCAAAGCTCCACAGCAGAGATTGGACTATCTGTCCATAGGACCACTTTAAGCCGTACACTCCACAGAGCTGGGCTTTACGGAAGAGTGGATAGAAAAAAGCCATTGCTTAAAGAAAAAAATAAGCAACCACGTTTGGTGTTCACCAAAAGGCATGTGGCAGACTCCCTAAACATATGGAAGAAGGTACTCTGGTCAGATGAGACTAAAATTGAGCTTTTTGGCCATCAAGGAAAACGCTATGTCTGGCGCAAACCCAACACCTCTCATCACCCCGAGAACACCATCCCCACAGTGAAGCATGGTGGTGGCAGCATTGTGCTGTGGGGATGTTTTTCATCGGCAGGGACTGGGAAACTGGTCAGAATTGAAGGAATGATGGATGGTGCTAAATACAGGGAAATTCTTGAGGGAAACCTGTTTCAGTCTTCCAGAGATTTGAGACTGGGACAGAGGTTCACCTTCCAGCAGGACAATGACCCTAAGCATACTGCTAAAGCAACACTCGAGTGGTTTAAGGGGAAACATTGAAATGTCTTGGAATGGCCTAGTCAAAGCCCAGACCTCAATCCATTTGAGAATCTGTCGTATGACTTAAAGATTGCTGTACACCAGCAGAACCCATCCAACTTGAAGGAGCTGGAGCAGTTTTGTCTTGAAGAATGGGCAAAAGTCCCAGTGGCTAGATGTGCCAAGCTTATAGATACATACCCCAAGAGACTTGCAGCTGTAATTGCTGCAAAAGGTGGCTCTACAAAGTATTGACTTTGGGGGGGTGAATACTTATGCACGCTCAAGTTTTCTGTTTTTTTGTCTTATTTCTTGTTTGTTTCACAATAAAAAATATTTTGTATCTTCAAAGTGATAGGCATGTTATGTAAATCAAATGATACAAACCCCCAAAAAATCAATTTTAATTCCAGGTTGTAAGGCAACAAAATAGGAAAAATACCAAGGGGGGGGTCAATACTTTTGCAAGCCACTGTATACAGCTGCATCCCAAGTTGTAAAGTCCAGCATCTCATGACATTGAGACTTATTTTGTTAATATCTCTGGATATTCTGCCACAACTTAAAAAAAACACAGTCATATAGACAATCATTCTAGTATGTCTTTGACAAATACTCTCTAGATTTACAACAGCTTAAATTTTAAGTTTGACAAACTGGTTCTAGCAATATTATATTTCCCTCTCTTCCAGTCTATGTTCAGTTGAACTAGTCATAACTCCAAATCAACAGCTTGGTGATGTACAGTAAAGCCAATATAAACATTCAAGTTAAGTAGACCTCCTCCCATTATGGAACAGGACTAAAAGGGATCAAATCCACTCGCTGCCAGTGTTGCCAGATTGAGCGGGTTCACACCCATTTGGGCTTGTATTTTTTGTATTGTGTGTGAAAAAATGGCTTTGGGCGGGTGCTTATTTTATCCTAGTTTTAGGCATTTGTGTGGGTATTACATTTGGATATATTTTGAATATTTTCAAATTTGAAGGAAGTTCCACAAACTCACCAGACTGCCATCAATCAATAACAAACATAGGCCTGCCATTCTACTTTACACATTACAAATACGTCCGTGTACTAATAATAAAAAACAAAAAATAGCATTTATTAGTTTATCTCTAGTTAGTCTTTGGTCACTTGGATGGATATTGCCAAACTCATTGACCTGACATTTAGGTGCAATTTCTATAGTGTTTGGTATCTTTAAAACAGCTTGTTGAGAAAAAACACACTGGATACTGAAGTAAACTGCAGCTACGTTTCAGCATGGATGTGACACTGGGTGTGCCTCATTCACCAGATGCAGTTTTATTGAACAAGTATGTTTACTAAATTTGAAGCAAAATTGCCTGCGTCGATGATGTGATATCACAAATTACGCTCCTGATTGTGCGGGTTTTGGGAGGTTTTTCATGAAGTGGGCATTTTTTGTAAACATAGCAACCCTGCTCACTGCCCCCAAGCAAACAAAGAGCCCACATCAAGATAGTTGTCGGGTAATTATCACTTTAAATGATAGATTCCATTTTTATTGGTTTGCAGTTCTACGTCAAAGAAAGCTTACAAAATTCAGATTTCAGAGACGTACTATATCAGCAGGCAGAAAAAGAAATAAAATTACTAAATAAACACGTCATGACAACTAAAAAATAAGATGTGCTACTGGTTTTACATCTTTGTTCATAAAAGGTAAAGGGAAGGATCGCAAACAGATGGAAATAAAATGCACTGCTGGTCAGTCCTGAATATATCATTGGCGTATTTTGAAATGGACAGCACTGCAAACACTGGTAAAAGAAGCCTGATGACTGCTCACAGAAAAGGCATGCTGGCATCAGTGCCTCTTCAGGAGAACTGGTTACTCTGCGGCTCACACATTAACTTCTGAGCACATACTGGGTCCTTTATAACCTGCGATTTCTGTTGCATTTTTTTCTTTTAACAGTAGTGCCTAACTGACTTTATAGTGATGATCGTCTCTCTTTTGGTTCTTTGCTTGTTGTTTTATAATTTAATTATAATTGGCACCTGGAAAAATTGCTTCTGCTTCCTAGGACCTAATCACTTCAGAAAACAAATACAAATAAGAAAAGCAGGCAGTAAAACACAGCTGCACAGGTTTGTGGAAGCTGTCCTGTTTACTAGCGTAGTTCAGTACCTTTCTTACAAGCGTGTCGACAATGACTGCATGTTTAAGGCAGTGCTAAGCTGTATATACACAATCCCAAAGGAATGCTGCAATTAAGAAAATTGGTCATGGTACTTTTTCATTATTATCTCAGGTAATGAATCTGCACCTTTTGTGTGGGATCTATCTTTTTTCCCCTCTGATGACCACATAATTCCACTGTGCCAGAAATGTTACACTTGGAAAAATGTACAATAGAAAACCAGCTGTGCGGTTTAAAGGGAGTGCTGAACATAGATTTGTTTACAATACATTGAAGTTAGTTATTAACTAATAAGTCGATGGACAGCAGCGAACAAGCAGCTTTAAATTTTGTTTGATTTGTTCACGTTTCCTTTGTCTTTTATGATGTTCACATTGGGAGTGGTTTTGGTTTCGGTTAGTTCAATATTGAGTTATCAGTGAACATACTTCCTCAAACCATGTGACCTTTCAACTCTGCTGACCCAACCTACTGTACACTTAAACAGAGGGTCAGGAGGTGAGACCAGATAAGTTGAAAGACCACTTAGTTACACGATTTTTAAGGAAGTATGTTCAGTTGTAGACAGGTAAAAAGATAACTCCGTATTAGGCCAACAGCACTCCCAACCAACAATTTAAATCACCATAAAAAAGGCAAAAGAAAAAGAGAAACAACATATAAAATGGCAATTGAAGCTATATACTCCCTAGGCTCATAGTGACTCATAATAAACAGCTATGGTGAAGGTATGTCAAAACATTTGTGTTATCCTACCTGCTGCTGTTGCTCGGCACGTCACTGCATGCCATCTTGACCGCATAACCAAGGTGTCAGCTCATCTGCAAGATTAGAAGAACGTCACTCACAAAGAGAAAAGCATTTCATCTGCTCATTTCATTAACATCCTGCCAATTTTAACAATCCTGTAATGCCTACTAAACTAGAGGATGTCAGTGGCTATTAATAATTGTTATATCAACGCACAGGCACACAACTCCTGTATGTAATCTCCATATATCATCCGCTGATACAGTAGGAGTGTTTGTTAAGCAGTGCATTGGTGACAAACTTTTCTATAATTGATCGGTCCACAAAATCTACACCAGAGTGCAGCAATTCCATTTTTCAAAAAATATGGCACTCAATAATTATGCCAAAGGAAAAAAAAAAAACTACCATTGGACAAATCCATGCATGCATCACTCTGATCTTACTTTTACTTTGTATGAGTGGCCCAGAGGTGTTCTGTACATGTCTGTGCTGTGAACACCATGCTAGGTCCTCTAACACACAAGTGGTTGTACAGTATTGACCTGCTCCAACACAAAGTACTGCAATCCAGTGTATATTACACAACTCCACGAAACTATGAATGTTTATTGAAGCTACTTAATCTTTAAGAATTATAATAAGCTGTACAACAGTATCATGAACAGTAGTAAATAAAAATACAATATATTTTGAATTACTGTAATCATTGTAATGACTGTCACATACATAGTAAAATAGGTATGTGTGTAGCACGAACACTTCTTTTGCGTTTTAGTGTGGTATATTTTACCAGGATATTCATGCAACATTAAAAAGGTCTGACAGTATGCACGTCAAAGCAGATTTGAGAAGTAGCATTAGAGTCCTCGTTTCAGACTGAAACAACATTACTTCCTTATAAGTAATAGACATTGAGAAATGTGTTTTGTTTTCTTTCCATATATATATATAATTACACACACATACAAAAGGAAAAAGTCATACATGCACTCCAATGCTTAGTAATTGGCCAAAGCAACACAATAGTATCGTACCAAAAACGTGCATTATCGGACGCACGCTCACAATGTCATTTAAAAGACGGACATGACCCGTTATCTTCAAAATTCAGTTCATCTTCAAAATTCTTAACAAACAACACGCTTCAGCAAATCCGTACCTGCTGAAACATGTTTGTTTCTTTGTTTGCTAATTTAAAAGTATTCGTACCTTGACAAGGAAAACGAAAATTAGTATCTAGCAATAACCTCTTTTAAATTATTGTGATATTTGTCTGATTCATGATTCTTGACCATTCTTCAATGCAAAATTGTTTCAGTTCATTCAAATTTTGAGGACTTCTCTTGTACACAGTCTTCTTCAACTCATACCTAAAATTCTCAATCGGATTTAGATTGGGACCTTGATTTTATTCTTCTTTAACCATTCTGAAGTAGATTTTGACGTGTGCTTTGGATCGTTGTCATATTGGAACATCCAAGTTTTGTAGTGGAGGTTTTCAGATGGTTGACCAATATCTTTTGGTATGCTATGGAATCCATTTTGCCATGCGCTGGAACTAAATTTCCTGTGCCATTAGAGGAAAAACAGCCCCATAGAAGGATATTACCACTTCCATGCTTGACAGTAAGTATGGTGTTCTTTTCTTTGTATACCTAACCAGACTTTCTCTAAATGTAATGACTATCAGTGTGCCCAAGTAGCTCAATTTTTATTTTATTACTCCACAAAACCTTTGACCAGAACTCATATGCATCATTCAAATGCTGTTTTGCAAACTTTAAGTGATTTTGTCCTTGTGATGTTTTCCTAAGAATGGCTTTTTCCTTGGCCTGCGACTACTGAGACCTTCGCCATGCAATACTCGACCTGTGATTGAAATGGAAACCCCAGTCCCACCTGCAGCCAGTTCACTTTGAATATCTTTGGCAGTCAATCTCAGATTGTTATTAACCTTCCTCACAATTCTTCTACTTCCTGGTGAAAGAACTTTCTTTCTTCCAGACTGACTCAACAATAGTTGAAACTGGGATACTCAAATGCTCGGAAATTTTCTTCTCCAGCTTTATGACAATAAATATTTTCTGCCTTCTGATAGCTCTTTACGTTTTCCCATATTGACAGCACTCATCCTACGCCTAACCCTTTTATACTCTAAGAATGTTCACATGCAATCCAGCATTTTGTAGACTTTTCTAGGATTAGGTGCTGCATTATCATATTGAAATTTCTATCACCTTTTAGACAATACTATCATAGCTTCAAATGATATGAACACTTTTGAATTTGCATTTTTTGAGTTTTGCAAAAAAATTGCTGAACTAAATAATTAATCTATTTCTTGTAAATTGACCAAGAACTTTTTTTCCTCAAAAATTCCACAAAAGCAAAACTTTGAGTACTGACTTTGTTCTTTTGTCTTTCTTTACATTTATATGACATTGTGTTCTTGCAGTTCTGTGCTTTGCAGTAGTTATATTATATATATATATAACTACTGAAAGCACTGCGCATATATATATAATATATATATATATAGATATCTATATATATATATATATATATATATATATACACACAAAGTAAGGTTTACAGAGAAACAGGTGGCTATTTTGAACAGATAACCCTTTTTTAAATTACTATATCGAGCAAGACCCTTCCCTCTTTCAGTTTCATTTACCCAATGTTTTCTGGACCAATTTTCCAGTTGGGTTCTCTTTCATTTAACTCAAAAGGCTGCCTAAACAGAACAGATTTCTCAATCTTTTGGCGGACGCTGTCTGACACTTATAAAACTGCCAGCTCAATTGATAGCTGTTTCCATTCGGTGCAATGATAATGACTAGTCAAGCAAAACACACTGTAGATCAACTGTTAGTAAAATCTCCAATCCGAAAAGGGCAGAGTGTCCATCAGCACACTGGATGCTGAATTTCATACGGAGAGCTTAAAAATTGCAATGCGACGTCCTCCTCCGAATCCCCTGCTGTATCTCCAAATTACAACCAGGAGTATAACAGTTCACATAGTCTTGAAAAAACTACAGTTTTGCACATGCCTTGAGACGTAAGTGTTGTTCATCCTAATTGCATCAGCACTTATATATACATTTACTGTACATGCAGCACTCCCACTAAATCTCTATCACCTAGGTTCTCTCTCTCTCTCTCTCTCTCTCTCTCTCTCTCTCTCTCATATATATATATATATATATATATATATATATATATATATATATATATATATATTTATTGGTCATCTTTTCTTAGTATAGCGGCACCATAAACTAAAACTTAATTTGATTTAATTCAATAGATTGAATTCCTGCCCTAGTAGTTTTAAACAAGATTAATCATAAACTGTATCTGTCTTGCGCATAACAGATTGCAATGCACTGCAGGTGGCAGCACAAGTAGGGTCCATCAGTCTAAGCAGCATTTTTCTGCAGCGTAATTTGACATCACTGTCACTGTCACTCAACACCAGTTATCTACATGCCCGTCCCCATGTTTTTAGTCTCTATGAACTTCAACTACAGTATTGTAAAGTGTTACCAATAATTGGAAACTACTAAAAAATGTGTTGTTTTTTCACACAAGTGAGCAATTTTCACAATAATGGTCAAGAAAATAAAACCGTCACCATCATAAAACAAGCAAAAAAAAAAACACAACAGGTAGGCAACATCAGTAATCCATTCCAGATCTTTAGTAGCAGCCATGTCCTTAATTACTGAATTGAACAAATGTAACCCTGACCAGGTCCTAAATTACTTAATCATTGAATTACACATGCAGTATGAAATCTGCAATACAAAGGGAATGAGTTTGTCTACTCCTAATATTAACAAATCCATTAAAAGTGTCATATGGAATACAAATATAAAAATGCTCATGCACAGAGTCTAAAGATCGAGCACTTACTAAAAGGTATACTCTTCAACAGCTCATCCCTTCAGGAACTACTGCAAAGCACACAACTGCAAGAACACAATGTCACATAAATGTAGAGAAAGACAAAAGAACAAAGTCAGTACTCAATAACATCTGAAAAAATAAATCACTAATTCACTAAAAGGAGGTCAAGGTCACCCAGCAAATTCCCCTGGAGTGTATTTATTAAGTGTCCCATTTAAAGAGAAAACAACATTTGCCCAAATATAAGCAATAGTTCATATTGCAAGCTATTCATATCAGAGATGGAAGGACCCCACTGCAAAAGTGACTAGTTTTACTATGAACTTCATTAAACACACTGGAGCTTGTTATACTGTACTGGATCCATAACTATTAAACACTCAATAGGGTTAAATTTAGAAATACTAAAAGACTTCTAGTCTAAACATTTGTCATTTAATTTAATACATCTCTTCTAGTATTTCTAAGATCACTACAGTATATTTGCTCAATTGTGAATAATTACGTCCACAGTAAACCTTGGAAAGGACCAAAATGCAATGCAGTGGCCATCCTATTTCTTATCTCAGCATTACTGTAGACGCTCAACTAGTAGATAAGGTGATTCGTCCATTTGTAGGCTAGCCAGGAGATAAAAGCGCAGAAAGAAAAAACTTTAACTATTGACTAAAGTGAATATGTTACTGGTCATGTTGAAGACAGACAGAAACAAAACGCAGCACTCATCATTTTTTTTTTGTTGCTGTTACAATTCTAGAGTTCTTAAAACCTCACGCAATGTCTTAATGGGCATTAAAAACACCATATTACTTATTGGGTTGGACACGCAAGATCTCTTTCACATCTTCCCCCCCGGAGGCCTTGGTGTTTTCTGGAAGTGACTGCTCTCTATTTTGTAATAACAACCAAAAGCAATTCCCTCCCTAAAACAATTTTTTAGTCACAAAGCCTTCACTATTCTTCAAGTTCTTCACAAAGTGCATATTACCCCCCCAAAAAAACAAAAAACAAAACCGGGAAATTCTCCTGCACACATTTTCTCTACAAGATATAAAATAACGCATATACGGATTACAGAGTTTAGGATAGTTACTGTATTAAAATTGTGAGACACTTTTTGTCTTTCAACAAAAGGTTATAAATATATTCTGCCAAAGAAAAAAAATTACCATATAAAAGATAACGTGTTCTAGCTGGATCAAGGACAACGCAAGTAATAGTCTTCAAATGTGAAACTACCTGTATTCTGGGGGATTGCATAACAACAAGAACAATTTATACAGGCACTTGAAGTGGAATGATCTAAATTTTTCTAAACATATTTTGATACAATAAAACAGCAGCTAAGCAAAGAAATTAATATTCAGACTGTTTTGTTCTAGTTGTCACAGCTCTGAAATGGTCAATATATTATTTGCTTAAAATGAAAAGAAATTGCATTTAAGCTAATTGGAAACTAGAGTCGGGTCAAACAGACACAAAACCTAATAGGAGGGTTAAGAAGTGTCCTAAAAGAAATGACACGGTGCAGTATTTTGAACACTGATGCTTTATATTTGCTAAATATTTGTAACCATAACCATTATTGTGCCAGTAACTAGTGGTAGCAGGTACTGCCTGTCTCATGAATGAATATTGGATCTGATGTACAGTAATGTGTGTCAGACGTACAGTAGGTGTTGTTTGATACCAATGCTTTGTCTCCACACAACACAAATGGATGCCACACCACAAAGTTCTCTTCTTCACATCCCAATGCAATTGTGTCTGTATTGCATTTCATTTTACTGAGCGCTCACATGTTTCTGAGATGACAATCTTACCTGCTTGAGTAATTTCACAGTAGATCTATTTGCCAAGCTTCCTGCTGCAGGTAGTCGTTAGCATAATGCCACTCAATTAGAAGAATGCTGGGACTGATAAACAACTGTTTTGATTCTTACTCTGTACCACCACCCCACCCCCAAACCACAACCTTTGTTGATTACCCAACCACAACCTTTGCCAATGCTTTTGCTACAAGTCGATTTATTTGTATTTTTAACACAATTAAGAGCGCTGTTGCATTAGTTTATTTGGCACTTGCATGTGTTTCTTCTGAGGTTATCAGTACAGCAAATTGACAGATAAAACATACGACATACTTCACATATTGACAAACAAGTAAACTTTTGAATTATATATGTAGAATACTGTATAGAGTGCTGTCCTATAAAACCCAATCCACTCCATGAACTTATGGTGGGTGAGAGTTAAGGCCAAATGTTTTGCATCTCCGATAATTTTAGGATTGAGACATTAAAAAAAAATAAAATAAACATAATTTACATATTTTATTTAACATCATGTAATCAAAGAAACTACTAAATTATCACAAATGTTTTTCATTAAGTATATGGAAAACTACAAAGTAGTATGTAATTCAATGTTAATGTTACATTATTCAGGTTTCATTTGACATTATGAAGCAAAATTTATTAATATTATATTATATATATATATATATATATATATATATATATATATATATATATATATATATATATATATACAAACACAATTAATCAATGTAGCTAATTTCATCTGATACAAGTTACAAAGATGCATGTATAATATAAATATCAGGGTCTATTTATAAATGACACTTTAGATGTCTGGATCACATATCACGGTCTAAAAGATCTTAGTTAATTAGTGGAATGATTCTATATCTATATATGAGAGAGAGAGAGACAGCGAAAGAGAGATGGGTTAAGAGATAGTACTTTAATGAAGAGAGAGAGAGAGAGAGATGGGTTAAGAGATAGTACTTAAATAAAGGGAAGAGGGAGAGAGAGAGTTGGGGATATGAACAATGGTGGAGTGAGTGATGGATGTTTTACAACGGTTCACTGCCACATTAGCATTTATAAGGTATTTTAACAGGTACGCTTGTTGGTAGAATACTTCTAGCACAAGAAAATCGCGTTAAACACACTAATGCACTGTTTGATTAAGGTCACACAGTTTGTGTTATTGTTATATTCTACAAACAGGTGTAATTAATCAAGCAATTACTGTACTGTGTTCATTTTAAACACTGCATTTTGCAGTGAACGTTTGCTACGCAAATGTGAACTGGTTTGTACTGTACAGACGTTTGTTTTAACCATACATAAAATGAAGCATCTTAAAAGTACTTTGTATAGTACATTAAACAATAAATACATACAAGGAGCAAGTGTGCTGTTATTTAAAAAACAAACAAACAAAAAAACAATACAATCGTATCCCACGAGAAATGTTTTGTCATATCAACAGTGATGAATACAGCATTTAAAAATATCCTTAACCTACCCAGACCAAATACTTTCCTTCACTTATTTTTAAAATTTCACGACAATACTTTTTTTTCCAAAATGTTACGGTTTAAAACTTACCAGCAAGCGCGCTTCATTTTTATTCTTACTGAATATGGGCACTGTTACAGTCAAGCAAATTTCGATGTGTACACGAGAGCATTCACCGACTCAAACAGATTCATTTACTATCCAACTCACTCCTCCATTTACAGATACCACAGTCAGCTGCTCTCTCACTCCGCCTGCTGGCTGCACTCAACCTGGGAAATACCCGAAGAGGAGCCGATAGTTTACGGAAATTGACGAACTCTGTGAGCCAAAAACGTAGGCCAGCACAGTGTAGGGACTGCAGTGGATTTTTATTCTTTTTTTAAAGTAGAAAAATCCCAACCCATCATAACGACATTTCTAAGATCACAGGGCACTTTGATGTATGTTTGCATACAATCCCTGTATCTTGTATTGTTGTTATAGGGCAGTAGTTACTATGTTAATTCTCTTTGAATCAGCTGCACCTATTACTCTATTTTGCTTGCCCAGTTGCCCAGCCTTGCTCCTCATTATCACTTCTTCTGCCTGTTATGTGCTGAGATAGCTCTGTGTCTGTTAAAACTTTACTTTATAAGTTTACCAAATACATTACCTACATTGCAATAGGTTTCCATGTATTTTTTTTTTTTTTTTACTATACTTTATTACACTTTTATAAGAGTAACTGCAGCAATAGGAGAATACACCTTGAAAATCCAATGATCAACCACGTGCACATCGACACAGCACATGACAATCTGTGATTGAGTGTAACAATTTGTGCTTTGATGAGAAATTGGTAATTCACCTGTACAGCTTTATACTGTGGTTCAAGCCAAAATTATGATTTTTCTGGAGGTAGGACACCACAAACCGATGTTCCACTACGTTTGTCAAATCCAACATACAGCTCTGAATTTTAGCACAGATATTGTCCTGTACAAAAACATCTATTAAAAAAAAAAAGGGACAGGTGGTAGTACATTATTAACGGATAAAACAAATATATAAAACAGCCTTTTCTGTGTTTCTATTTTTTTTAAACCAAGCTTGTTTTTTAAATCTTATTTAAAAAATAAATAAGGTAATAAGGTATGTTTTCTTGATTATAGGTTTTACTCACAAATACCGAACATATATTTGTTGAAAAATGTTCATATTTTATACTTGAAAACCAATTTACATATTTAAAATTATATTTAATTAATAAATAATTGATTACCTAGAAGAAAAATAACAAAACACAGGTTACAGTGCAAGAGGATGGACTAGGAGTTTCAGTTCCTCTGTTTGGAAATCAGACAAAAAAAAAAAAAAATAATAAAAACTTGTCTCGCATAATTATATATTGTTTGCGGTTGACAAAAGTTGAAGCAGAGGAGGGGAATTGTAACATAGAATGCCCGCGGTCAGGTGCAACAGCATAGGCGTATAGGAAGCTACACTAACTATGCGATAGGCCAACTGTACTTAAATGTGGTATTAAATTATGATTTTTTTTTTTTTTACTTGAATCAATAAAGCCATTATTATTTCTTGCTGAGCAGTCAATTCTATACATTATTAAAGACCCTGGCGACATGGTCTGCAGTATTTTAAAGATTTTAAATGCTAAATTACAGGACAGCAGCTAAACATATTATACTGTTTTTCTGCTTTTATTTTAAATCAGTTTTCTACATTTCCACCCCTTTCCACTATGAACTAAACAATATACAAACAAATAACATCCATAATAACGAAAATAATAACTTGCTAAAATAGTTTTTTGACTGCAGGTTACAGTAATACAGATTCACGTGTACCAAGTAAATCTAGGTTAGAACTGATTTGACTTGGATTTTACTTGGTTATAGCAAATAAATAAATAAATAAATAAATAAAATATGACAAGTATTACCACAAAAAGTGTGGATTTTAAGGTTGCTGAACTGTTGTTCTTGTGCACAGGTTTTGTGGTTTTTGCTGAAATAATCCATTAAAACCTGTAAACAGTAAAAAAGAAACCACTGTATTACAAAAGTGCACCAGAAGGTGGCAGTACTGAGAACAAAACAAAACCGAAGCAAAATATTTGCTATTGGAGGTTATTTGCTTTTCATCAATCCAATCTGTGGAAAATACAGCAATGATACATTTCAAATAATTATGGAATAATCCAAATTGTTAATAACTAACTGTATGTATATATTTTTTTCAGATCTAGGTATGGTTAATTGAAGATATGATTGTGATCCCTATGCAAGTTCATAAGGATTTTGAACAAAGTGTGGTAAACATATTGTTGGTTTATGTCTTTAATTAAATGATGTAAAGAAAGATGTTCCACCAGCTACTTAAAGTATTTCCTCCCAGTTAAGTGACTTGAACCACCTGCTTTTGGACAAGTTTGAGTAATTTCTGTAGTGCATTATACAATGTGAGTCAAGCAAAAAAAAAACAACGATGTACTTAAAATTGAAGATTGACTCTCCTGGTTTATAAAGGGTTGGTTTGCCTTGCGGTGCCACAGCGACCCCTGGTCAGACACCAGACAAGGCCGTGTGCTGTGTTTTCACCTCCAGGGATCAGTATGCACTGTTTAGCTTCGCAGAGTGAAAACAGGTCATTAGCTAGACAGCAGCAATCTATTGAATTTCAGTCAGTTAGTAGGTTGCAACAGTGACATGACATGCAAGTCTGGTATTTAAAGTTGATAAGAGAACATTTAAAAAATAGAAAAAAAAAACAAATTAACTCTTTCATACTAACATATATGCATATGTGTTTAACAGAATAAAGTTGTATTGGACAGAACAGGAACCAGGAATGAAGCCCAGTTTAACACTTGCCCTGTTTTTAAATTGGACCCCAACAATAATGCACCTGACAAAGAAGCAGTGAAGTGTCGCAGAGCAGACTTCATACCGAGTCTTGTAACTTGATGAAGAAACTATTCACTGACAGGCCTGCAAACTGTTCTCAAAAACACCCTGACATTATTTGTGCCAGTAAAGTAAGTCTCAAAGTGTAGTAAAGTGCTGGTACTGTACTATCTCTATTATGGTCACAAAAGACTCTGTCAGTGGTCTTAAATTGATACATTGTGCTATATTACAGTCTCTAATATCTTGCAATCTATACTGTATGTGCTGATGTCATAAACACCTTTCTGTAATGCCCATTTTATTTAGAAACAGAACAGGGTGGTATATTGAGAGAGTACTGTACAGTACTGCATTTATAAAGGGTACCTAACAAAAATCTAAACTTCATTGAGTCAGTTCAGTCCTGTGTTGACAACATTTTTGTCCTTGTTTTTTTTTTCATTCAGCAGTACAATCCAAGTAACCCCAGAGTTACATGTCACAGCACAGGACCTTTGTTTTTAGGGTTATACCGAGAAGACACAGGAGATTACCAGTGGGAATCCTTTAACTCAGCAGACCTGCTTGCAGCTTTTATTAACTCAAAAGTACTGGTGGATTATATGGTCTATCATCATGGATACTGCTTACTCAAGTGCAGAAATCAGAAAGGGAGGCTGGCAAGGCTTTTGATTCTGCTGTGCTTCGACTGAAGACAGTGGATTTCAACGAAACTCTGGGCAAATTCAAAGCCTTTGGATATGAGACTCTCTATGTCGAGGACATGTGCTGGGAGTGGGAGTGGGGTCTTGTTAAAGAGCAGAGGGCTCTCAATTTTTCTGCGCCTCATTCTACAAGGATGAAACTTTTTGTAGAAGCCACCAAAAAAAAAAAATATACAAATCCCTAAAACAACTCCCTAGCTACCCCACTGGTTACAGCCCACATGATATCTTGTACTATAGAAGGAAACTAACAGTTTCTATTCCTTATTCTTGGGTTATATGTTTGCACTTGAACTCTATGGGTTATTTTATCTAAGCAGTGTCTTCTGGGTAAAAGAATGATTGGTTATTGACGAAAGCCACTAAACAGACAGGACAATTTCAATATCCCAGGTGAAATGACCCACAAAGTGCAACAGTTAAAAAGCACAGCTTTTAAACAGAATTTACTTTACCATAGCGTACTACCGGACTATGTGACCTTATAAAATGCATTATGTCCATATTTATTAGAACTACTGGACTGCACCAACCATGATGCTAGAAATTCCCCAACTAACAATGAAAAAAGGTATGAAACATAGAACCATCAAATCTACACTGTCTGAAAGTAACCTGTTACTCTCTAAAATTGAATCGCACACATCCAATCACAGAAATCAGTTTGCGAACACGATTAACTCTCAAATATGTGCACTATGGAAGGATGTCTGAATAAATACCACTCCAAAGAGAAGTATGTGTGTTTGTTATTTTTGTTTATTTTAAATCAATCTGACCCTGTTTTTATCTCTTCATCTGGTGTTGTCATAAAATATATTCCTTGTCTACAGATTGTTTGTCTGCCTGAGTTATTGTTCCTTATCGTTCAGTGTAGCAGCAATGAGTCGCTGCCACTTTTCATCTTAGCAAAATATCTCAATCAAATGCCTGAAAACAAAGTGACAGTGTTGTGCAACTGGGTCTGCTGTAATTGCCTTAGGGAAGGTTCTGTGACTCAGGGTCAACAGTTCAATGTAGCAGGTGTTCGGAGAGGCCAGAGACGGGAGAATTGCCGCCACCAGGGCTCAGCTTGCCTGAGTACTCAGTTGCAACACCAAACCCTGTTGATAAAACCAAGGTAGGAGTGTTGCAACCATCATGGGATCCAGATCGGGAAGCCGTGTCTGCTTGGGATTGGTGGCCGATGCACTGGGGGTGTGCCCTGGACGCGTGGATATATAGCGGGCTGCTGCTGCTGAGGCTGGAGTAAGAATAGAGAAACAGAGATGAACACAGAAGGCGGCCAAGGAAAGCAGAAGAGAAGCAGGACTACAGCAAAAAGGAACCAGAGACTGCACGTAGTTGGCTGTAGCAAACGGCCAAAACAATGAGCTTTGGACTTTCTTATTTGTCAGTCTGAGTAGCACTACGCTGCTCAGCTGTAAGTGTACCACTAGCTGGTAAAGCAGCATGCTTTAGCTGCCCAGTGTAGTCAAGTGTAGTATGCTCAAGACACTCACGCAAAAAAAACTCTCGGGGGAGTGTTTTCAACTTATGTTAAAAACACTCAGCGTGTTTTTAGTGTACTTTCAAAACACTCAGATCACGGTCAAAACAATAGGTTACAGATGTAACCCCGGTTCCCTAAACGAGAAGATGACCGCCAATGATACTTTTAGCATATACCTGCCTGTCAGGGATTCCCTGAGCATTTTATATCAAAGCTGCTGATAGGCCCCTCTGTGGAGTGACCATCAGGCCTAATGGAGGAAGCACATGGTTGTTATATTTATTTATTTATTTAACTGCAAGGCAGCTGTACACACAACACTCGAAGGTAAACTGGAGTGTGAGGATTTTTAAAAATGTATTTTTACTGACAGCAGTAATCAAAAAACAATACTAACTGACCGTCTGTGGGGGCACTAGGCTGCGCACCGGACTCGCTGGAGTGTCGTTTTTTTTCCCTTCGCTCTCTCTTTTTTTTTACAATTGAAAAAAAGCAGAGGGCAGTTATAGAAAGAACATGCAACACGTTGCAGAGGTTAGTAAGCAGATTACAGACCACAATCGCTACGCGATGTAGGCTGTTGAAAGCCAAGGTTTTTCATTTTGTTTTTTAAACAAAACGCAGTTGCGTAGCGTTAGCTCAGCATTCAGTTGCCAAGTTTCTGATTCTGGGGAAGTGGCAAGCCTACTTCCTGCAAATAATTGCAAGGGAACAGCAGCAAAACTTGATAGAAGGAGCTCTAAAGAGTCCCATCACAACTGGAAAACGGTTTGAGTTATACTCACTTTACTTTACTGTCTGTGAAAGACAAAAGACATCTCCGCGCAGTGATTTACTACCTCAGTGAGGCGGGTTCGAGAACGTCACTCTGCTGAGGGGCATATTTGATATAAAATGCGCAGCGAACACCTGACAAACATCCCAGTGCACATTACAGTATAATTGGCGGTCGTCTTCGTATTGAAAGGGAACAACACACTACGTACTTTCAAAACACTCTTATGATCAAAACACACTAGAGTATATTAAGTTGAAAGCATTACTTTGCCTTCGACCCCCGTTCTTGACGCGAACGGCAGAAGTGCCATGCTAAAATCGCCACTATATTTTTGTGTTTGCGCCCAGCACCCTTGCTTATGCTGTATATATTGTGTTGTTTAAATAAATATGGGCTCAAGCCAAACTACCTACCTTGTCTGATTTCATTCATTGTAGAACCCAGCAACTCTACAATACATGTATTGATATAACCATACAGTACACACACACACGTAATATAATTACAAAGGTATGTATTGAGTATTAAAAAAAAACAAAAAAAAAAACAATACACATATTAATGCTGACTTTATTAAGTCACTCCTGTGATGTGCACACCTTTGTGCTTCAGCATAGACGTAGGCTATGCCTTTGCCCTTAGTTTGTGCGCTGAGCAGTCCTGCTCTGCGGCATACCATTCCTTCCTCTTCAAAACACCTCTCACAGTAGACGTAACTACTGAACCACTCTCACCAAGAGAACCGCAGTAATTATCCATTCATATTCCGGTTTACGTGCGACTTTTTAAGGTTGGTGATCTTATTTAAATAATAATTAATAGCCCAAATCACGTTTGTGCTGTTCTAGAGAGACAAGAAAAATACGTTTTACCCGACTTGCTCACAACTGAGGCAGTTTAAAACATATTCATTGTAGCCTAATGTAGTTTGGGAACAAACCGAAATCACAGAGCCCACTTTAAAAGTCACATTTATGTAAGCAAAATAATTTCTGTTTGGAAATGAGAAATTATAGGTCTGCATTTTTTTTTTTACCAGCTGTTAAATTAGGAGGATATGTTAAGAATATTTCTGCAGCCTACTGCAGTAATAGTGTGACATAAAAAGTAAAAATAAAAAATAAATTAAACAAAACAACTTTTTAGTGACATGGCTTCTGTGAGGTCATATTGATTATAACACGTTTTATACACGTCATGTTAACTGTTCAGACAACTGAGTTATGTAGGTACACTCAAGGGGTACCAATTTCATATTATTACCTGAACTGGGGGATTTTTACATTTATGGTGATGGCATACTTCTCTTGTTTGTATGAAATACCAGTATGTCATGTGAATCTGTTGTGAAAAGACTGTCATTGCCCCAATGTTTCTAATGTACTATCAGATCTGCACTGAATAGATTAGAACTGAATAGAATTGCTTTCATAGATTATCCTTCTATGTGCTCTGCTTTAATAATAGTCTATTATAGTGGTCTTTGTTTATATGACCTATACTTAGTTTTAGCTGCTGGGAAAATATGCATGCCATTACACTAGCTATCAGTAGACCTCTGTTATCCCCCAGGAAGCAAAAAAAAGAAGATTCTAATACTGTAGTGTCTTTTTATATGGAACGAAACACAGTACTCCAGCTCATGATACAAAGGAAGAAGAGGCAGCAGCCCCACTCTCCCAGGTGTTTTTCTCTACTATATCTAATTTCCTTTCCTAGGTGCTTGTCAGATTTCTTCCTTGTGATTCTACTTGCTCAATCCTTCTGCTTGAAACACCTCCTCTTCTGCTTCTTTCATGCCCAGCCCTCTTCCAGCCTGGATGCATCCTCCAGCACTCTTTCTATTCCTAACACCCTTTCCAACTCTCCCAACACTTTCTCCAACTCTCCCCCAGACCCTTTACAACTCTCCCCACACCCTTTACAACTCTCCCAACACTCTCTCCAACTCTCCCCCAGACCCTTTTCAACTCTCCCACACCCTTACCAACTCTCCCCCAGACCCTTTCCAACTCTCCCAACACTCTCTCCAACTCTCCCACCACCCTTTCAACTCTCCCAACACCCTTTCCAACTCTCCCACACCCTTCCCAACTCTCCCCACACCCTTCCCAACTCTCCCACACCCTTACCAACTCCCAGCTGACCCACAGGATAATTTTAGGTTGGATCTCAGTAGACATGCACCTGTACATGCTGTGGACATGGTCAAGTTGATACTTTTTTTGGTTTACGGTCATGTCTGGATATGTTTAACATACCTATTTTGCAAGCAGAGGCTGTGTTATTGTTGTGTATTAATATAGAAATTTGTATGAATTAAGTTACCAGATATATATATTTCTATGAATGAAGTAATATATGATATCAATTAACAACCCATATATTATATATATTAATAAGATATATATATATATATATATATATATATATATATATATATATATATTTTTTTTTTTTTTTTTTTTTTTTTTTGTCTTTTGAAGATCCATTGTATGACGTACTCTTATTTCAAGTGGAACCCAACAACGGTCAATGTGGATAAGTAACTGCCATGCTATTAAATATTAACACCATGGAGTCCAAGATGCACACTGTCCCAAGAAGAGTATTGACCCACTGCCAAATTTCATAAATGTAAGCATTGGTCAACACTGTAGGTGGTACAGCCTGACATGAAGTCCCTTGGCTCAGGAAATATCCACACATGATGTGGCTTATTAACTGTAGCTCATCCAGATTGCTGAATGTTTTGTCCTGGCACAGGCATGGGGAACATGACGATGTAACAAAAATGCCCATATAGGCGCTGTTAAGCCTATTTGTGAATACCACACAGATAATCAACTATGGGCAGCTGTAAATATGGTATTGCTGTTGTTGTTATTATTATTGTTGTAAGACATGGCAGCTAACATTCTTTACATGGTGTTTTCTTAGACATAATCCTTGAGAACTTTCCCTGATCAGAAAGCCCTTCATGACTGGGGTGAGAATCAAGGAAAGCAGGTCTCCTTTATTCCTTCAGGTGGAACTGTTTAATAGGTCTTCTCTGAGACATGTTAAATCCATAAAGAAGTGCAGAACTCCACCTGTACAAGGTAAGAGATTCAGAAACTGCCTGTATTAAATATAGTTGTTGACCCAATTACTGTAGGTCACCGTTGAAGTAAAGCATACACTAACAAGCCGATTTGGTTCCAAAACTGGAACTCATTTTTTCAATTTTTTTCAATCACTGTTATTCCCATTATCACAGAATACTGAAACAGATCTATGTCATTAGCCCAATTTACATATACCTTTCCACTATGGTGTAAGTGCTTGATGATGTATAGATCTCCTGTAATGGAGAAAAGGGTTCCAGGGTAGATGTTGTCTGCCTGCATAAGAGAGTGTAAGGAGTCATTCACACCAGAACACATCGTTGAAATAACGTGTTCCTTATTGAAGCAGATTAGGATATAACATTACAGGGTAGCACTCTGGACCTTAGCAGGATCAAACTAACGGTTCTTTTCTAACAAAACATAGTCCTTATCTACCAAAACATTGTCCTTATCTACCAAAACATTGTCCTTATATACCAAAACATAGTCCTTATATACCAAAACATAGTCCTTATATACCAAAACATTGTCCTTATATACCAAAACATTGTCCTTATATACCAAAACATTGTCCTTATATACCAAAACATTGTCCTTATATACCAAAACATTGTCCTTATATACCAAAACATTGTCCTTATATACCAAAACATAGTCCTTATATACCAAAACATAGTCCTTATATACCAAAACATTGTCCTTATAAACCAAAACATAGTCCTTATATACCAAAACATTGTCCTTATATACCAAAACATTGTCCTTATATACCCACAGCAAACAGGGGTTTCTTAACAGATACACCGCCATTGTCCAAACTAGGCCTCTCGCTTGCAGGTTCTTCATGGTGACGATGATAAAATAGCCCCTCTTTGACAATATGCCCAGAATCATTAACTTACTATCCTGTGATGTACAAGTAAATGCCTTGCTCTGCAAAACAGACAAAATATTCCCTATGAGTGACAAATGTGCCCAACCCCCTATAATATGGATTATAGATCCTATATTCTCATAAGAGTAAACCATGTCCCACATGGTGAGAAGGTGAGAATGTATACAATTTACAAAATAAAAGCCCAGTGGCAGGAGAGATTCAAAACTATTGTGAATATTGTCTGTTTTGGTAGATTGCGGTTGGAAACCCATCTCTACTATATAATTACTTTGTATACCCACCTCCAGTTGAGCCAAAAAATATGCGCAGGATGTGGTCAAGCTGGATTGACAATTAACAAATTAACTGCAATCTCCTGACTTTTGCCTCTTCCATTCTCGCTGCCAGCCAGCCATGGCCGCAATACTCCCCTTCCACACTTGGTGGCAGCATTTGGATTAGCGGAGGCAGGAGTCAGGAGATTTAAGCGGTTTCCATGAACACTTAATAAAAAACTGAACAATTAACTAACTACTGCTAACCCTGGAGCTGCCTCCCAGCTCCTATATATGAATTGCCAATCCAGCTTGAGACCACGTTCTGTACAAGTCAGTGATGTAAGAGGCCGAGCACCTCCCCTTGGTCCACTTTACCTGGAATGACCCACTTACAGTTTAACCTCTGCTTAAGACTTGACATGCTACCTTTTTTCCCCTATTCAGCTACAGAAGAAGAGAAACTCTTTGAAGATGCCAGACTAAGACAACTGTCCAGCAAAACAAATGGGAATTCAAATCACACCCACAAGACAAATATGGTTTCTCAAGGTTTCCAGGTTTTGTGTGCAGTTCAAACTGGAAGTTATCTTTTAATGGCTCTATGATACCCAGCTATCTGATGTTGTCTTTGTGGGTGGCTTACCTTCGAATTAACAGAAAACATTAAATTGCTATCATCTGCTAATAAATGAATAATACAGTGCCTGCATTCTTACATCAGCCTAGGTTTAATGTGTTTATTTTGGCATTTTGCTGAATAGGTTAGACTTTGCCCCTCAACCTGCACTGCTGAGCATAAATTCAGAAATGTTGTTTTGAGGAGCTGGGGTTTGCTTAGCTGGCGCTTACCAGTGCGTTAGAAATCAGTCAGGCAGTTGTAAATACTGGCCCTGGTTAATTATAACTGCTGTATATGAATAAAATAATTGCTGAACCTATAGCTTCTATGCCAAGGCTTCTTCTACAGAAAATGCCTCACTATTGTGTATTGTGAATATGGGCACTGTAGCAGGATAGCGTCACGACCCAAGCTGTTATCGGCATGAAGGAGACATTAGAAGCAGGAATGCTGCAATTTAAGCACTAGAGCGCACGCTTATTAAACTCACAGAGGGACAAAACAAACAAACCTATACGGCACAAGGGCCAAAATAAAGGTGGTGAATGGTGTCAGATTTGCACATACTCATATATATATATATATATATATATATATATATATATATATATATATATATATATATAGATAGATAGATAGATAGATAGATAGATAGATATACTCTAAGCACACCCTTAAACTCAGGGGAGACGTTTAATGAGGACATAGCGATGTTTCGGACTCCTGTAAGTGGATTGACTGGGCTTGCAACGCATCCAGATGACTTTTAAACAATCACAAAGACTTGTTCGATTTGAAGTTTTAACTAATCAAAGTAGTATTAGTACCCGTTCGGTTTATTAAATGCTTAATAATGGATCCAGTAGTTGACAGACTACTTCAAATCCCAGTGCTTTCAAAGGTATAATAGCATTAGCACTTCAATACATTTGTGGTTATAACATGTTTTGCCCTTAGGCCATGCATGCAAAAAGCTAAAAACACCCCCCGCTAAATCCTAATATATCACTCCAATGCTGTAGGTCACATGGTATGATTCCATGCAGACCACTGGAGTGAGTTTAAACTAGCAGCAGCAACATCATCCATAGTGTTGTCTGCCTATTGTCCCAGATGAAATTCTAAAACAAACCCAAAAAACAAAGAACCTAAAGATATTCAACACAAGAAGGAGGTGGATTGGAGCCATAATATTCCTAGTGCTTATAAGCAATAAGAAAATGGATTTGAAAACATTAATCTATGACTCTATTAGATCCCGTTAAAAGTCCAGGGGTTTGTGTTGAGCAAGTATGATCAGGTTGAACACTTCTGTTGTATTGATCTTGTGGATTTAAGTACTGTGCAGTGTAGTATGAATGACCTTTGCACCTGGGGTTCATGGATTGATGCAGGTTAAATACAGTATGTTACTAAATCCCACTGAACAGATTTTTTTTCCAGGAATTAAATATTCATTAGCACACTGGCCAAGTATAGATATGCAGGCTGTTAGGGGTGTGGTCCTTACAATAAGGTTTCCATTGACTTCAGAATCCAGCAGAATTAATCCGATTACTCTCCGGTATCCAGTTAGTAACAGGCATTCCATTCATACTTGGTTAAACACAGAAAAAAAGAAAAAAAGGCTGCGACCTGCCTTTCCCAAGCACAGTTACCAACTGTAGTTCAGCAAAGCTGCACCCTCGAGAACAGAATGCTGAACTGCAGTATCGACACGGACTGCCAGGGCAATGTGACAGGCAATGAGACAGCAGAGTACGAATCGTCTGATGACAGATTAAGCTTTGCTTTCAGCGTTGTACTGACCGTCATGCTGGCTCTGGTGGTGTTTTCCTTGGGGTGCACGCTGGAAGTGGGCAAGCTGTGGTTTCACCTTCGGCGACCCTGGGGCATCATTGTGGGGATTGTGTGCCAGTTTGGGCTGATGCCCCTCATTGCATATCTCCTGTCTGTGGGCTTCTCTGTGAAGCCGGCGCAGGCTGTTGCTGTTCTCATCATGGGATGTTGTCCCGGGGGAATCACCTCAAACATGATCACCTACTGGACTGATGGAGACATGGACCTCAGGTAAAGGCCCTTATTTTTGCAGTCTTACCTCGTTTTTCCCATGGTTATACTATTCATTTACCATAGTTTACCCTGGTTTGCCGTGTTAATGAATATGTTTTACCTTAGCCCATTATTCTTTACAATGCTTACCTATGCTTAACCATGGTTTCACTGTGCTTTATTACACTTTGCTATGCTTTTACTTTTGGTAAACTTTCATAACGGGGGACATTTTTATATATTAGTTAAAATGTGGACAAAAACTACATTTGTGCATTTTGTATTTACTTTTTACTGCAGATGAACACAATAATTTAACTGAAATGCAAGCATTATTTCCTTAATAATGGATGACACATCTGATGTTATTTTTTGCATACTGTTTTTTAAAACATGGGAATCTTAATTCTACCAGGTTCAATATGTAACAGAAAAGTGCTGAGTTTTAAAAGACACACGTTGAATTGGCTGTTGGGGGCATACCTGTAATGGCTTCTCTGTGTGATTTGTTTGACTTGCTTATTTCAGCATTGCCATGACAAGTTGTTCGACGGTGCTGGGAATGGGGATGATGCCATTGTGTCTCTACATCTACACACAGTCCTGGGTCCAGACAGGCAGCATTAAAATACCATACCTGAACATAGGTAAAGAAGAGGTCTTGGGTTCTTTTTTATTAAATTATAGAAGGTATTTGCTATAGCTAAATATGTGATTGTGTGTCCGAGGATTTAAAAAATATATATTATCTTGGTACAGTGGCAGATCCACCATTGTAAATATAAAGGTACAGTTATTTTGTTGGCTCAGTATAAGGCTGTTCCCTAACCAATACTGTTTTTGTGTTAAAATGTACAGCATGTGTCATGAAGTAGTAGCAGAAAGGCATGCCATTAAACTTAAAAGGACCAGTTGTTCCAGTTGTATTAATACAGACTAGTCTACACAGACACACAATATCCCGCACAGATTATGGATTTACAAGGGTATATTTATTGTTCAAAGTGTATTTGTGGTAACACAACGACAGTAACCTGCCTTCAGTTTAACATGCCTCATGTTGTATGTTGTGGTCCTGTACAGGACAGCAAGCACAAGACTTAATGTATTTTAATAGAACAATAACTACACAAAGCTGTATAATCAGATGCCTGTTTCTTAATTTGTTTTCATTCATTGCACAAAAAACTGTATGGGTGTAGAGTACATGACGAACGATACTTATCCTATAGACTTCTGTGTTCTAGTCTTATTATACAGAGCTAGCGTTCTTGTGATTTACATGTCACCAGAACTCCTTGATAGAATTAGAGCCTTATTGTGCACAGCTGGGTGGACTTTATTCTTCTGTGGAACAGTTTTGATGACTCACATGTGAATTATTATTGTAGTGTATTGGATGAACGGATATTTTTGTGAAAAGTAATTGCACTCTATTAATGCATGATGTACTGCGCAGTATAATGCATGTATATTTGACTCTGCAGTCCTAGTTTAGCAGATCTCAATTCAATTTGCTTTCATCTCTCAGGTTTCACATTGGTTACCTTGATTGCGCCTGTGAGCTGTGGCGTGTTTGTAAATTACAAGTGGCCGAGGCTGGCAAAAATAATCCTAAAGGTACTACAATAAATGTTTGCCCTTGTTTGTCACAAACTTTCAAAATTTCCTTTCTCTCTGCTTACAGATATGACCAACAACTAAATTAATTTAAAAAAAATAACTACAGGAACATAATTTAGATATTTTATTTAAACTCATGTAATCAAAGAAACTACAAAATGATATTGCAAAAGTCTATTGGAAGGCATAGTAGTAGTACAATATTTCATGATTTCAAAATGTCACATTTTTCAATTTTGTTTGTTTTTCATTAAGTATATGGGAAACTACAAAGTGGTATGTAATGCATATGTTAACGTAACATTATTCAGCAGGTTTCATTCGACTTTATGAAGAGAATTGAGTTAATTCTACAGGGTGATGCATTTTGCACTTTTAAGACAATAACAATGTAACATATAAGGTAATAGCAATAATGTAAAACAACTTAGACAATTGCATTTATTCTATTTTGTTTGTGCTATGGATTTATGTGCACACGTAATGTAGAAACTATTTTGTTGCAAAAAAATCTGTTATTGGAACATATTATCACTGAAACCCGCTATTTGATCTTTTAGGTCAGACTTGCAAAGTTGTTGCTTTTTTCAATAACTTTCGAGTTCCTGTAATTTAAGCTCTCAAACTGAATGATTTCTCTTTTAGATCTATAGGGCCATACTTTCAAAACCATTTCCTCCGCTCTTAATTAAGGAAAAAATCATGCAAATGTTACAAAATGAGAAACAAACACCCTCTGAATTCTTAACAGAACTTGAATTATATCACTTAGTTGTTTGGTTAACAGGCATTTTACCTCTTTTAAAAAAGCAGGAGTTAAAGAGTAAACGCTTTGAAAATATGACTAGATAATATTTCTTTAATACATTTTTGGTCAGCTTATTGTCATACAAGTGTTTCACATACGTTTCACTTGACTAGAGTAAATCTGTATTTTCCTCTACTGTCTCTAGGTGGGCTCTGTAGCTGGCTGCTTGCTAATCATTGTTGTTGGCACTGCTAGTGCTGTGCTCTATAAAGGCTCGTGGAACACTGACACACCAGTTCTGATTATAGGGATTATCTACCCTATGATCGGGTACATGTCTGGATTTCTTTTGGCGGTTAGTGTGAGACAACCCTGGCAAAGGTAAGGGAAGTACACCCACAACTATAAAACACTCCACAGTGGTACTGCTGTACACACTAAAACAGTACATGAAACTTATAGTCCAGTGTTTCTTTAGGTATTTCTAAACCGATTAGGGTGCAAAATCTTTTCCAAGTTTAAATGGATAACAGTTTTAAGTAAATATTAACTACAATGTAAATTCACTACAACACTATATTGCTGTACTGTATGTAATTAATAATTTAAAATAATGTGTTACTGATTCAGCTGCCCTCTGCCTGGCCCTATGGTATACAGTACTGATCAGCATGTACTGTATTACTCTAACCTTGTCAACCAGGGGTCAGAAATATTTGATTAGCATGCAGTGTGAGCAGGAGCATTATCATGCTGGAATACGTTATTAACACCATTATTATCCAGAACACCACGACACAGTCGTGTTTTTTTTTTTTTTTTTTTTTTATATATGCATTGGTCCAATTCATACAATACAAACAAGAAGCTTGTTCAAACCAGTGTCCCAATACTTGTTGGATGATGTGTATGCAATGTCTGGTTCGCTAGCAGTGTTGTTGCTAAACTTTCCAACTCCTCAAGGCAGGAGGGTCTAGTGCTGGCTTTTGTTTTCACAGGTGCCGGACCATCGCTATGGAAACAGGAGCTCAGAATGTACAAATCTGTTCCACGGTGCTTCAGCTTTCTTTTCCGCCAAAGCAGCTTGTTCTCATGTTCACATTCCCAATCATCTACGGGTCGTTTCAGCTTTTGGACGGACTGGTGATTGTTGCAGGTAGGTGTTGTACAAGGGATTCAAATCAGCAGTTCATGTCACAGTCTGCACTTTATTATGAAAAAGGAAAAAAGACCTGTTTTTCTTGGTATCAAGATGTAGCAGGGGGAGATCTGTGCTGACTCTGCTGGCGTGTTCACAGTGCTGCAGGACGAGGGCAGCAGTCATCCAACAACCGCCTGTGAGTCATGGCAGTGACACAGGGAGGTGGGAAAGGGGGTGTGTGGACTTCCCCCTCTCTGAATGGCTGGGAGGCGAGTCTTGGGGAGATTGTTAGCCCTATAAGTTAATGCGCTGCTGTTTCCTCAGGTCTACCCTTTTAGACGCGACAAGAGTGCGGAATCGCTGGTCCGGGACCGAGAGCCAGTTGGGAGAGAAAGAAAACAAAACATTTCACAGTGAGACAGTGAGGGCGGGGAGCCCTTGGGCAGACCCCGGAAAAGTGTAACTGAGCAGGCTAGTTAGCCGGCAGTGTAGGTCGGTGATCCGGGTCGCACGGGTAGCCGCGACTGGGATATAGCTGTCAAGTGCAGCACCTTTTCTTTGTAGTTTTGTTACTGTTTTATTTTCTCTGTTTCTTTGTGCCTTCTATTTTTGAATTATTGTTCTGAAACACCTGCGAGTGCACTGGTACTGTTTACCATCGCTTGATATTCCCGTGGTTCTGTTTACCATAGTTGGTAAGCAGACCACGGACCAACAGCGCCCTCTGCGGGCTAAAAGAAACAAAAGCACCCCCGAAATAAAACTGGGCACCAGTGCGGTGTTGTCAAGTCCACCTGTCTGTCTCCTGTGTCAGTGAATTACCCACCACCCTTCCACACAAGACTTAGCAGAAGAGACGTTAACAAACTAAGTGATCCCAACCCATAAGGGAGCACAAAGGTCAACTTCTGAGCGCCCAGCCTTTTGAAATGTCATGAAACAAAGTGATTTAAGAGTTTCAAAAAAAGATGCTGATGGGCTCCCGCAGTAGTTATGCATAACCAGTTCTCAAAACTTGATACAATCTACAGCCTTTAACCATATTATTCTTATTTTGGTTGCAGTGTATCAGATATACAAAAGAATATTCCAGAATAACTCTGCAGATAAGCTCACGCCGGAAGCTGCTGTTATGAAAGAGTCAAGTGTGAATGGTCTACATGGAGAACTGAACATAGCATTTGAGAATGAACAGGCTGCCCGCAACAACTCAAATCAAGAATCAGAACGCAACCAAACAGGAGAAGAAAAAACACTGGAAAACACTAAAGTGTAAAATGGACAGGTATTGTTTTACAATAGCTCCCCAGCGGCCCCCCTTCAACATCTTAATGCTGTTGATTGTGTATGTACAGTATCACTTACTGCAGTAAAAGAGGCCAATATTGGTCTGTAGCTCTGTAAACTCTACTGCAGTGGGTCAGAGGAGACACCCTATGTGTTGACAAAATTATACTGGGCACTATGGCTGTACTAGTATCACAACTGAGCATTGTTTGATTTTTGTATGTTTTTATTTTGTACTGTGTTACCGTTTTTATGATTGTTTTAACTGTTTGTGTCATGTTTGAATGGTTTGTTTCTTTTTTGCCATTGGTTTTGTAATGTTGTTATAGAAAGTAACATACCGGTGTGACAGAAATTCAGTGATTCTTGGTGGCAAATCTCCCTCCCGACCTGTGAGGAAGCTGTGTAAGGGTGCCGAGTGCCCTGGACTCAGATGGCCAGACAATTTATTCCAGGGTTGGAAGTCAGCCATCTTAGAAAGGGGGCGGGGCCACAATACTGCAAGTCAGTGTTGCCAGGTTCGCGATTTTCCCTCGGAATTGGGCTACTTCAAAACACAACCGCTGGAAATATTAAGGAGTCGTGGGTTGATAATGTAATTAGATTAGTGGTATTGTTTGGATGTTTGCAATATTGTTAAGGATACAGTACCAGCATTAATACTTCAATAAAGGGATCATGCTGTAATTCGGTTGCTGGTCAGGTATGAATGTTGATTTGTCCCTTCAGAGCTTCCGTACAAATTTGTTGGTAGTGACGTGTGGATGAGCTGTACTGGGGCTTGTAGTTTTTTTTTTTTATGCAAAGGGCTCCATGTTAATAATAAGCTTGCTTTCAGTTAAAACAAATCATTGGGCTATTTTTGAAGTGACTTTGCGCTATAAACTCTGCAGTAATCTGGCAATCCTGCTGCAAGTCATCCCCAAATAATCGCCGATGTGTCAATTGCAGATTGGAGGAAAAGCGATTGCACTCGCTACCAAAGGGAGCAATACTGGTGGTATAAAAGGGGATGTGGCTTAGCAACCTGTTCCTTTGTTTGGTTAAAGTTTTGAACCTGGATGGACCCGTATTGTACTGCATCGTGAGCGTTTAATTTGTCTTGTCTAATTGTTACTTGTTATTATTAGACTTGCCTGGAACAAGACTGCATAAATTGGATCAGGAGGCAGTGCGGTCCAGTTGTTAAAGTCCAGGGCTTATAACCAGAAGGTCACCGGTTCAAATTCTACCTCTGCCACTGACTGACTCTCTCACTGTGTGACCATGAGCAAGTCACTTAACCTCCTTGTGCTCCATCCTGCAGATGAGATGTTGAATCATTGTCCTCTGCATGGTAATGTACAGTTCACAGCGTACATCTGTAAAGCACATTTACAGCACGAGCACTACTGCACTCACTGAGGACTGGTGACCGTGTATGTGTTTTGAATACCATGTACATTGTTTGGGACAGCCCTGTGAATGAAATATACAGTTATGTATGGCTCTGTATCTCATTATTATTTCTGTTGGTCAGTTTCAACCCCTGGATTATAAAAAAAAAAACAATCATCACTTCATCAAAACTGTGTTTGTCTTTGTTTGGAACACTGCATCATCTCTACACCTGCACCCTGCAACCCACTTTGCCATAACCGGGAATAGTGTTTTTGCTACAGCCAGCATAGCCTAAAGGACAATGGCCATGGTAATATAACAGCCACAGAAACAACCTTTTTTGTATCCATATTGACTTTCCTAACGATTTATAGAAACACTACCATTATACCTAAACAGAAACATGTCTAACAATATAAATTAAACAAGGTATGACATAGGTATGACTTCAAACGAGTGGGAAAGCTTGGAGGCATTTTTAACATTGTGATCAGAGAGAGAGAGAGAGAGAGAGAGAGAGAGAGAGAGAATCTGCTTTCCAGAACCTTTTAATTAAAATATAATATGGTATTTTGCTGTACTAATATAACAAATTATGGGTGACTATTACTTATTATAAATTCTCATGTTATGCACAAATGTAAGAATTGGCTTTCTGTGGTGATGTACTTTTTCCTTTCAAATAGCCTGTATCTATAATCGTATACATGATTTATTTTAATTGCAAGTACATATCCAGCCCACTATTAGAGTTTTGTTACAGGATACATTATTTTTTCTCTAATGTAATCACAGTTTTACATATAGACTGCCCTGTTGTTCTCAATCTAAGTCCCAAATTCTGGGCC
This sequence comes from Polyodon spathula, assembly GCF_017654505.1. Taxonomy (NCBI): domain Eukaryota; kingdom Metazoa; phylum Chordata; class Actinopteri; order Acipenseriformes; family Polyodontidae; genus Polyodon; species Polyodon spathula. Next base: position 78,947,255 of record NC_054535.1, read on the forward strand.
ACTCTGCTGTTCCTAATTCAGCCCAGTTTTGAGATGTTCTGCTCTTACAGAGGACAATCCAGTTTCTAGGTCGTGCTCAGTTTACCATAAAAAACGTACACTAGAACTGAACTGCGAATTCATTTAAGAGTAACCCTTAGCACATGAATCAAATGTTAATGTATATTTTGACTTTCCCCAGAATTTTTTAAAGAAACAGAAATAACATTTAAATGTTTTTTTTTTTTTTATTACAATGAACCCACCAGAAAATACATTTGTTTTAAGTAATAATACAATACACCACAGCCATTAATTAAAAATACAGTAGCGTTGGGTCCTGCATGACTTATGAATGGGATGTTTTCAGCATTGCCAGATTTGGTAGCCCAATCACAGCTAAAATCACACCCAAACCTCCCAAAAGTAGCGCAATCACAGACGGACAGACGGACGAGGTTGGGTTGGTTTAGACGGGTAGTGACGTGGGTAGTGACCTTCTTAGTTGCATTGCTTTTACACAGCCACAGCCAATACTACTGCTAACAGCAATCAGCAATTAAAGAAATACATTAAATATTTACACTTACCTACTGCACTGGTTCTTATAGCACTGGCAATCAGCGTTCCATTCCAGAAACAAGGACTTGAGAACCTGAAAACTTAAACTATGTACAACCCACTTTGTCACAAAAAAGTCTCACCAGTTTTCCAGCAGTATCAGCTAGTTTCTGTACATGCTGGAATCAAAACTAGTCAGCAGTTCCCTGGGAGGACTAAAAGAAGTCCATTCATTCTTGGTCAATCCTGACCGTAGGAACATGATGCTTGAAAGCAGTGCCAATCCCATTCTGTTTCGGGTATCGTCCTTGAGAAGAGCCACTGGAGAGAAAGCTCTCTGCACATGTGCATTACATATTAGCAGGTAGCTTTATGGCCACGAAAGCCAGTTTTCTGAAGCCGTGATTTCTACCTGCATCTGTATATTCATTCACTTTGAGCCAAATTTCTTCCAAAGCGCACTTCTCTGTTATGTTAGTGGAAGCAATACTTCTCCATTGTATTTCAATAACATTGACTGGACTTGTGAAAAACTGAATTGGCAGTTTACTCACCCATGGTTTCTCATTAGACATGACTGTTTTGATTCTAAACTGTTCTATTTTCCTGAGCATATCCATCGATTCGGGCAGTCGTAATTGATACTGGGTCAGTAGTTGTTTGGTGAACTCAATGCACCTTGCTGTTATTTCATTTTTGTGAGCTGGTGCCAGTTTGCTGACTTTCATTTTCTGCTGGAATGTAATTCCAAGATCCACGTCATTTGGAGACAGGTAAATGCTTGAAGATTTCAAATCTAAATTTAGGAGCTTTTTTGCCTTGTCGATGTACATCTGTTTAAGCAGTCTAGCAGAATAACAGTGTTCAGCACTTGATGTGAGGCTGAAGTGCAGCTTCAATGCATATTGATCAACCATTCTTTCCAAGCAGTCGGCAACTACTAACCAACTTGTAGAGCTTGGAGAAAGCAGCTTTAGCAGACTGCCACTATTTTCAAATGTTCTATACAGATCTCTGTATTATGTTTGCCGCTTTGCTGAATGTGCAAACCAGTTGTAGGTTTCCTTAATTAAAAAATCCAAAAGGACACTGCATCGATCCAGAGATCCGAGAGTCAAGTTGAGGGAACAGGTTGCTAGTCAAGTTGTCCATTTGTTACCTTCCTTTCAAAAACCAACATCACTTTTAAGCGCCACCCTACCCACAGCTGGAGCAATAAATGGCCCATTTAGCACCAAAGAAATCCTGTTGCAGTATCTCTTTCTTCCTGCTGCAACCACGGCAATCCGCCATCACAATGCATACACAAATTCACCCATTCTAACACCAAAACAATACATTTACAAGCAGGGCTTTGCCCCGCCCCCTCTAATCACGTGCAAGGCTTTTCCACCCTGCCACATAAAGGTTCATATTAAAACCTGGTTAAAACACTAATTTTCTTATGTAATGTCCATCAGCATATTATAACATTTCGGGTTCTTTTTGGAACAGAAATGAGCCTGCAACCGTGAAGGCTCAAGCTGTTTATTTTTTACAATAACTAAATAATCACAGAATAAAATCATAAAGTGAGGGAAAGGGAACTGGGAGTCGAAAATGAAAATAAATTATTGTAGTAGTTTTTCTTTTACCCTGCCCTACTATTGTACAGACATGTACCCTACTTAGCTCAATCCAAATGGTTGTCATGCTGATACGCTGGGGAGGCCGCACTGTGGCTGATCACCGGAGCCAGAATCGCAGCCGTTGTGTGTGCTGATGCGCTGGGGATGCAAAATGAGCTGATCCCTGGAGCCAGCATTACACTTCAGCCATCAACACCAGGCAGAATGATATCTACATCAACAGATGGAAAGAAACACAAAAATGGATGGAGATGCAGATGGATCACATTAGTTTACTGTAAAGCTACATCTTAGTTGGTGCTTATCTTGGTAAGAGCTGAGTTCAAATCAACATCAAGTTTTAACATCTACTCTCATGTAATGGAAATCAATACATTGTACAATAATAATAATTACATCCAGTGAGAGATTATAGACATTCTTGTGCAAAGTACAAGTAACATGTAAAAATGTGCCCCTCAGCCATTTACTGTATAGTCCTTCCCGTCTCCAACCCTGGTCCTGGAGGGCCCCTATCCAGCAAGTTTTCTAGTGTCTTTAAATCAGATCTGGAACACCTGTTAACCTTGACTAATTAAGCCAATAATTCAATTAAGTAACTCAGCGATTAGTTGAAATGAAAACCAGTAGCCACAGTAACTCTCTAGCATCAGGGTTGGAGACCCCTGGGCTAAATGTATCAACCTGTGCCATCTAATAACTGTCTTGATCAGGGGTCTCCAGTCCTGATCCTGGAGGGCTGTTGGTTCCTTCCAATAAGCACTTAATTGGTCCAATTAAGGAATTTAAGGTACAGCTAGAACAAAAACCAGGAGGGACATCGGCCCTCCAGGACCAGGATCGGAGACCCCTGGTAGCAGATTCATTGCTCCATACCACCAAATTTATATTATGCCCATTTTAATTCAACGACATAATGAATCCCCTATTGTTTCTTGCTAATTCTGCATTTATGTGCTTTTCGAGGCAGAATGTATGTATTTTATGAAACAAGCAGTGTGTAGTGTGGTGACTACACCTTCCTTACAGAGAGTGTGAAGTGATCAGTTTTGTTCAAGGAATGTATAGCTAGAAACATGTTTCAGTTTGTTTCATCGTCAGATATCTGTGATGTAATTAAGAAATCGTGATGGTTTAACAAAGTTAATTAGGGCTTTAAAGGCAGGTAGAGAGTAGCAAGCCTAACTAAAAATAACCTGTCTTGCATTTTGTGTTCACCCACAACTGAGTATGAGATAGAAAGCTGCTACATAAAAATAAAAAACAACAATAAACTTGCTGCGCCATCTACCACCATCCCAAAGTGGGCACTGACAAGCACTGGATTTTTTTTTACACAAATGGAGGGTTCTAAAAATCCAGGAAGAATTGGAGAGCTGCTTATGCTGCTAGCATACCACATATTTTACTATCCTACTGTACATAAGCAACATTTTCCAAAAGGATAATCAATAAATATTTCTCAAAAAAGATTCCTTAGCCTGAAGTATAATCTGTGGGGAACACAATAGTCAAGGCCCCCATTCATGTGTCATGCATGTGACGGATGCTAATTATTATTAAATATATTCTTACCTGCTTGTTATCTTCAGATCTGGATTATATGTTTTCCTTTAGTACTGCCTCTCTCATCATCTACTGTTTACTGATGAGGAACAGACCAAGCATTTAAACAAGGGCAATACTACCTGATAGGTTTGAATCATGTGCTAAGGCCTTGATACTCTAGCACTTTTTTATCACTTCATAGAAAGCTGCAATTCATATAACCTATGCTTTTGAATTGAGCCACCTGTACCGGCAAAGGCCTAGTCACAGAATTGTAGCTTGGGGCTTGGAAATGAAAACGTTGAAATCTTTGATAGTAATGACTTGGAATTTGATAATGACTTGGAATTTGATAGGGGGAGCTGCAGTATCTCTTGATGAGACCTCAGCTACTGATGATTGTTTAAAACAAACAAACAAACACAACCAGTCTAGGAATACTGATGGTTTCTTAACTTCTAGAATTCCAGGAATATAAATGCCACTGTTATAGCGCTGCAGGTGCATTGCAGTTGTATCGTTACTATATGAGCTTGTATGGGCACATTTCATAAGTTGGCATGATTGACCAGTAGTACATTGTGCCTTTTTGGTGTTTCATTAAACAAAAAAGGGATAAATTAAAGCTCTCGTCGTTAATCAAGCAATTATTTAATAAATTACACCCCCTTACAAATACACAAAATACCTGAATGAAAAACAAACTAATATTTAACCACAATAGCAACAATTAAAAAGTGGAGTTTATCTTCTATACTCACTCCCCCACCCTCCCCAAATACATAAAACTAGTAACCTACAGCCATTATTCGTCTGATGCTTCTCTATTTTGTTTCTAGCTTTCTTTTCAGGAGCTCTGTGGTCCTCATCCGGCAGTGCCTGGTTCATGACCTTGCCACAGTAGTACGTACCTATGGCTCTAACCATTTTAGAAAGTGGTGATAATCCACAAATACACTAAAATAACTTATTTTTATTGAACAAACAGCTTAATACCACACATTTAATAAAAGTGCGAGGAAGTGTACCTGAGGTTCGGAAAAATGCAACTGGAACTGTATTGTTTTTGTATACTGTGTAAAGCACACAGATTGAGAATGACAACCTTGCTTGTGTCATTACTACAGGACCCAGCCTTAATTTCGATAATGTGGAGTGTATTTTACTTCAAATATATTAGAGTTTCTTTGATGCCTCCGCTAATTATCCAGTCTTTACTGCATCACAGATACATCAATAAAATTAACCTTTAACCCCCTCCCCCCCAAAAAAGAAAAAAACAAACAAAAAAACATTTCATGCTACCATAACCTGTAATGATTTGTTTAACCATCTATCAAACACTATGTACTGGAGCTCTTGATCTGATTGTTATTTAATGTGCCTTGTAATTAGGGAAACTGGTTTAATTCATTACAATGTGTTTTCTTTTTGTTTTATAGGGGAAATATAATTCTTAATCTTTCTGTTGTACTTGTGGCTGTAATCATCGGAGTTACACTTCTTGCTCTTTCAAAGATATCCTGAACAACCAGAGTTTTTACATACACAGCCAGAGCTGACTTAACAGACATCTGTTAAAAATATTAAATCAATTGAATAAATGTATGTGTGTATTTTGTAAATAAATCAAACTACTTTCTGCTAAAATAAGGAGCAGTGAGTCGTCTTTGGTGTGTAAACTTGCTCAGGATAAGCCTGGAGGGCGTAGGCCAGAGCCATGACTCTGTTATATAAATTCTAGAATCCTACAGAGTCATTGTAAACACCCTTTTCAAAGTGGTGCTTGTTTATTTCACAGCACAGTTCTTACGATGTCCACAATACTAGAATATCAGCATCCTTAATTACCAGAAAACAACACCCATGTTGGTGGTTAACCCATGTCGGCTTAAGAATACAGAAGGGTGAAGTGAATGACTGTTTCAGGTATAACAACACTACTATCATTGGATGCCTACTGTACATTTCTTTTTGTTTTAGATCATTTCCCCCAAAATGAAAGCAATGAATCACACACATTTACTGTATATTGTATGCAGTACTGAACTAGTGTAGTCTTTTATTTACAATGCAAATGTTCAGTAAATGACATGATAAAACATATACACTTTTTTTTTTTTAAATAAATATTTACATGTAACTTTAAATGACAACCTCTTCCTTTCATTGGTGATCACAGGAAGCAGTTAACAAACTTACAATGTAAATCCTGCTTTCAAATAGCTTCATCTTAACAAGATCATATTGATGCATTTTTATTAACAGGTTTACATACATAATGATGTGCATTTTATTCCAGATTAATGAAATCTTACATTTATCTTCTGTCCTTTTCAATTTTGCCACAGATTCTTCTAAGATATAACTTTTACTTGTGATTACATCTTGCATGAAATCTACACTTTTAATTACGAGTAGCAGCATGCTAAGACTTATGTAGTTTAAGGACTGCAGTTTATTTTATTTTATTTTTGTAAAGGTTCTATCTATCTATCTAGCTAAAGGCTGTCAATCACAGTTAACTTCTGTCTTGTCCCTCTTAAGCCTGAGACAGACAGACAGGTGCGGCACTGCTGGGCATTTTCACAGTGCGGTACTGCTAGTCTGCACCTGGACACAGAGGAGTGGTATGTACTACGCGGTACAGTAGTTGTCAGTACCCCACCATAATGCCCTTGAATATAATTTTTATATATGGCTAAAAGTTATTCATCACCTAGTAGAACATTAGGTTGCAGACATAATTTAAAAAAACAAAACACTATATGAACATAATTCCCATGTTTTATTTAACATCATGTAATCTAAGAAACTACAAAATGGCATCTCAAAAGTCTACAATAGTAGTACAGTATTTCAAACGAAATGTCACATTTTTCAGTTTTTGGAAAACTACAAAAGCGATTTGAGCAGCACCGCGGGACTAGCGGTATCGCCCCATACGAAAGCAATGCCAGCGATACAAGCGGCAAAATGCCTTGCGTGCCATGCCGCGCCTGTCTGTCCCAGGCTTTAGCAAAACATAATCAATTTCCTGTGGTACCATTTTAATACACTCAAGTGCATGCCAGGATTGAATGAGTGTAGTCATCGTTTGAATATAAAATTAGTCACAGAACCGCATTATGTAGCAAAGCACACAAACTAAAAGACTTTTGAATGGGAAGTTTATTTTTAAAAAACTTTGATGGTTCACTGGATAGAAAGAGGGTTACTTGTATCTACTGTCAAAGTGAGTTCCAGTATCACAGAAGCGCATCTAGTCTGCTGTACCGCCTGCGTGCGAAACATGCTCTCACTTCTCACAATACACTTTCTAGTAGTTGTTCTGTTACAGACAACAACAAATGAAACCAGTCAGTTTCGACAGTATTCTTTTAGAAATTGAGGCTTGTTGCAAACCCATGAATCATGCTCAGTACAATACTATAAGCACTGCTCCTGAATAGCTACCAACTGCAGCCCCGGTAACATTGCTTTGTCCTATTTCAATCACCACATTTATTTTAAACAATATTATTTACAATTATGGAGGATATAACCATTACTCAGTGAATGTTTTGTTTTATTTAGGCAATTTCAAGTTATTAATAAAAGAGAATTTTATTTTTTTTTTTTTTTTTTTAAAACGGCAGTGAAAAACATCAGTTTATGAGTAAAGGATACTGTAAAGGAAACTGATCATTTTAAATGCAGTAAGGTACTATAAAGAGGGACCAACAAAAAGGACCCAGAAATAGGAAAACAAGGTTTTTATGCTGGGTTGACTTATGATGACAATAACAGCATCAGTAATAAAACAAACTTATGAGATGTATGCAGTAATTGTATCAATTAAAACCAAGATTAATTGCAATTATCTTTTTTAATTGCATATATATATATATATATATATATATATATATATATATATATATATTGAATTTTATATAAAACTATTTTATATAAAAATAAATCTTGGTGACTTTATAGTAAAGCACATTTTCAAGTCTTTATTGGCTATCCTGAGATTTTCTCTTCAGCTTGAAGGCATCTGAGCACATATAAGATAACTTGATAGCAGAAAACATACTGCTCCTGTTGAGAGAAAAAAAAAGCATGTGTTATGAAATAGCATTTTCTGTACAGCTTATTAATGCCCTTGACATGTTGCTTTCCAATTAGCACTTTGCATTCACAGAGCTGTAATAAAACTGACTAATGGGTGGAACTGGAACCCAACTGATACCTGCACAACACAAAACAAAACATCTTCAAAACGACAAGCATATTCTTCAAGGGATGGTCAAGCTCTCAAATGCTATGACTAAGACAGCTGCAGCAGTTACTGCATTCATCATTTTTAAACAGATGTAAATCTACCTGATTAAAGGCCACTTTTGTGTCCTTATATTTAAGAAACATTACCTCTGTCTGGATCATCCCATGTCGCTGCAGTCTCATTGTCCGTACCACGTCCGAAATGTCAAACTTTAAAATAAATAGGAGAAAAAGTCACGTATGCAACAGGTAATTTCATGTCAACCTGAAAACCTTTCACCTGGACCTCCTTAGACTCCATTCATTCAATACAGTACATTAACAATGAACCAAGCTAAAAGTCATGCAGATATCTTGAATTCTTTCTGAGATACCGCCCATGGAAGCATGGTACCTTCTGCTCATGGTTGTAATATATGAATGCTGACCCATTCTTGACAATAAAAAAACAACACAACACAGCTGAACATGGAGATTGGCTGTTCATGTTGAATTTGCAGTGAAGCAAGCTTGTTGTTGATACAAAGCTTTACATGTGAGGTAAGAAAAGTTCTATGAATGACAACTCTATTTTCCTGGTGTTAAATACTGACAGCCGGCAGTACTCACATCAACATCTTTGCTGATTAAGCCCAGGATCACGTCTATGCAAATGAGAGTTCCTGATCGTCCAATCCCTGCGCTGCAATGAGTGATTATTGGCCCTGATTGGTGAATGTGCCTCATGTAGGAGATAAAGGTGAGTAATTGTTCAGGTTGCGATGGGGTTCCATGATCTGGCCAGCCAGTAAAGTTCAGATGAGTTACATGTTGGATTTCACCAGTCTGGAATTATAGGAAATAAAACAGGTTATTACATGCAGCCACACAAACAGAGGAGCTGTATACTTAAATGGTGCTGTAAGTCTGAAAAGGTGAAGTAACACATGATTTACAAATTAAAAAATCATCCACTGTACAGATCAGAAATGGTGTGAGTTTTCTGCTGTACTACTGTACTGCTGTATTAATCAGTTGTGATAAAACACTGCCTCTCGTCTTAGACTTTGATCTCTTTAATGCACAATAACCATATATCTAGTTGTAATAAGGTTCAATACCTCAATACAAAGAACTTTACACCACCACTATGGACTGCTATTAAATTAAAAAAAACAAAACAGAAGTACTAAAGAACATTAATTATTTGTATGTCTTTATAGGTCACTGGTATGTGGGGGAACACACTTCAGTTGTGAGAAATACACAACTCCAGAGGTAATTAGCTAAAAGATGCTAGCAAACATACCTGCATATCTTTCACCTCAATGAGCCGTAGAATAAAATTGTCCAGATGCTGGTGCTTAAGCAGTGTTAGCTGAAGCCTGTCGTCCACCATAGCTGGAGTGCTGGGTGTGTCAGGCCAGTAACGCTGACATTTCACCTTTCCCCCTTCCACTTCCTGGGTTATCATGGCAATAACATTCGACTTTTGCTCCCAAACCATTTGCCAGAAGTCTGCCAGTGTGTTAGGGAGGGGTCCTTGACAAGCAATATAAACAAATTCTTCATCTTTCACCAGCATTTTAATAAAACTGGCATTGATGTAGCCTCCATGGTTTCCTAAACAGACTCTAGTGGCATCATCTGGGAAAAAAAAGGAGAGAGATCTGTATGAAATATGAATTTGAACATCCCTGAACATGTAGTCTGTTTCTGGCTATTTGAATGTGATTTTCAATTTTCTTTTAAGTCTCTTAGAATTTTAGGTTTTCAATTTGTGAAGGGAATTCATCTTGTAGCCACAAGATACAGCACAAATTCAAGAGTTCCGAACACCCCACTTTCGACCAGAAGTATGGAATCACTCAACCATGCATGCAATGCAATCAGATTGGCACACCTATAAGTGGCTTGCTGATCCTGGAGAAGGCAAAATTACTGTTCCAATAAATATATTCAGAAATGCGAGGAGGATTTCAAAGCAAGTATGGGAAATTTTACTTGGAATATTTTAGTTAAATAAAGCAATTTTTTATTTTTTTTTTCAAACCAAAAGGAGGCTGAAAGACCAAGTAAACTGTTGTGTTTAAAAATGCTTTTGGTTTCCAAGCACAACATTAACCCAGGTTTCGCGAGACGTTTAAATCTGTGTTTTTGCTATAGTTAAGACTTCAATGGTAATTAAAATACTTTTTCTATTTATAGCACTGTTCTAAGACTTTAGAACAATAACAATACCAGTATTGAATTACTGTGCTGCATCCTTGTAATAGCCTCCAGATTGAGGGTGTAGATAAGAGGTGTACGCATTTATTAAAACCATTGAAAACTCATTTTCAGGAGGTGGACATTTCAGACTCCCAACAACCTCCACTCCCAAGTTGTTCGTAAGTCCAAGATTTTACTGTATATTCACTCCCTGTGCAGCAGGTATTTAAAATGACACCTGAAGCCACACTCACTTTGCTGTACATGACTTTGTGGCATTGCCTAATACATCTGAGCTATACTTCCTCTTCTCTGGATAAAATGCTTTTACCCATTCTTTAAAGTTGCCATTAACTTCCGAAACAGAACATAAGACAAACAAACAGGACCCAATACCCTCAAGGTTTCTACTGGGAGTCTCAGTAAGATGACAGCTATATCATTCTTCCTAACCATTAAATTCAGTTGTACTTACATGGTAGAATGTTTTTGTATCTGTTCTTCTTTCTGTTCTCCTTTGTCTGACCAATTAAACACTCATCTAATGGGTGCAAATTCTGAAGATTCTGTCAAAATAAATAAATAAACCAATGTAGATGGATGGATCAGTTAACTCAGACTTAACTCAGTTAAATGTTCTTCACAAAATCAGTACATTTACTGCACGCTATCTGTATATTGGAAGCCAACATACTCTGCTGCCTAGGTGAAATAATTAAACTAAAAAATGGAGAGCTATACACACACTGCATTTTCTCCATAGTGTGATTCCTGCAACATACAGTACTATAAATGCTTTACATTATTATTTTTTTTTTTACAAAAACGTAAATCAAATTCAAGGAACAATGTGTCATCCATAGAATACATCCACTAAAGACCAAGCTGAGTCATTAGTAAAAGCGCTTGAACGGTACCTCAAACTCTTCCAGGGGAACTTTCTGATCCAAGAGGCCCCGCAGCATCCGAATGACACCCTTCAGCTTGGAGCCTGCAAAGCGGCCCTCAGGAACGACTCTGACAAGAGGCAGGGAGGTGAGCTCCTCTTCAGTAATGATAGGACCATCTGTTAAAGCAGTACACTGTATTTTATACCAGTGGAGCAGTACACTGTATTGTACATCAACAGAGCTTAACTGTATTCTATATGTCGTATGTCATCTTGCTGTGCTGCAACGGCTAGAATAACCTTGATCTGTCTCAATGCACGTGGAAAATTTCTAGACAATTTAAAAGATGACTTAATCTACTTCTCTGCACTGTGTTTAAGATGTTTGATTTTACTTTTAATTATTTGTGTCTGCTTGTTGCTGTCTGACTGTAGTATCCCCTGTAATGGACATCTTGGCTCTGGAATTATAATAGGGATACAAATACAATAATTTACCCATATTGTCCATTCTAATTACCTCCACTAGGAGGTTTTGTTTTAAAGAAACTAACAAACACATTTAACCATAGGCTCATTACAAATAAAATGAATCTGGTTAAGAAAGAGAGCACAGCCAAACAAATAGCCAAGTTTTGTCACTGTTTATCATGAATACAAGTTTAAAAAACAAAACAAAAAACAAAACAAAAACAAAATCAATGCAACTTGAAACTTTTGTCTTGTGTGCCAAAGCAGAACTAACTGTACACTATTATTTTTTTTTAATTTAGTAGTTGCCAATTAATTAATTCTTTTTTTCCCCAATTTAGAATATCCAATTATTATTTAACCCTTTGCAGGTTCAGAGCTTGTCAGGCACGTCAGGTCCAATTTATTTTCACACGCGCAGTTTACTTTACACGCCCCGTTTAAAATATTATTTTTTTTCAACAGATTTAAAAAGCATTGCAAAACATCAGTACTGCATCTTCAGCCAAGCTGGATACTGATAAATGCTCTCCTGATCACTCGTTTTATCACCAAACTCAATTAATATCAAAACTCTCAATAATGCGATCCAAGTCATTATTTTATTACTATGACATCTCAAAAAGCTCTGCAAATATCCGTGATATTCTCTGAGCACTGGATGCAGAAGCAGCTACATCCTTTGTTATGTCTATGTTATCTCTGTAGTGGATGGGGCTACGAGATACGCCCTTTTTTTCGGTTTCATTTGGCTCCTATCGGTCTCACTTGGCCATTGAATGGTTTTCTCAGCTATTTCCGGAGAAAAAACAGACTAGAGACCCGTGCTTTATGTCTTTTTGATGTACTCGATGTACTGGAAAGTGAAAATTGACTACAGGGGTCGCTGGTGTGCAGTGAGCTGTGGACACCCTGGCCGACCTAACCCCTACCCCCTGTTGGGCGGTGCTCAGCCAATTGTTCGCTGCCCCCTGGGAACTCCCGTCCATGGTCGGCAGCGGAATAGCCTGGACTCGAACCGGAGACATCCAGGCTATAGGGCTACTGGATGCGCCACCTCGGGAGCCCCTAACTGTTCAATTTAAACAAAGTTCTTTGCTTTGGGTGAAAACAAGAAAGCCTAAAGAAAAACAAAGAAAATGTCATATGCGTGTTTTACCTATATGAAAGAGAATCTGCCACAATGGTAGAGATTTCCCTGTATGTTTCTTCTCTACTCCCACCTCCTTGCTACATGATAACACACCTTTGTATCCAGTTTTGTTACATTGAGTATGAGAGACTGTAGAAACCCTGACCAGATAGCCACATGATGCCGATTGGTTGAGTAGTGGAAACAGCCTGTTTAGTTGCAGAGGGCAGCCACAGCCAGGAGCAGCAGGCAGTGGAAACAGGGCATTCATTAAACCCTGTTTTGAAAGGCAGTCCATAACTTCAGACTTTATAACTATAGGCCCTTTCACCCTTGTTGACTCTTAAAGTTTCCAGTGTGCTGGAACATATGACTTAGATATTTGCAGTAGCAAGTGACAGCAACACAAGCATAAACATTAAAATGTACTGGGACCCAGAGCAATACAAATCAGAATTCTTGATTTTCATTGTTTATTCTAACTGCCCTGTTTTGCACAATCATTACAAGGAGACATTTTAAGATTAAAAAAAAAAAAAAACATTTTCGAGTTACAATGGTTCCATATTAATTAAAGGGCTCCAAAAACATGCCGTATATATTTTTTGGACAATTCAGAAAGCATGTTGAAAATACGGGATGAGCATTACTTTTTAAAAAATATTCTACCCATAGAAATCTGCCTGGAAAAAAAACAAACAAACACTGTCCTGCAGACCTACAGTATGTATTCACTTCTGATATTATTAACCTTTTCCTGCTAGATGGAAGAAAATCTTTGTTCTTACTGTACACACACTCTGAGCGCAGTCTGTCAATGTCTACTTCCTAGCTGTCCTTACTGGAATATTGAGGTAAATGCTTAGCAACAAAAACTAGTTATTCATAAAATCAGGATAAAACTATTAGAAAATGTAATTTAATTTTGTTTAACGTATCCATATTCTAATAGCCTTCTCGCCTTCGTAGCGGTCATTACCACACGATTAAGCGCGCTCCTTCAGGCTCAAATGTTTAATTTAAATCTCAAATCAGGAATTAAAAATTTTAGTCACAACCTTTATCCATAAATAAAACACAATTCATGAAACAATTCTAGGATTAAATGTTAAAAATGTGAAATCCTCTTTTGAAACTGCTTGTAGATTCCTGTTACTCTTCTAAAGTTAAACTACTAATGCATCCTCCACAGCTCAATGTTGTGTTTGTTGATTGGTTATTTTAAAAATCAAAACGGTCTCAACACACTATGTCATCATCAAAGCAAGCAGATACTGCACATGCGGCTGTGCTTTACCCAATTAGAATTCTGGCCAGCACAATAGTCACTGTGCTGAAAGAACAAGTAACGACATCCTTCTGGGAAATGTAGTGGAGTAAAATGTACAATATTTACAAAAATAAATTACTTAAATAAAGTACAGATCCCAAAAACAAATACTTTAGTGTAATGAAATATTTCTATTTCGTTACTTTTCACCCCTGTTCAAAAATCCCCAAAAAGTTAAAAGACTTTGTATACTACAACAAACAAATGTAACCTCTGCTTTAGCTTTAGAACATTTAAATTTCTAGATAGCAGCCACAGTGACAGCTGTTATTTCATGGTGAAACTGCTATACTGGCTCTCAGGCTTGTGAAAGTTGTGCGATGAGACATTTTCTACCGGAGTTCATCTCCTGGCTATATAACAAGTATTTAATAAATTATTTGCCTCTTCAATAACTCTATTCTTTTTTTTTTTATCCTGGTTAAACAAAGGTACTGGTAGACAACAAAGGCTTATCACATCAAAACTACATATTACTTTAGAGAAATTGCTAAAAAATATATCTGCTTAGCCTTCTATGACAAATGGTTTATTATACTTAACCTACCTTCGGTTGGGTCCTGCTGTAGAGACTCAATGGGAAGCTCATCGCTCCCCCAGGTGATTTCATCCTCATCTGGGTTCCCCATGGGCGCCTGTTGAGGAGGCTTGTCAGAACTGAAAGAGTTGAAAATTAATTAAGCACCTCAATATCTTTACTCAAGTATGCAAAATTCATCCAAATGCCTTGCTGTTCCTGGAAAAACTTTGCATGAGATTTCAATCCTTAATCAGTAACAACAAAAAACCCTCCTCCTAGCTTTCTTTATTGCAGAAATGCTTACCAATAAAAATGTAACCCGCCATCACGCTGCAATATTTATCAATATTTCTTTCCTACCTATCCTGTCAGTCGAGTGCTATGGGTTATGAATAAACCTGTGACAGAGAGCGAACAAAGCAGAGTCAACAATCTCCCTCCTGACCTGTGAGGGCACGGTACAATAGGAACACTGTTCCCTGGACTGGATGGTTTGACAGTTCATTCCAGGGTCAGTCAGAAGTCAGCCACCCAGGAAGGGGGCGGAGCCTAATGCGGTAGGCGAGGTCTCAGTCATTGATTGGAAGATACGTGATTGCACTCTCAACTGAAGGGGGCGGGACTGAAGGTATATCAGGGGATGTGGCCGAGAGATCTGTTCCTTTTTTACGGTTACGGAAAAGACCTGTCAAAAACATTATGTGATTTAAACCGTGAGAGTTTTTGTCGGTCTATTAATAATTGTATTTGTCACTGTTAGACGGCTAAACTATCCGGGAGCTGTCGCTATTCAGCCAGCACCACCCCCGGAACACACTGCACTACTGTTACTGTATAATTCACCACTTACACAAGGAGCACTCACTGTTGGGATTCATCACTGTGTCTGTGTATACTGTGTTAGAATTATTTCGGAATTGAACCCCGTGGTTTTACTGACTTTACACAAAAATTGCTGTGTATAGTCAGTATTATTATTTAAAAGCAAATAATAAAGGCTCATTTTTCACCATTGAAGTGCTGGATTGTTGTTACTGAGCACTGCACCACCTCTACACCTGTGCACTACAAACCACTTTGCCACAAAGCCATATGACGCAAAGTAGTGGATATCTGTTCCAACTATATCCACGAATTGTGGGTATGTACCTACTTAAACTAATTTAAAACAGGTACAGTGGCTTGCGAAAGTATTGACCCCCCTTGGCATTTTTCCTATTTTGTTGCCTTACAACCTGGAATTAAAATTGATTTTTATTTGGATTTCATGTAATGGACATACACAAAATAGTCCAAATTAGTGAAGTGAAATGAAAAAAATTACTTGTTTCAAAAAATTCTAAAAAATAAATAACGGAAAAGTGGCGCGTGCATATGTATTCACCCCCTTTGCTATTAAGCCTCTAAATAAGATCTGGTGCAACCAATTACCTTCAGAAGTCACATAATTAGTTAAATAAAGTCCACCTGTGTGCAATCTAAGTGTCACATGATCTGTCACATGATCTCAGTATATATACACCTGTTCTGAAAGGCCCCAGAGTCTGCAACACCACTAAGCAAGGGGCACCACCAAGCAAGCGGCACCATGAAGACCAAGGAGCTCTCCAAACAGGTCAGGGACAAAGTTGTGGAGAAGTACAGATCAGGGTTGGGTTATAAAAAAATATCCGAAACTTTGAACATCCCACAGAGCACCATTAAAGCCATTATTAAAAAATGGAAAGAATATGGCACCACAACAAACCTGGCAAGAGAGAGCCGCCCACCAAAACAGGCAAGGATGGCATTAATCATAGAGGGAACAAAGAGACCAAAGATAACCCTGAAGGAGCTGCAAAGCTCCACAGCGGAGATTGGACTATCTGTCCATAGGACCACTTTAAGCCGTACACTCCACAGAGCTGGGCTTTACGGAAGAGTGGCCAGAAAAAAGCCATTGCTTAAAGAAAAAAATAAGCAAACACGTTTGGTGTTCGCCAAAAGGCATGTGGGAGACTCCCCAAACAAATGGAAGAAGGTACTCTGGTCAGATGAGACTAAAATTGAGCTTTTTGGTCATCAAGAAAAACGCTATGTCTGGCGCAAACCCAACACCTCTCATCACCCCAAGAACACCATCCCCACAGTGAAGCATAGTGGTGGCAGCATTGTGCTGTGGGGATGTTTTTCATCGGCAGGGACTGGGAAACTGGTCAGTATTGAAGGAATGATGGATGGCGCTAAATACAGGGAAATTCTTGAGGGAAACCTGTTTCAGTCTTCCAGAGATTTGAGACTGGGATGGAGGTTCACCTTCCAGCAGGACAATGACTGGAGCAGTTTTGTCTTGAAGAATGGGCAAAAATCCCAGTGGCTAGATGTGCCAAGCTTATAGATACATACCCCAAGAGACTTGCAGCTGTAATTGCTGCAAAAGGTGGCTCTACAAAGTATTGACTTTGGGGGTGAATACTTATGCACACTCAAGTTGTCTGTTTTTTTGTCTTATTTCTTGTTTGTTTCACAATAAAAAATATTTTGCATCTTCAAAGTAGTAGGCACGTTGTGTAAATCAAATGATACAAACCCCCAAAAAATCCATTTTAATTCCAGGTTGTAAGGCAACAAAATAGGAAAAATGCCAAGGGGGGGGTCTATACTTTTGCAAGCCACTGTATGCTAACAAAAGAGGTGGGTGTTTCTTATCATTATATATTTCCATTGCATACCAAATTAATTTTTCTTTAATACAAATACACTCTACAAAACCCTTTACTTCCGTACGTGACACATTGCTGGCTTTGTGCTTTAAAAACTTGTGGACAGTCCCACAATTGTTTTGTATTTTTTACATAAGAGCTCAATTTAAAATAACCCCCAATGACACATCTACAATCCTGTTCAGCCTGTACACTGTTTTTGCCTGTGAGTTACCTGTTTGGGGCTGGGACCTCAATAACATCTTTTCTACAGCCATTCCTTCTTGACATCTAAAAAAAAATATATAAAAAAATTAATTAATTAATATGTACCATGCTATGGCCAAAAGTTTTGCATTACCTAGAAATGTAGGATTGAGAAATAATAATAATAATAATAATAATAATAATAATATAATAATAATCTATATGAAAACATTTAGATCTTTTATTTGACCTCCTAGATCAGAAAATACCCATGAAAGTTTGCGGTACCAGTCGAGCAGACTTTTACTAATGATTCAGCTTGGTCTTCTGTCGTTGTATTCTTCCTTGAATTTGATTTAGATTTAACATCAAAGAAAACTACAAAATGATATTGCAAAAGTTTACTGGAAGTCATAATAGTAGTACAGTATTTCATGCTAGATTTTGAAATGTCAGTTTTGGTCAGTTTTTCATTAAGTACATGGAAAACTACAGAGGTATGTAATTCAATATGTTAATGTAACATTATTTAGCAGGTTTCATTTAGTCTTTATGAAGCAAAATTAGTTAACTCTACAGGGTGATGCAAAACTTTTGGCCAAAGCTGTATGTTTTTCTTTAGCGTTATCATTGATTGGATCTGTAAAAACAGTATTGGTTACATAATACAGTAACTTCAGCATCCATAAGCCAGTCCCCTTCCATCTCTGTATTATTTAGTATGGAAAAACAAATTTAACTAGGAAAATCGTCAAGGGTCTGCATTTTCAACTACCCTGGTACACACTGGGGGAGCTAATCCATATTTTTCAAAAGCTACTGGAAATCAGTACCAGCAGGACTGTGGATATCCACAGTCCCCTTTAGCAATGGTTTACCACTGCGTACAAAAAGCAAGTCAGCAAGCGAGTGAACAATCAACTTGCGTCACCTCAGGAGAGTCCTCTGGCAAAGACAAACCATCGCAGTCTGTGTCCTCAGACTGAAGAGCCTCCTCTTCACTCTTCATCACCTCAGGCAGCTGGGAAGCATAGTCTGCAAGGACAGGCGGAACTTTAGTCTTGTCATTGTTTTGGTTGGGTTTGCATTAAAATAAGAAATGTATTAGCTTCTTATAAGGCAGGTCTTTGGCCCACATTTCATTCTGTTCTCCCACATACCTGCAGTGAAAATATCTGGGGAGGAGTTCTCTGTGTTCTGTGTCTGACGTTTCTGAACCCCACGCTGGACGTCTTTCAGTAAGAACTGCACTACACTACCTTCCATGTCAATATCAATGCCAACATCTGAAACAGAGCAAAACAAAACATGTCGGTCCAAGTTGACGCATTTGCGACTGAAACCTGCTTTAGATGCCCGTAAAATTTAAAATGGTTTCAGTAAATGTTATACAGGAAATGACATATCTTACCATAACAAAAATAACAAAACAATTTAGGGACCAGATTCTATTTTGTTAATAGACATTTACAGTATATCTTTATTATAAGTGTTAGGTCGTTTAACACATGAGCATTTAGCCTTTTTTTTGCCTCATCTGTCTATAATGATTCTTTTTACACTTATGATTTAAAAAGGGCAAACAGCTTGTTTTAAGTTGACAATTCATTGCTGGTGGAATGTCAGTTCAACACATGAAAACCCAAGACAAATGGCAGAAAGACAAACTATTCCAAATTAAGTTGCTCTTCTGGATCCTCTTTCTCCACTTCATCCATGTCATTTTTCATGTGACTAATGAAAGTTTCAACTTTACTGTTGACTTCTGAAAACAAGATGCACCTATTGTGACTTTAAAACAACTACAGAAGAAAAAGTCAACAATTACACTAGGAAGAAAAAGTGTGTGTTTTTTTTTTTTTTTTTTTTACCATCAGTTCTAAGCCTTTAGCAAATATAATAAACATACTCTATAGCCGAGGAAATGTTTTTAAAAAACTGAGGATCTGGGGCACAATCATGTTTCTGACATCTCTGAGAATTTTAGTGCTGAAAACATAAGAAATACTTCAATCAAAAGCAAATGTATTCACTTACACTAGAGGTCTAAAAAATAAAACAGTAAGCAGTCTTAACACTTGCTGCACATCCAAGACTCCTACCTGGACTGCCACTGTATTTGAAAGCGTTCATCAGCGTCCCCAAGACTCCCACCTGGATTGCCATTGTATTTGACAGCGTTCATCAGCGTCCCCAAGACTCCTACCTGGATTGCCATTGTATTTGACAGCGTTCATCAGCGTCCCCAAGACTCCTACCTGGATTGCCATTGTATTTGACAGCGTTCATCAGCGTCCCCAAGACTCCTACCTGGATTGCCATTGTATTTGACAGCGTTCATCAGCGTCCCCAAGACTCCTACCTGGATTGCCATTGTATTTGACAGTGTTCATCAGCGTCCCCAAGACTCCTACCTGGATTGCCATTGTATTTGACAGCGTTCATCAGTAGATATGGATTCTCACTCTGGGGAGGAGCTCTGGACACTGACAGCTGCACAAGCCCTTTAGCTTTGCGGATTGTTGTTACAGCCTTGGTGTGGGAGACACCAATCATTGATTCACCATTCACCTGTTGGCAGACAAAACAGTGTACTGTTTAGGGATAGAAGCAAGACTCCTAATGCATAGCAGTTTCATCTATTCCAGGTCTTGGATCAAATGCAATGGGAGTCTTATTTCCATTCCGACTGTAATACAAAGTCATGTTATTACAACTGCAAAAATCAAGGACACAATTTTACAGTTACATTTTCCATTCCTGAAACCAAAAAAAAAAAAAATAATAATTGTGTAAAATAAATACATAAATAAAACAGGGCTGTCAAGAAATTAAAAAACTGATTGAAATTTTTTATCTTAACCTTTGTTT
This sequence comes from Polyodon spathula, assembly GCF_017654505.1. NCBI lineage: Eukaryota > Metazoa > Chordata > Actinopteri > Acipenseriformes > Polyodontidae > Polyodon > Polyodon spathula. The sequence continues at coordinate 78,967,525 of NC_054535.1, forward strand.
TAATTGCATATTTAATTGGTACAATTACTGCATCCATCTCATTCAAGTTTGTTTTATTACTGATGCTCTTCTTCTTCTTCTAACAATAATAATAATAATAATAATAAAGGTTGTTCTTATTACCTATAAGGCCTTACATGGTCTTGGACCTTCTTATCTTCCAGATCTGCTGACCTCATATGTCCCTGGTCGTTCCCTGAGGTCGGAAAATGCTAACCTTTTGACAGTCCAAAAATTAGTTTGAACTCTGTCAGAGCTAGGCCATTTCGTTTTCATGCCCATCGTCTTTGGAACCTGCTCCAGGTTCATATCAGGAATGCTAGCACAACTGAATCTTTTAAATTCTGTTTATTTGTAGCTTGATTATATATTAGACACTAGTGCTTGGATGAACATGGTATTTATGTTTGGATGTTGTACCAAGATTTAGATATTCCTTTGGATATTCGTTAGTTTGCAAAAGGTAATAAAAGCCATTAATTTAACACGTTAACTAAAGTAGAAAAATATTCAAGGAGTATGAATAAGTTTTGTGGGACATTTAGTTTACTAAAACATAAAGGATGACATAGCAGTTAGTAAACACTATTTTGTTTATTCCTGAAAAGTAAAGGAGATAACACATTTTCATATATACATATACGCAATTGTTGTGTTTTCTCAACAGCCGAACAAAGTGGCCAAAGGTATATTTTAACTAATTATTAACATTGCTGAAGTACTTTAGAACTTTTGTAGCTGTTGAAGGTAACTGAACAGCAAAAGTCAAATTTAATTTAAAAAACATGTACTTGGTTCATAAAAAAAAAAAATTATTTCAGTCCCCCCCCACCCCAACTATGTAACTGGCTGCTGAAAATATCCTCTCTGCCGGAGTTGATGTTGCCGGTATACATAACATTTCCTTTGCAAGTTGGGACAGTGTTGGAAAACGCAAGGCATGCTGCTTCCACCATAAGAGCACGTCTTCTGTGATGGATAGTTTGGGTTCTTGCAAAAAACAAATTGCATTCTGATCAGTAGTCCATGGAGACCGGATCCTCATCTTCGTTCCCAAACAAACTGCTGTGGTCAGTGTATCGGTATCGCAGACAGAAACCGATCTTGATTCTGTGTTGCTTCCCAAATCCAAAACAGCCCCTGAGACCTGACATCTGTCTGAGTCCTTTCTCCACTTGCCATTACTGAAGCTGTCAAGCAACTCCTGGCAATTCCTGAGCATGCGCAAGAGCAAACATGTTGTGATGCGGATTTCTGTTTTCTTTCAATGATGTCACTTCTAGCAGAGACTAACATTTAATTTTTATCTTCAATTCCACAGATGAAGCAATATTACACAGATGAAGCAGTACTACTTTGCTAGTTTAGTAACGGTTGTGTAAATTCTGTCAAGGTGGCCAGCGTATTGGTGCTATGCCAAACTCATTGTGATACGCATTTCTCATTTATATCAACTGTAGTTTCTAATTTTATTTTTGTGTTCGGATACATGTAAAAAAATTTTGATTCGGATATTTTCTCAGCACTATTAGACACAGGCTTTTTTACATTCCTTTTGTAAAGCGCCCTGCAATGTTTGCGTGAAGAACGCTTTATAAAAGTGATATCTGTATTGTATTGTCGTTGTATCATCATCATCATCTCCAAAAAACAACCCAGCATTAAAAAAAAAAAAACTGTTGTCCGATTTCTGGATTCATATTGTTGCCCCTTCTTTATAATTATTGTACTTATTTACACAAAATTATACAGAACAACTCCAGCACTAAATCATAATGGAGCCAGTTTATTACTCATCTTAATGCATTTCACATTATACTGTATATTTTTATTATCAGTTTCAAAGCATGCAGGTTGTACTTCAGACTAGATGTAGCCTATGTTTGCGATACCGAAACTCAATCTGATAGTGGATACGACAGAATGTTTTTTTTTTTTTTTTTTTTTTTTTAAATAAACTTCCCATTCACAAGTTCTTCACTTTTAGTACTTTGCACCACAATGCAGTTATATGACTAACTTTCTCATTGCATGCGCTTGAGTATATTAATGATGACGTAGGGAATGAAATACGGTCTGCTAAAAGAGGGCCAAGACAGGAGTGCGATTAACGCACGTTAAAAAAAATAATCTCCAAAGAAATTGACTCGTTCAAATAGTAGAAGATAACTGCGATTAATTGACAACACTAAAATAAAACAACAAATGAGGTCAAAAACTACAGTATGCCACTAATGAAACATATTCTCTCTCTCATAAGTACAGTGTGTTCTGCTGAACGTAAGTGCAAGTTCAAATCAAAAGGTTATACATGACATGGCTGCTCAGAATCCACTTTGTTTGACATTTTAGTTTTAGTTTAAGCACATCATGTATTGGTGCAATGAAAAAATGCCAAGCACCTACTTTCCTACTCCCTGTGAGGAAATTCATTCAGAGAAGACTGTAGACAAAATAAAGGCACCCAAAAACAGACTGTGAAAGGAACTTTAAACGATTAATAAAGCACACTTTATAAATTAAAAAAATGCAAACTGCTACCAGGTTTTACGTGGAATAATTTGTATGAAATGGGTCATTAAGTTACCTGTAGCAATTTGTCTCCAACTTGTAAATCTCCTGTCGTGTCAGCTACACCTCCTGGAGTGATCGACTTCACAAAAAAACCCTTTTCTCCGCCCACCACAGAAAATCCTAGTCCTCCCGTGGCTGGTTTATTGAGTTCAAGATGAATAACACCGCCCTTAAATGGAGAGAACAGCAGAAGAGCATTAGCAACCACTGCCAATCTACAGCAAGGACTCATCACACACTTAGGTTTATTAATTAAAGTTCCATGATGTATGTTGAACAGACTTGTGGTCAGAAGGCCAATTGGTGGGATACCCTCACTTATCCACTCTTTAGTTTATTATCTGAAGTACAGATATTTCTGGAAAATTCGGTTTTAAATTGAAGTCTCCAGGTGTATATATTCACTACAATTTTTTAGTACCCACAGCATATTGCCCACTGGAAACCATCCAAACTTACAAAGAATTTGTATGAGACATACACTACAAAAGTACATTTAGCGTTTTAATGGTGTTACAACTGTACTTACCTCAGACTTGCTGCTGTCTTCTCCATGTGGATATCCTGAGAAGAGAAAACAAACCACAGTGTTAAGTCTCACTGTATGTCTAATGTATTTCTTGTTCTCCAAGGCTGAGGACCCACCCATTATAGCCCACATTTCATTCATACCCTACATGCTTGACTTGATATATGTGGTTCCTGGTATACTTGCAGCCAAACCTACAGTGCAACAAACCTAAGCATTTGGATAATATCCAAAACTGCATAGTGCAGATGAAAAATTCAATGATAGGTTAAACAAAGAAAGAAAGGGGTATCTGGATGTGCTAGTCTGACGTTCTTTCTATAGGGTGTTTGCTAACAATATCCCAGATCTATCCAGAGAACAACACCCTATTGTCTGCAGCTTTTATTGCAACGGGAAACAGCTTCTCAACACTTACCATTCACATTAGTGGAGCCATTTATTTTTGGACTAAGATTATTGTTCAAAGACAAAAACTTTTTTGCAGCTGGGATCAGTGGCTGCCCATCTCTGTAAAAAAACAAATAAACAAAAAAAAAATTACCATAATTATAACTGTGTCTCAGTTACTAATTAATTATTAACTATAAAGGCAGGCCAGGGTTCTTCCCTGTTGTTAAACTGAAATGAAAGGCAGTTATTACAGTATCAAGCTTGTAAAGAGCACTGAACATTCAGACTGATTAAAACTTGACGCTGACAATAACACCATTTGAGGCAAATATATGCATTACTTGTGAAATACAGCACTTCGCGTCCCTGAAAAATTGTCTCAAGGATTACTGCATTTATTTATTTTTAGAATCTTTGTCAAAATACAGAGAGAAAAAAAACAAAACAACGTGTGAACATTTGTTCTAAATTATTATGGGGAAATAATTCACTTATTTGAATGCACACAAGCCATTTTCACACAAAACGGATATGAATAAAGATTATACAACATATGTTATATATAAGGCTTATCACTAAGTTGTATCACTTGTTTCCTCAAAGACTAGACTATGCATTTATTTGACTGTGTTACCTTGTGGCTTTCAGCACAACGGTGGGAAGTGGTAATTCCAGCAGCCTCTCTGACTCGCGGAGAGACAGCTCTTGAGTAGAAACACCATTAATGTAATGAATGAGGTCGAGTTGTCTCAGGCTTCCTTCCATTGAAGTAAAGGAACCCGGCACAATATCTGCAACATAGATAACCTGATATGCACTGTCACTGCCTCCCCCCAGCATCAACCCTACAAAATGAGATGAAGAGAAAATTAGTACTCTACACGACAATCATATTTAAATAATATTATCAGTAAACAGACACAGATATGACGTAACATACAATGGATACAATACTTACTTTCACAACACAGCATTTGCAGGCAACATTGAGAATGACAGTTTATGAAAATTACCAATAACTCAATAGAATAACATTCAAACTGACTAATACATAGTGAATTATAAGTTCCACATCCAGACACTACAGTTTCCTAATATGTATAGACATATATGGGCTAATATGTAATTTGATGTAGAGTATTGATTTCATTTTTTGGTGCTGGAATAAGGAATGCATTACAATTAATTTTAGATCAATGCAAAGTGAGTCAACGTCTTTGAGAACAACAATCAACCCTGACTTACAGTCCTTGGCCCAAAACTCAAAAAATGCAACTGTGTGTTCAACGTTAGGAGCAGGAGAAAAAAAAAACATTACCGAGCTCTTCTCCTCCTTGGCACTGCAGTGTAATATCTGGTAGCATATGGAGCTCTATTGGAGGCTTTGGGATTTCCAGGACACGCCCCAAGACTAAATCAACTACTTTTGACGTAGTTCTAAGAAAATTCACAGCTTCGGTATGACTCATGTTGGTGACATCGGTGTTATTAACCTTTTATATATATATAAAAAAAGAAAAAGAAAAAAAAAAGGTCTGTAACACACATCATATCCAAAAGTATATTCAAATATTGGACAAGCTACATAATCACAAATTTAAATGCTTTTTGTGTCATTCAAACTCAACATTTTCAAGATCTTTGCGCTCACACTTTCACTCCTTTCTATAAACAGAACTGTTACCAAGATAATGCTTGCAAGATGACAATATCATTAGTTAAACGATAAACTGAATTAATATAATGCATTTATAACCAGATACTTTCCTTCAAATATTTATTTAGCCTTACTCCCCATGTTCTTATATTCTGTATGTTTATTGTTTGCAGATTATTAAATCTTTATTTTCATTAGTGCATATCCTTTAAAAATGTTCCACACTTTGCAAAACATAGAAAATCTTCACACATCAGGTATGATACTGTAGCTAGGTTTAAATACCAGGATTTACATACAGTATGTTAAAATTTGTCACAATCTTGGAGGCAAACGTGAAGAAGCACACCAAACTGGCTGGCAGACCTACCATTATCAGCCTGTCTCCAGGCCTGAGCCTCCCATCACTCTTTGCGGGGTCCTGTATGATGTCATGAATATAGCAGCTGATATCATCACTTCCTTTCGTCACGGTGAAGCCCAGGCTTCCCTTTTCCGATTTAACTAATGAGACATGAAGCTCAACTTCCTGTGGAAAGATAGGCAATTAATTAAATTATATATTTGTTTTATTTTTGTTGGTGGGGATGGCAGATATACTGCAGAGCAGAGGGCAATTTACTCTACATGTCCTATGAATATGTAACTACATCCATAACACTATCTACTTAAACTGTTTTCAAGCATGAATATACAATTCTATCTTAAATGTAGAAGAGAAAAGCACACCCAGTGCTAAGCAGTTTCACTTGATTTTTCCTGGCTGCAATGACTGTAACCTTATAATGAGTAAGCTTGAAACTTCTTCAAACCTCAAGAGAATTGCTGCAAATAATTTAAACTGAGACTGCAGTTAAAAAACGCTGCATACTGAGCCCTCAATATCCACTCATTAATAAGATGGTCACTAAATCACCCCTCGGGGGAAGTACCAGAAGGGTTATTAAAGAGTTAAAAGATGGCGATAGTTAGATCCACCGCTGTTTAGATCATTAAAACAGACTCCAGACTTTAACATTAGCTCTGGATTGACCAAAGACAAATATCTTTAAAAACACGAGGACCACAGTAAATGTAAGACTTAATTAATTTTCCTACTGTTAAGAATTACACAGAAATAGCTTTGGTGCTCTAGCTGTAGCAACCCTTACAGGTTCAAATTCCCCAATCTCTTCCACATTGTTGAAGTACTGGTGCTGAAGGGGTGATGTCACTTCCCCCTCATCCTGGTGTGGCAGTGACGCTGGGCTCTGTGAGCCTGAACTGGAGCTGATGTAGTTATCATCGAGAGGGGTGGGAGAGGGAACCTCAGGCTCTGGTTGATCTGGAGGTACTGGGGATGGGGGGTTGCTGTGTGACACAGCGAGACAATTGACAATTGAAATGATGCCAATAACACTCATTTCCCATTCAACAGCTGTAAACAGAACATTAGAGCTAGGAGTATTATGACACAGTGTATCACCAACCTACATCCACAGTATTCTGATGCTCACAATAACCTATGTAAATGTCTTTACAGACAAGCAGTTATTATCGGGAATAGGTCTGCCCAGTACCAAGCAACAACAAAATAGCATCTATTTGCAAAGTCTCTTGCATTTTTACAGCAACTTTTGTACCGACTAATGACGACCGGCATACATCCACGATAGCGGTTTTAAATAGAAAATTTAGAAGTAAAAGGGTCGTGATTTTAACCTATGATTAAAAGAAATATAGAACTTAAATTCACTGCTTCAAATAACTTTACTTGAAAGCAACTATGTTCTCGGAAACAAAAAATGGCATGCTGTTTTACAGAAAGAAGAATGTAGGAATTCCAACCTGTGGTTAAACACTGGCTTGCTGGATGTCAGCTGTGGGGTGTAGTAAACCGTGCGCATTGTGTCTTCCAGGGTGCATGGGGTTTCATATCGAGAGCCTGGGAAGACCAGGGCATTGCCTGGGGTCTGGTAGACGCTGGGATACTGGGCCTCACTGCTCTTCTCTTTGGGTGGGCTGAAGGCCTTGCCCACTTCGTCATTGTCTGTACTGTCACTGTAACTGTCTCGCCTGGAGGGAGACTTCAGCTGGAGCCTCTGGAACTCCCCATTATCGACCTCATCATTCACCTCCTCCTCAGTCGAGCTGTCACTGAGGTCTGCTTGTGGTAGGACATTCCTGCTGAGGCTTGAGTCGGACTTACCTTGAGGATCTTTTCTGGGGGAGGCTAGAGGAGTCTGTAATAATGATAATGGTAGTGATAATATTAATGATATTATTATTATTATTATTATTATAATAATAATAATAATAATAATAATAATAATAATAAATAATAATAATAATAATAAGTTCTAGTTAAAGTGGGAGTGTTTCACTTCCCAAAGAGTCTAATGTATGTACCTAGTTCTTTTTATTTTTAAAATGTATTTTTTATTACCAGCAATGAAGGGTCGATGTTTGGTAGGGTTCCGGGTTTAGGTCTGCACAGAAGTAGAGTAACCTCCTGGGCAGTCCCCCTGAGAGCTGATACGACTTCCTACAAAAAATGAATATCATATAGAAATGTAAAAACAATGGAAACAAAGGGGAATGTCGTATCAGATTGAATGGCTAGTAAACAAGAAGCAAAATGGATGTGTGAAAAATATCTGTATCATTGATAAATCCATTAGGTTAAAACAATGTGGCACCTCAATATGGCAGCCATATTAGGTTAATATTTCTAGTACAAACTAGATCAAACTTGAGTAAGAAAAAACATAGAATATAGCTGTGTACAAAGTATGACTGCATACTTTGTCAAGCTCTCTTAAATTCCAACCATAGTTCGGGACAGTTGAGAAGGGTGGTATTTGATCTAATCCTTGACACTCAAATTGTTTTCAAATCTTAAAATTAACCTTGTCTGTATATGTGTGGATATTTTGCCAATGCTGTTGAAAATCTGTCTTTGGAATGATGTTTTAGCCAAACAAACCTTGGGTTTAAGTGTCTAAATCTAATAAGCATCTTTGCTTATGTGACGTTTCACACCCTACAATTCTATTAATCATGCTACTGTAAAAGGCAGAGAATTCTTCGAAGTTTGAAAATATTTTTAATACGACAAACGAAAGAACCAGCAGACTGCAAGGTTTCTCTGTGTACAGTGGCTTTCAGAAAGCAGTTTGAACATGTTCACTTACATGTTGTGATAAGCCCTTCAAGGTTGTGTTGTTGACACGCAGGATGACGTCACCCACTTCAATCCGGCCACTCTCTGCAGCTGGTTGCCCTGGAAACAGCTTCTTCACCCTCACCACGCTAGGGTTTACAGGCTCCTGGGGTAGGTTCTCCTCTCTGCAAAAACTGAACCCCAAACCTGAGGTGTTTTTCAACAGCTTTACCTCAAACACATTATCTGTGGAAGGGAAACAAATACAAATCATAAAATGTAATTGAGGAGGAGGCAGTGTGGTCCAGTGGTTAAAGTCCAAGGGCTTATAACCAGAAGAGTCACTGGTTCAAATCCCACCTCTGCCACTGACTGACTCTCTCACTCTGTGACCGTGAGCAAGTGACTTGTGCTCCATTCTGCAGATGAGATGTTAAATCAATGTCCTATTGTAAGTGACTGCATATAATGCACGGCTCACAGCCTACCTCTGTAAAGCGCTTTGTGATGGTGGTCCACTATGAAAGGTGCTGTATAAAAATACATATTGTTATTAAAAGGTGGAATCCCAGGTGAAAAGTAATGAATCTATTCCATTTTAAATTCAATTGTACTTTGATTTCAGCAGCTAATAATTTACACACAATCATATTATCTGTCCTGTTTCTTGTGAAGGTGGTAGGCACAAACTTTTATAGTTTTATTTAAAAAAAAAATTAAATTAAAAAAAATAAAAATATATAAAATAACCTGTGTGTACACAGAAATAAAATGACCTATGTAACTACTTTGAGAAAGACAAAAACAGAGGATAACAATATGTTTTATGGCTGTCAAAACTCTAAAAACTGAAGACATCGAAAACTAAGTTTCGATAACTTTTTCTATTATGGTTAGAACATCAAAAACGGGCCAAAAAAGTCAAAGGTTTCCTCAGTACCATCCTAGTTTACATGTGTGACAACAACATCCATTACTTATTGTACTTTGTGAGAAATGAATTGCGATGGACAGACTGAAATTATCATTTTAGTACACTGCACTTACCACAGAAAATCAGCATGCCAGAGGCATAAATGACATCTATGGTGTGTGTGACATTTCCAGATTTCTAGTCTACTGAAGTATGAGCTTCTGCTGTATCAGGTGTTTGTTACAAATGAATCTATCCACAAACTGTCAGGTATAGCAAACCCACTGTTAAGCTGTCACAACAACTCTCTAGACAAGCCAAACAACATTCTTACTGAATACCAGGTGTTGATAATATACTAACCTGCAAAAGTAACAATTACAAGAACAATCTTTTGTTAAAAATGGTTTAGTGCAATACATACATTGCTTTTAAGTTACAACATCTACATTTATACATACACAAAATACTTTTTTTTTTTTTTAATATGAAGATGTCATTTTTTTGTATTATCTGCTAAGGAATTACACAGTGATGACATCACAGGTGTGACTGACCTAGAACACAGAGGTGTTTTTTTTCACAATCACTGTTCACCGACACGTACTCACCCTCGGCAACAAAGCTGTAATCTTTGGTCATTGTAACGGTTTCCTTTTTCACCCCTGGTTCAGCCTGCCCATCCGTCTTGCAAGGAGGGGTGCACTGTGGGGTCACAGGAGCATGTACACTGGTGGCAGGAAGCTGGCCTCTTTCCAACAGTAAGTGAACCACCTGAAACAAACGTTACACGTGGTGAAGTGCACTGGTTTACAAACACAACCTACATTTAGGGCAGTGGCACAAACACATAACATTACAGCATTTTGTTAAATGGGGTATTTACAGGATATAATGTAGTGCATAATAATGATAATAATCATCATAACAAAAATACTACTTATGGCTACTTATGACACCATTTATCATGGAGTTCGAACACCAGACCAATGGAAATTACAATGACATAGCAAATGTCTTCATTTCTTAAAAGCATTTTTCGATCAACAATTAGATGATAACTTCTCTCTCACCTGGCCTGTTTCTCTCAAAGTCTCCACTGCTTGCTTGTGAGTTGCACCATCCAGACGTTTTCCATCAACTGAAAGCACTCTGTCACCTGACAATAGTAAAGCACGTCTGAATGTTAGGCAAAGTTAATATACACGAAGGCAGCAATATCACAGCTGATGCTTTTGGCAAAGCCACACAACTCTATTTGTACAACTACTGTACATACCTTTCTTAATTCTTGCATCAAGCTCAGCTGCTCCTTTAGGAATTATAGCCTTCACATAAATCCCACCGTGTCTTACGCTTGTATTCACCCCACCCTAAAAGGGAAAACAAGAGTGATATTTACCACTTAAATTAAGCCCATAGACCTAATTCTACTACAGTACAAGCTTTTATAGAAAGTGAAAACCATTACCCCTTATCAATGTGCTAAATCCAAAACGTGAAAAGCAACAGAAAAGGTGAACTGGCACATTGTTATTCTGGTCAGTCTTGAATATTAAAAGGTGCAGCGTCTAAGGCTTTAAAGTCCATTTCCATTCACTTTATGAGCTTCAATACACTTTTCATGCCACTTAATTATTGTCTTTGAAGAGTTTCTGAATGTATGACACTATTAAGTATGCCTTATTTCTATTTAAGTACCTACAGGCATTCAGGTTTCAATGAGCTGGTTCCAAACAGTAGAAGACGTGGACAAGGAACCAAAATAAATGGGATTGAAACATGGAAAAACTTCCAATAACTTCAGGGTAAGGGGTACTCCCCATTTTTATATATATATATATATATATATATATTATATTTATATATATATATTATATATTATATATATATATATATTATATATAAAATGTTACATTAATTTTTATTTTTTAAACAACTTAAAAAAAAAAAAAAAAAAAAAAATTCAATTTAAAGTTTAAATGACATCCCAATCTATTATGAGGCAAATGAAAAGCCTGCAGATTTCACTTCTCCTTATGTGAAATGTAACTCAGCATGCAGTGTAAAAAAAAAACAAAAAACAAACAAAAACCCCCCAGATTTTTTACTATTATTATGATTCAATGTGCTTCGACCTGAAAAAAATTCTGTTGATTTCTATTGTTAGCACACAAAGTGACAATTGTTATTAAGCAAGCAAGCAAGCAAAGTTCTTTACATGCAGCACAGAAAAACACACACAGACAAAAAGAACAGAGAAGAAAGAGGAACTCTGAAAACCTTGCCGAACAGTACCGTGACACTTATGCCCAGGCTGTTGTCCTTTTTGGGCAATTCTACTTCAAATAGATCTCCTGGTTTGAGATCATTAACAGGGTGGGCATTGCCACTAATTTTGCCCATGGTGCTCTCCTGTAAACAGACAACAGTGAATAGTGTTTGAAAACAATCTTGTAACAAGACAGTTTTATATTAACAACATACTGAACGATAAATAAAATTAAGTTTTGGGTAGTGTCCCAAAATACTTGTAAAAGCTATTTTAATAATCCATTTTTAAGAACGAGTACAATACCTCTATTTAATTTATATGACTGTCTGCCAACCGTAGGCAGTAAAACATTTTATGCAGACTAATCTCATTTGCGATGGTGAACCAGTTTTAAAACGGGATTGTACTAATTAGTCTAGGAGGCTGAGAAAGGGTCTAAGAAAATAGAAGTGGTTACAATTAAATGTGGTGCAATTATTATTTCAATTAATTTTAATGACCGAGATCTAGAAATGAAACACACACATGGAAAATGCTTTTACGTCTCAACATACACATATACATTTCACATTCTAAGAAAATATAAACCACAATAAATCTATCTTATGGCAAAAACACTTATATCTTATTTTTGGTTGCGTGGGGATTTCTGCCCATGTCTGGGTAATATACTCCTGTTTTGTTATTTACTATGTGCTTAACTAGCTCAATTACAGCAGTTTCCTACTGGTCCTTGATGACTGTTATAGCTGCAGTGCCTGTACCCAAGTACATCACACTAAAGAGTTTCTCTACAGAACGGCTAATTGTGTCGAAACTCTGGAGGGTAATTCTAAAGCACTTGCTGTGGATGTAGGTCATGGAGCTCTACTGTTTCATGATACCATAACTAATGTTGTATTTACAGTAGTGGTGAGGAAGAATGTTACTGACATACATGTTACTCATAGAAAAGCTAGAGATTATTACACAAGGGAGTTTTACAACGGCATCTGTTAACAACCTTGTCTTTCTATATGAAAAATCGGAGACATATTTTACCAGTTAAAAATTCTTCCAGTTAAAATCACTACAAATATGTGTGAACATCACTGGAGGAGAACAGATTTGTGTGACTGTCAGACCTGCACATTTTACCTTTAACACTTGCTGCTCCTGACTACTTGAGTATGTGTCCTCATCCATGTCCGAGTCCCCTCTATCTGAATAATCTAGATCTTTGCTGCTTTCATGACTTCTTACTTTTCTGCTTTTGCTTCCACTTGGTAACAATATTTCTGCTTGAACTTTTCTTTCAGAATGGTAAGGTGGAGGTGGTGGCATAAATCCATCAGCAACCTGGTTCCTATTAAAACCATTGCTATGGCTTTGAGGAAGGCTTGCGCTTTCAGTTCTAGAATCCTGTGAGCTTACGCTGCCTTTCCTCCTGCTCAGTGAAACTGCAGAAGATGCACCAGATGTAGCTCTTTGGTGGCCCTGGAGCCTCGTGTGTTCTTCCGATGAAGATTCCTCTTCATGTTCCTGTCTTTTGCCAGGTGACCTTGTGTGACCCCTGGTCTTGTGATGTGAAGTGGCTGAAGAAGGTTCTTAAGAGACAGTTAAGATACATGTTAGTTTGAATGTGTTTATAAGGGATAGGCCTTTTAACACCAAATAGTTATTTACAATGTGGTCCTTTTTCAAAATCTCTAGTGTACACAAACCAGACAGGCTCTCGGATTTACCATGCACAGTAAGAAACTGTCCATTCCATGATGTTTAAAAAGCAGTCTCAATTTAAAACTAAGAAAAAACATGAACGTAGAATGGGAGGGGACCTGCTGAGTACTTAAGTCACATTTAAGCAATCCTCCCTTTTTTCAAATCCCGAAATGCTGTATATAAATGTTCTTGAATACTGACCTGAGGGATCACTCATAACTAGGCATAATTCTGATTTTTTAAAAATGGTCTTAAATAATAATGCGCATTACTGCAGGGTGTTTTTACAGCTTGATACTAATTAATGATAACTAATTAATCTCACAAAAGCAAGTGATGCAAATTTTTTGTAACTCATCTCATTTATATTCCCCATTCAGACACTTCAGTTCTGCAGGGCTGCACACAGCAAGAACTCACTGACTTGTTAAATATTTTACCTTGATAAAGCCTCTCCTTTGGTTGAGAGACAACCAGTGTGACATCATCTGGGGCATTCTGTAGTATCTCCACGGCTGCATCGTGGGCAACACCCTCCAGGCTCACGTTATTTACTGATAGCAAGCGGTCTCCTGCAGAAACCACAAACATACTGTATGTACAATACAAATGAACATCACCCCAGAGAGGTAATGCAAGTATTGTTGGGCGAGTCTTGCAATACTGTAGCCATTAAACAGTCATGAATTCTGAGGCTAAACTAGGACACATTGTCAAGTACACAAGTATTGTTATTTGTCACAATCAAGTCTGCTTTTGGTGCTTTAATTAAACTGCTTGAACAAATACTGGTAATGGGAACTTAATTTTTTTATTTATTTATGAATATAAAAATATGGAAATTGAAGTTTTTGTAATTAAAATTAACTGGCCACAAATTGAACAGTGTTCCCCCCTCCATCACAATGGAATCCAAAATTTCCAAATAAATAGGACACCTGAAAAATGTCCCTGAACTGAACTCCTAAATGAGGGTACCTGGTTTCAAGTGTCCATCCAGGTCAGCCGGGCCACCCGGGGTAATTGAACTGATGAGGGTGCCCAGGTCCATTCTGCCAGTGTTCTCTCCACCAGCTATTTGAAACCCTGGGACAGTGATGCAAACACAGCACTGTAATGACTATGAATGTATTTTTTTATGCTAAAGTTCACCCTAGACTCCACCTCTGGGAAGCAGAGTACCCAACCAGCAGCTTCCCCAGTTCCCCTGTTGGGTGTGGCTGACTAGATTTAAAGTACTATATACACACACACCTCAAAATACTGCCATTAGCCACACCTGCCAACCACTGCTATTGTCTAAACAGGGAGCACAACTACTAGGTTGAGAGTAGACGTGTAATGATTCATGACACTTTCTTTAAATAATATATTGTTTCCGTAATAGAGGTATGCATTATTTGTATTGTGATACAAGACCAAAAAGACATCATAGCTCTCTATAGTTTACTAAGGGGTTCTTCAATGAAGAAAAATTGTGTTTTATGGAATGAATAAACACATGTCTCTCCCAAATTAATTTACTTATCTTTTAACAAAACAGTTTTTCATTAAATTATCATTTAATCGTACTATGCATCATACAGGTAGCCCATCAGCATCATCACATGTATTGTGACACAAATAGTATTGTGACATTATTACACTGCTAAACAAAGTGGCGATTCTCTGCTAAGACAGGACTCTTAGTTTGGAAGCTTGCCACTGTACTCAAATCGAATTGGCAGCAGAAGAATACCAAACAGTACCACTGTGTTCCAGCTCTGACCTGATCATCTGGACCACTACAGATAAGCTCTTCGCTTTAACAGTTATCAGGCTTCCCAGATGTGCAGGCGCCTTTGTAGTCCAATGATTTAGGCACGCTGCCTAGCGTCAAAACAAGGAATAATTAACTTACCCAGGCTGTATTTCACATCCTTCTTCAGATTTACCCGTGTAATCTCCCTCTCAGCAGAAGGCAAGGCATTGAGTTTCTGTTTCAGGGTTTCTATTCAAATGCCAGAAACGTAAAACATATTAGACACCCTAAGCTACGTCCAGAGGGGGAAATAAAATGTTTGTTAAATAGGTCAAGGATGCGAGAGATATTTATGGCTTTAGCTTGCATTTAATTTGAATGTGAACGCACAAGGGTTGGTCATCTAGCGTTAGAAGTGAACAGCAGTAATGCTTGTACAGAAATCATTTAGGTCTTGTTCCAATAAAGTTAGCAGCAGTAGGTTGTAGTAGTAGCAGCACAGTTTGATCAGGCAACTGAAGCCATGCAGAAAACTTCAAATGAATAAGAAACTTTTTAGACATAAGCTCATAATGGAAAAACAAATATGTGAAACTGATATTCTTAGCCTTCTCACTGGTACGCAAAGAGTAACATCAGAATGTACACTTCAGTGCCTATTCTTAGCAAAGTGTCAAGAGGAGACACATTTACAGCAGAAATTATACCTTTAAATTTGTCTGGCTGTGTTGGATTATGGCATCTAAGCCAGTGACATAATTCAGTATGCTTTATATTTTGTGAAACCAAAACACCAAATGATCACCAAAATTCTTATCAGCAGACAAAGAGTAAGTAGTGGGGTTCGAAAAATATAGCATTGCACTTCCCCACGTGCTGCTGTTTAAATAACAGACCTGCCATTTTTCTTTTCATTGTTAACATTCTGACTACTTTTTACACTCATAATTTTAAAAATGGCCACTCTGGTGCCCTTGGTTTTCAGATCTGTCCTCTAAATCACTGCAGGAAGAGCGATTAAAAAAAACAAAACAAAAACAAACAAAAAAAACCAAAACACAAACATATGGCTTTTCTGTTCTGTACTACATTATAGGTCATTATTGTTGTGTTAACAACGTGGGCAATAATCCTTACAATATCCGTGCACATTTTGAAAAGATCTTTGAAAAAGACACTAAAGTTATACAAGTGTAAACAGTTGTCAGTATGTTAGCAATGATAAGAGAAGTTACAGGTCTGCTATTGAAACAGTTGTAGCAACACTATTTTTCTGGAACCCCGCTACTTACTCTTTAAAGCTAGTAGTTTATATTATGACTATATTAGAGAAACTTGGCCTATGGCCAATGGGGTCATCATTTTAACCTCTCTTTTAAAATATCAGTACTTTGTACATTATTTTATAATAAGGGAGCATCCATTATCAGGCCTCTATCAATGTCATCATGCCCATCGTAAGTGAATTAGGGAGATGCAGCTTTTATATATTAGAGAATACATTGTAGGTAACATTCATTCATGAGAGGCATGCCATTTAACTAAATCTGTGCTACAAAGAGCAAGCGTTTATTTTTTGCCCAACCCTACCCCCAACTGGATTGCCCAAGAACAGTAAGGTTTCTAAATCATCATTAACTAGCAAGCCTTGTGTTAGTACATTATAATTAAAGGGGGATAATAGTACCTTTAAAAATGTTTCTTAGCTTTGTCTATTCACCACCCTTTTTTTCTTCAAGCTACAATTTATGCTTTGTGAAAACAGTGAGAAGGAGGCCAGTAATGACCTTGTTAACAATGCAAGCTGGAAGAATATTAAAGAATCACACTATTACCTGAAGCAGATGTCTGCAAGGATGGCAGAGAAACAAAGAGTAAGAGAGTGACAGAACACAGTATAGCAGATTGTATTCAGTGCAAAGTAGAAAGGAAAGAAGTAACCCTCAGTTATTTTTAAACCTACCATTGGCATTTAATGGACCAGGAGTTGAGGGCATGCCTGAGCTGTGCATGCTTACCCCTGGGGAAAAAAAGAAAAGTAAAAATTGTGATTTCAGTTGAATCAACAAAAAGCTCCCAATGCTTCTGCTACAGTTATGCGTGACCATGCTTATGCAATTTTTGTGCCTGGGTGGTGACACTGGCAAACAGTGCTTCTCCAGCTCATCCAAAGTTACAAATATTTCAAAACTATCAAGAAATTATTCTAAAAATGTACATTTGTTGTTAGTTGCTAGTATGAAAAATTTTATATTTTTAATTACAAATTGGGTCTGTTTAGTTTTTCTGCCAATGTGATAAGGCAAAAAATTAAAAAAAGAAGGAAAAACAGGTTTTCCAAGCTCAAGCATAGATAATGCCTTGCCTATAAGCAAGCAACAACACTGAAAAGGCCCATGCTGAAATTTTACCTCACCAGAAAAAAAGCAGAGCAGCTCGTTTAATTTACAGTACATGCCACTTTGAAATGAACAAGGAATGTGACAGATTGCTAACACGGTAAAACAGAGTCCAATCCTTACCTATGACATAAGCCTGTCCTGTGTCTTCAAAGGAGGATGAGTCACACTCCAGCTGTCGTTTGCCGGGGCTCTGTCTCGAGCCTGCCAAGGTTTTGGAACTGAAAACATTAATGGAATGGAAAAAAGAGAAAATGCAATTATCACAGCCAGCAGTGCAGAATAAATACATGATATACACATATTTTGTATATTGGATTAGTTCAAGCATCACACAGTCTCAGATGAACAGGACTAAATACAAACACATCTACGCAACAAAAGGACTTTGGAGTCTAGATCACGTACAAAGAACAACAAACGTGGACGCTTGGAGTTTGATTAATTAGAGCGGCTTTGAGTACGGTTCTTGAGATCGGTTATGTAGTGTGGACAGGGCCTTTAACACCCTTTGACAACTCCTATAAAACACTCAACACTACTGTTTACGAACAAAAGCACAACAAAATATTCTATTCTATCTGGGTCAAAAAATCCACAATGAGTAGCAATTGCAGTTTATATTTCTTTTTAGCTTGTCTTTCACTCAAGTCTCATTCTTCCTCACTGAACACCCAACCCCGAAGTGAGAAAACTGTGACTCTTTATATAGCTGTGCCAGGACTCAATTGCTAATCCATTCAATCTGGCCCTGGCACAGTCCGCACGTGAACTAATTTGTGCATTCCCCATGCCCAGACAAAAATATACATTTTAACTCACCCATGCTACATAACCCAAACTATACAAAATAAACCAAATACACCCAGGGGCAGGGTATACCCCGTCACAGATATGATTTTTTTCAGATTGCTTTTTTTCTGCCTCCCCATTTTTTTGACCACCAGCTGCAACTGCATATTGCAAATGTCCAGTATCAATTTTTAAATTACACAATTTATTTACAAAAATTCTATTTTACCAGCATCATAAGAAAATTTCTGGATTTCAGGAACTGGTCGAGACAGACTTTGCCTCACCTCCAAGGTTCACCATGCCAACATCTGATTGGATTGACAGCAAGCGACAGATTTACTGTATATTAAATTGACGTGTATACTGTACTACTCACTTATTGGGCTTTCCTGCCACTGTGATGGACTCGGTGTCAGAGCGTGCCCTATGATGGGAAGGCAGTGTCCTGAACCCCTCCATGCTGGCTGCTAGATGAATTCTGTTCAGGCTACTCTGCGACTGGCTATTGTAGGGGGGGGCCCGTCCCTCGGGAGATTCCGGCACCTGGCTAAGGTTGTGGTAGGACTTGCTCATCATCACTCTGGAGGTGGTGGTGGGCTCCACTGTTGACTGTGGCCTCCCTGGCAGCAGCTTGTTCAGTGAAAGTTCAGAGCAGTATGTTCTCTTGAGGCTCTCTGCTTGTGTTGGATGCAGCTGGTCGAAAGGCCTGCTGATATTGCTTGTTGCCAGGCTAACCGTACTCACAGCTCGTCCCACGGGCAATACTCCAGCTGAGTCACTGTGATAATTCAGGTGGTTCTGTGATGAACTTTCTGGAGAAGGGAAAAAAAAAACCAACAAAAAAACATTACATTTCTATTTTGAAATAAAAGAAACAATCATATGTGAGTTGTGATACATTAAACTGAGTAGTGTAGTATGTGTTTGACTTTCCCTTTAAACTTGGCCGCTAGGTGTAACTGTGTTGTAAATGTTCAAATCACAGCAATCACTGTTGTTATACACATGTAAAAGTGAAAATACAGAACCACCACTGTGGCCATTCAATCTTAGATGAATCTCTTCCAATCATACAAAATTGTATGGTTATGGCGTTGTGTTCTCCAAGAGCTAAATATAACTAGCTATGTAAACCAGTGCTTTAACCACACCTACACCCACTGTGCCAAGCTGTATTTCCTTGGCAGGTTGGGGCGTAGGATCAGTGAAGAGCAGCAGCAGCCCTGTCTTACCAATGTCCTGGAGCTCCTGGTTGTTCTGCCTGGTTTTCATCTGCAGGTAGAACTTGTGCTGAGCAGAGCTGAGGTGGAGGAGGTACTGGCAGGTCTTGCTGCTGTCTGTCTGGAACAAGTGCTTTATCTCATCGGACGTGTTCTGCAGGCTGATCTTCTTTTTCTGTGGAAGATTATAAACAGTGTCACCTCTTAAATCAAATGAAGGTTTGTTTCCTGTGTGGTTACACAATAACCTTAATCAACATTTTTTTATTTATCTAATAGTGTGTGTGTCTGTATTTTATATTATATATATATATAAAACGCAAGTATTGAAGAGTACCATTTAATTCCAGGGCTTATCTTTGCCTGCTAGTCCACAAGTCCTCTGCCAAACGTTGACACTGTGCTTTATGGTGCATGCACAGGAATAATTTAAAGGTTGAATTACGTTTGTTGAATCGTTACTTCCCAAAGTATAAAAATTAAAAAAACAGAATTAAATATTTAATACGATTGATTAAATCAATTTCGAATCTGTAAAGTTTTTTAAATGTGTGTACATGTTTTAATTAGCATGAAAAGCCAGTTGAAGCAAAGCAGCCTACCACAGCTCATGCCCTAATTAATGTAGCCTCTCGAAGCAAAGGAACCATACAAGCAATTACTTAACAATGGTCAGTTAACAGTGCTGTGCTTGTTCAACACAGCAGCTCTGAGTTCTGAAGCTACTGAAGAAAAACAGTAAGGGCTATTCATTCAGAGAAGCTGGGCATGATATTGTGTCAAATTCAGGTTGTTTGAGCGGAGTTGAAATAGAAGCTGGACCTATCTCGGCCCTTCCACCATTTCCTTATTACAGTGCAATATTCAAAAGCAAATGTACTGTAAAGTGTACAAAAGCAATACAGTCTTTTTTCATTACCACATTACTTATGAACTTAGTTCTGTAAATAAAAGAACACCATTTTTTACGCATCCCTTTAAAACCTACCAACCTGATCGAACTCAAGTTCTGAGAAGGTAACTGGGCTATAGGCGGTGCTTAATTTTATTTTTCAACTACTTACTCTAAATTTCTGAAGCTTTTAAGAAGTACATATCTGGGCCCAGCTAAAACAGTACACATTAATTAAATTAAAAACTTGTACTTTAATTGTACAGTTTCCACTATGCATGAACCAAAAGCAGAAAGGAAACATTTCCAGGACATAATGAGGTCTGTCAATATTGAACAAACACGTCCAAATCTATTATTAGCCCTGTTTTCTTTCAGGCAGATTCACAGAAACCACAGTGGTCTTACGGTGAAAGAGATCTTCTTTGTTTCCCTCCAGGGAAACCGGAGGACTGGAGTGCGAGCTCCATTGTGCATTTCAAAGATAAGGACACCTTTGGAGCAGACCCCTATCATTATCCCAGTCTGAGATTTCTTCTCTGGCAGCACCCGGTGAAAGTGAACCCCATACTCTGGCAGTTTTTGGCACACCTGAGGGAAACAACAAAAAAATACCGTTGTGATGCTGCAGTTTGAAACCTCGTTTATTAGATTCTAGCATATTTTTCAGTTTTTTTTTTTATTTTTCAGTCAGTTTGTGCTGGGCTTGGTTCTCACTCACAAACACACACACACACACAATTCTGTGTTTATTTGCAAAACAAGTCATTTGGCAGCCGTTGCTTGTTTTTACTTTGCTATTCTATACAGTGAACTGTAAGATGATGAAAATCTGTAGATCATATCTATAATCAATGGGCAGGCTGCACTAGTACAAAGGCAGTGGCATTGTGGCCTGTATTTATCACAGCTGTGATCAACATTTTTTTAATATTTTTTGTAAATCCTTTTTTATAATTCATATTTTTTGACAGTTCATCCCCCAGTCTTTGTATTAATAGTTTACAGGTTGCTCGTTTAATGTAATCTGTGCAAAATTATGAAAAATAATAAAAAAGTGTTAAAAAAAAAAAAAGTAATGATGCACGACAAGTATGATTTATAATATAACAATAAGAAATGGCGTTACATTTAAAACTCTTCTATATACCAGTAAATCAATCAACTATGATTATATAAATGTACTGTAACTCACAGGGGTGCAGCATTACCTTTGTGGCTGCATATCACAATGAGGAGCTGCTAAATCACATTAATGCTTAATATCCTGATAAGCTTAGTGAACAAGTTAGTTTCTTTTTTTCTTTCTACAATTGCCAGGACATAATACATGTACAGCAAATTCTTAAAGAAGTGATATAACTACCGCTAGCTTGTAGTTAATTTGACAAAACACGTTATACCTTCAGAAACTCAAATTCGGTTTCCTTCTCTGAAGCTCCAAAGTAGGTGCTGTGCAGTTTTGGAAGTTCTTCCTTGATGTAAGACTGGTCCACCTTCTCAAGAACTGTGGTTGCTAAATAATGCTCAAGTTTAAAGTAGGTTTTCCCATGAACCTGGAACATAAGGTCCAAAATTTGAAGATTGAAGAAAATGCGAAACCACCCAACAGTTTGGTTTTACAGAAAGTATACTTTAACAATGCGAAAACAAAAATTTTAATGAATGTTGGCAGTCATTTTTCCTTTGTACCTACAGATCACTACCACTGGGTATATACAGGCAATATAAACCAGACTTTAAAGTACATAAGCACTGTGAGAATCACACCTCTGGCTGGTAATCGCCAAACTCTGCCTGCAGTGCTAGTGACGCCAGCAGCAATGTGGTCTCCTCATCACATCGCATCCTCTCTTCCAAGATATCCCTGCGGAGCTGCAAGTAGTACTGGTGTTTAGTGAGTGTGTGCCTGGGAGAACAGAAACATAGACATAAACACATTCAGTAAAAGTGCAGTTCATATATTTATACAGTACGCTGCACACTGCCCTCGAACAAAACAAATATCCCAATTATTTTGGAGGGTAGTGTTTATCATCCATAAATTCCAACTGTCAATCACAAATTCTGATGTAAAACTTAAGTCACACAGACAAGCGTTTCAGATAATTCAGCGAAGACTTTAGGAACCTGCCCACAATTCACTGTCCTGAAGTATCTTCCTAACAAAACATGTACATATTAAAATAAAAACACTTAATAAAAGGAACTTTTATATGACGTAACTTTTAACAGAAACCCATTTCTATAGGTTTCTATAATAAACAAACAAAAACATATATCTATATATCTTACTGTATCAGGTTGACATCATCAACAAAAAACTTAATGCGGAAGAAAAGGTTAAAGTTGACGACCGTTTTCTTTTTTTTGGGATCATCTTTCCAACCCTCTGGTGCCACTTTAGAAAGCTTTAGATCCGGGTTGACAAAGAAAAACTCATTTTCTGCAATAACAAATGGATCAAATTTAGTTCTACAAGCTAGTAAAAATTACATCCAACTCCCCACAAACTCTTCACCTAAATAAATCCCCCAAAACCAATAAGACTTTTTCACACTAATTCTTGCAGAGTTGGCACCACTTTAACTTGGATTTACAATGCAAACCTAATCCTGCCCAGTGTCTTTACTTATAATAAGGTCTTTAGGACAACATTCATACATAGTCACAGGCTGAACTACACAAATCAGCTTTGCTTTAATGGAGTGTTACCATGAACACATATACTGGTAGGGTTAATAAGAAACACTTCACCCACCAGAAGGAAAAAATAAACAAATTATACGTGACCCTTCCTGACTCAAACTAATTGCATATTAGGGTTGGTCAAAGCTAAAAACCATCAGAAATGGAAAGTAGTTCAATGAACAGGCTACCTTTCAGATATGCTAAGCCAAACAAATGATGCTCCACCAGACCAATCTGGGCAACAACCATGTCAAACACATCTTTGCAGATAGACTTGGTGTCACATGTTAGCTCCAGCTTCTGTCCACTCAACAGCAGAATATTCACTTTCCGTCGAAGATCTTCCCCCTTTCCTTTCTTAGTCTGTCGACAATAAAGACAAAACACATTGTATTTGGTTAGGAACAAAATAAAATTATGGATAATGAACTGGAAAATGCAACGTAACTAGGCCTTTTGTTACTAATACATTAAACATTTTAAGGAAAGATAATGCAAGCTCCTTCCACTTAGATACTATGGATTATTATTTCTTTCCTTCCTGTTTAAAATGGCATATTATAAGTTTCCTGATGTTTGTGTACCATCCATGTAGGACTCCAATCAGCTTTCAGAGCTTATCCAATGCGTTTTACACCTCAATGTCAATTTCCTCAACTTTCATCTAAAAGCGTGAATAGCATGGTTAGTGACTCGTCAGGGTCTGAGATTGAGTTCAACAGAGATTTGTGCTCCCGCTGCAGTGATGTGATCTGCTTGAATCTAATGCCCTTGTTCTACCCACAAGGAAAGCTGCATCCTGTATTGCTTTATTAGAGACTCTTTAGGAATAACCTTACGCTCTCTCTCTCAAAGAATATGAAATATTTGCATGTCATGTGTATTGCTAACACAGGATACAATGACATGCATGAAAACTCCCACTCATTTATGATACTTTTTTTTTTTCAGTCCTTACCAGAATTGAAGTGGGGACATCCAATGTAACAGACGGCTCACTGGTCATTTTCACAAATTCAGGCCCAAAGAAATTCTGAAAAAATTCAAGGCAATTGAATGGAATCATGATTTTGGCATTAAAAACTGGTAGACAAAGCTGTTTATGCATCAAGACCTTAAACTGTAGAACGTGCAAGCTCGTATGCACTGCCAATACAATCTAAACTAGGGGTAGTTTAGTCTTGGTTATACACAAGGAATAGGATCAGATATATAGAATCCCAACTGGGCATCTCATACACTGTTGGGAAGCCTCTTTGTCCGGTTCCACCCAGCCTTATAAAAGAGAACCCAACAGGGAACATGATCTTTCATCTCAGTTGGGCAACCCTGGGTAAATGTATAAAATAATAATAAAAAAAGAAACTAATTTAGCTTTTTGAAGAAGAAGAAGAAGAAGAAGAAGAAGAAGAAGAAGAAGAAGAGGAGGAGCAGGAGGAGGACAGGGTCATCAGATTAAAAGAATGAAATACTGGCCTGGTTGAGGCCAAAAAAGCACCTTAACTGAGTTATTTCTGCTTCTGGTAATTCTTATAGTGATTAATCTAATCAGTTGCTCCAGTCCAATAAAACTCTTTGGCAAGTTTTAAACTTTTTTTGCTTTAGGGTTGATATGCAGCACAACCATTACCTTCAGCTTCCTCTGAGTTAGAGTGGTCTCCAGCGCAATGTCACGCAGTGGGTCTCTGGTGACGTCCAACATGGACGCCCTGGGCAGGTCTCCTGGGTACAGGCCGAGTTTGAACTGTCTGTGAGCCATCTGAGCCTGCAGCCTCTGCATCTCCTGCTCCTGCCGCTTCAGCATCATCTCCTGACTCACCAGGTTCTCTTCGGGGGGAAGTTCATACTGCCTATTCATATTGAGGAAGAGAGTGGCCTAGGGTAAGTCGCTTCACCTCCCTGTACTCCGCAAGAGGGGAACTACAGTAGGAGGACAGTTGGGCTATAAAATTGGACAAAACATTTGCCTCTCTTTGTGCTAAATTATTTTATTAATGTTAAACAAAGACACAGCATATCATTACCATATGACTTTGCTCATTGCTTGGTTACAGTTCTGTCTGTTCATGCTTCCTAACTCCTTTATACCAAAACAGTAATATAGCCCAATCATGTCCATTTCATATGTTAGAAACCTTGTGCCAAATTTCTGCTGTCATACTATCACAACTTATGGCCACATTGTCTGGACAACATATTAATTTGAGAGGGGCCACTTACAAAACAGGGGAGACAAATTGATACTTAACATAATAATAAATGAAATGCAATACTCTGTTCACCCAGCAGATGGAGCAAGCAGACTAAATCAAATGCAGAAATCCAGTCATACTGTTATTACAAGTCAAAAGGACCATGGGTGGTATATGGTATAGTTTTTTTGTATGGTATATATGTATGCAATTTGTCAATTGCATCGTCCTTTGAATTAAACTATGCTCAGCTAAAAGATGACTTTGGTACATTAGTCCAATGATAACAGATGTTTCACGCTACAGTTAGGACTTAAAGAGAGAGAGTGCATGTGGAAATCCCAGAATAAAAGTGTTAGTTAATAGTGCTCCTCTGAATCCATACAAATATACTGATCAGACTGCAAAACCTAAATCTTTTTAGCATCTGTCAGCAGTTGGGGGGGGGGGGGGGGGGGGGGGGGGGGGGGGGGGGGTATCTGTTCCAAAACAGTCTAGATGAGACAGGTAGATCCAAATAATAAAACTACTGCAGCCGCCACCACCAAAATGATGCCTTCCTACCTGTGTCTGAGATTTACATGACTGGCCAGGGATACGACATCATGATCAGCAAGGACTGCCTGAGTACTATACCTTCGATTATCTTCAAGTCTCCTCACTGTCAAAGCAAGCAAAATCACATCCGGCTGAAAACACCGCACTCAGGCTGCTCTTCAAGAGCTCACAGATCTACAACATGCATGCATGATCACAAGTCATCTACTAACCTGCAATAATCTAGCACACAAAATACATTCAGATATAAGATTTAAAAAAAAAAAAAAAAAAAAAAAAGCTTTAGTCTAAAATAGCACAAGCCTAGTGGTATGACATGGTTTTACGTTCCATACAAAATCTTGTTTGAACCTTTAGCTTAAAAGGTGTAACAGAACAGCTTTTACACAGCATAACTGATTAATGAGATCAGATCATTTCTGAAAGATTATTCACTTCAGATCAAATATTTTGCTGGTGTGAACAGTATAACGTATCAGTATAAGTCATTGTAAATGGTAAACTTTTTTTTTCTCATAATATATTATTCTCCTACAAATGTTCATTGAACATTAAAAAAACAAACAATCACACAGCTGAAACAGTTTGAACAGTTAACAAGCATTTACACAAAATGTTTGACAAATTCCCTGCATGTACTTTATTGCCCAAATAATTTAAAGCAGTATAATCAGGCAGTCTGTTTTAAAGCAAAGTATTAAAATGTATTGCTAATTTAGTGTCGTCGTCCCCCTCCCTTAATGAAGTCTGATATTAAACTGGTGGCAAGCTATAGCAGCTTTTGACAAAAAATGTAATATAAAACAGCCAATATGATGACTCCTAATGTCAGCAAAAGATCCTGCAAATTCAGCTTTTAGCAGCTCATGGTTGTCATAGGTCATAAATGTAACTGAGAGGGAACAAACCACTTGCTTCTGCAATTTTGTAACGAGTTACCAAGATACAGTAGGGCATTTCTATGAACTATTCCAAGGATGGATTTAGTAACAGGACAGAAACTGCAACATATGGCATTTTACTTTAAAACAGTAGTGCAGTCTGATTTTAAAACCAAAAACTGCAAGTTGCCAATGCTGATCTGTACTATTTGTTATGTACTTTGTCACCACAAAGATGTAAAAAAAAAAAAAAAAAAAAAAAAAGTGTCAGGACGGGAGTTTTTGAAACGGAAACTTTTTTAAATTGAAGAGTTTGGCTATCTTGAGAAAGAGAGGATGACAAATTGGCTGGAGGATGACAAGCAGAATGAACAATTTAGTATTGATTTGCTTAGAAAATATGAACTCAGACCAGGTGTCACAGCTGAAGAGTAACCTGCTCCCCTCCCCCTCCGGGTTAATCTGAGGCTCAAGCAGGCAATAGTACAATCTGCTTTACCGCACGAACCAAGCTTCAGAATAAAATTCCTTGATGCGATAGTTCATAAGAGAGTGTTTGAATAGCTGGTGACATTTGTGGCAATGTGGCATTCTACTATACTGTGCTACTGTACAATAACAGAGCATGCAAACCGTTTATCAATACAATTCTGACCCCATGACTGAGGTGAGTTGTGGTTCTTCCCGCTTCAATGGCAAGGATTCCTGTAAAGTTTTAGGTTAGAACCGTCTCTCCCAATATCTTAGTCAGACAAAGTGTGTGATGTGTTGCTTGTGTCTAACAATTCACACCTGCTAAACCCACCAACTCCAATTCACCATTTATTTATTTCTAGTTGATTCATGGCTATTACAATTTTTATAGGCTATTAATATGGAATTACAAGCTGCTTTAGGAACATGCAAAACTGTTATTTTCATAGGATAGCCCCAACACTTTGGTTCAAGTAATTGGGTTTTAATGAACTGTGACAGGCTGGCAAGTGGATAGAGGCCCAGTGACAGACTGCAATTCAAAATAAATAGTACTTTTATTATAAATAAACACAAAATAAAAGAGCACAAGGATGAAAACAAAGATATCAAAACACAAAAGCAAAACTACAAAAATAAAGGTTTCCAGGCTGGGCGATGCCTTCATTGGATTAGAAAATTCAAAAAACCACAAAACCAAAAACAGCAAGCACAACCATCTGCTTGCTTCCTCAGCTCCCTTCTCTCCCTAATGGGAAGCTGAGGTCTCCTTTTATGTCAGGTGGCTGGGTGCTGATTGATCGCTAATTACTCCAATCAACCCCAGCCACCTGAACACAATAAACCCAGGCAGGTAGGGGAATTTAACCCCATCCCTGCCAATCTATATAGGGCAGAGCTCAGCTCTGCCACATGAACATTTTTTAAATTAACTTGAAATGTGTATTTGGATGGAAATATCAGGGGTAGTGTGTGTGGGTAAAACTGAGTAGAGCAGCTATTAGCAAGCAATAAAGATATTGTATCAGAATTACAAAGCTGTCCGAGTATAAGGGTGAAGAATACTTCATACTTTTCTCACAAAGATTTAGAATGGGTAGAGATGGTGCAAAAAATAATCACTATAAAAGGACAGTTATAAAAACAACCATAACTCAAAACCAGCACAGAAAGTAATGGGAAATACTGCTATCCCATACAAGACTACTATACCAGGAAACAAGAAAAAACACACTGCTACATAGCCACTGGTGAAATATAAAATCAAGTGAGACTCAGCAGCTTTTCAAAGTAAAACCACATGATTTAATTCACATTTCAGTTGGACTGCCAAACCACAAACTGTTTACATTATTTAGAAATTCACAGCTCAGTATATTAGTGAAACTAACAAATCAGTGGCCACTAGGATTTGCACAACGCAATTATGGTTAGGTAAGAACATTAGAACGAGAGGTATGATTCTTCCTCAACAACATGACAAGGCAGCCCACTCCATCACTCTGTCCGAAGTCTATCTTCACTTCATTTCCAACTGTGGCCTCTGGTCCTGGTTTCTGTACTGCACTTAATGTATTTGGTTAAGGTTGTATGCGGTGTCACAAAGACGGCCGGAGTGGGTGGTGTCAGACCAGAGCCAGGAAATAAGCAACAGAGAGGTGGAGTTTGGTGGAGCTGAGCGAATGCTTTCGCTCAGCATTTAATAAATAAACAAACAAAAATAAACGGTTGTAACAATACAAAAACAGGACATGGCACATTCGCCAAAATAAATAGAAAACAAAACGGACTAGGTGTGCTTCTTTTACTTTACGTTATTAGTTTTATTCTCTTTTTCTCCGTCTCCAATCCCGTTCTCCACTCACCGAACACACAACCCCGAGTGAGTGAAAACATGCTGCTTTTATGCAGCCGTACCAAGACTCGATTGCTAATCAATCATTCAACTGGAGTCTCAGTACAACTGCACGTGAATTAATAAAGTGCAATTCCCCGTGCTCACATATTACATTTTACTTGCAAGTGAAGTGCTGTGCAATCCTTGTGCCTAAATACAAATATACATTTTAAACACTTGTGTTACACAGACCCGTTTATATCCTGTGTACCAATGACTACACACCAACATTTAACACACCACACGCAACATATAACAGAAAATACACACAGGTGCGGGCACTTTGTCACAGCGGTCTAAAACCGTTTTAGATTTCCTGGGTGGCCATTTGAAAATTTGAAAACAGGGGTCGAAGCACAGAGCCTTGCGGCATTGTGAGCATTTTGACACCAGATCTACTCCAGTCTCACTAATCAACATTGCAAACAGCTCTTAACCCTTTGCAGACAGCCCACTACAGTAGATTGACGATGTAATTGCATACAATGCGGTGACAAAAATTAGCATAAAAGCCTTAGTCAGTCTTAAGACAATCAACCAAAATGCAGTTATGTATTTTTTAGCAGAGTTTACCTGAAATCCTACTAAATCTCTCAAAATGTTCATAAACCTAAAAAGAGATGAATAAAATATAAAGTGCAGAGAAACTTCAGGGATGACACACCAATCAAAACACAATTCAGTAAAGCCCCAAACCAATAGAAATCCTTTTTCTTTTAAATGCGGTGCAGCATTTCACTAATCGATGGTTACAATTACTGTGCACCGTGGCTTCAAAAAGAACAGCAATTGATAGAACAATTTGCAATCCGTGAATATAACCATTTCCAATCTCAATTTGCTCTACAGGGTTCCATGCAGCAGAGTGCAACCGGTTTGCTATATTGTAACCAGTTTTTAGTGTCAAAACTGACCTTTGGGCAACACTCCTTTCTAATCCACAGATTTCCATCAAGTATCCAATACACTTTTATTATTGCTGGTACTGTAGTGATGCAATTGATTCCTGCCCACACATACAAGTTCCTGTGAAACACATACTGCTGGGCTTCATTAAACACTTCTCCCAATTTAGAATGCCAAATCGTTTTTCCTCTCCCCGCAGCAATTCACCACGAGCTCAGGCCCGAGGGTTCAGTGGGCGCCCTCCGATTCCATGACCAAGCCAGCATTCTTTTTTTCACCAAGGAACTTGAGAATGGATGTAAGCACGATACCGACCTCTGAGCTCACTGGGTGCTTGGCCAGCAGGGTTCACTATAACGTGATGAGGAGAAACAGTCCCTGGCAGTTTTGCCATCCTAACCCACGGGAGCGATAGAGCCAATGCAACGCTCTCTGCTGTCGCCAGTGAAGACCGGCCTACTTCGCACAGCCAGGACATGAACCTGTGCTGTATGACCCACCCTGTGAGCCACTCGGGGACCCCAGTCAGCAAAAGCTTTTAATCACAGCACTGGCATTGATTGAAACATAAACAAGTACTACCTTGTCTGTAATCTGGGTCAGAAGAAATTACAGATGGGCTTTCACTGGATGTGCTGTACGCATCACTATGGTACCGTCGATGAACTTTTAGAGGATCTGAAAAATAAACAATTATAACAGTTATTTATATACATTTAAAACAAACCAAAAGGGACACATTTTGCCAGCTGTGTCACTGTAATAGCAACAATTTGTCACGAGAACCCTGTGATGCAGTGACTAGGATGTGTAGTATCTCGCTTTTCCACTGTTACCATTGTCAAATATTTTATTGTGTGCCACTGCTGCAGCAGCCACGAGAAACTAGTAAATTAGATGATAAATCTAAAGAGGCTTGAGAGATGTAATAAACACAGTAGGGCAATCCTATGCTGGGTGGTGCTGTTAGGCAAAACATCTTTTGATACCGGGATGGTCCTCCCCACCTGGGTCATCAAAAATTCTATGTTCCACTAATCATTCCTGACACAGACATATCAGGAGTAGGCCAAATGTTTAGCTTTATTTGAAAGGCTTCTCAGAATACAATGCAGAGCCTCAGATGTGCAATTACAACCAAGAGTGCTTCAGTGCTGTCACTGTTAAGAAAGCCAAGCAACAACAACAACAAATAATTCTCTCAAGGACAGCACTAAGGTACTTTAAGGACATACATAATAAAATTACTTTAGGAGAACCATTCGGAGCAGAGTGTCCTTAAAGGAGAGGGGTTTCGAGACATTTCTTTCAATATAGCTTACGCTATACAATGCTTTGCTGTGGAGATGGTGAATGAAGAAATTAAAGGTTTGCCTTTGGAAAATATGTATTCTACCATAGCACTTCTCTTACACTGTCTTGTACACTAGGTATTCAGTACATATTTTACTGAAGCAATACAGCCCCTAGAGGTACACCCCCCCACCTCCCCACCTCCGCCAGCAGTGGCGCAACAAAGAGTTGCAATGTATGAGTTCAGTAGTGGGGAAACAATTTATACGTACATACAGTACCACATACTAATTTAGTGCATGTTTTAAAAACTACTCCAATAGAAATCGCTAGGAAGTTAATCACAGAATCAGACGGAAAACAGAAACTGCCAATGAACAAGTACATAATAATTAATCATAAAACATCTTTAAACTGAAGTGCTTGACTGAACATATATATGTGCGGAAACACTTTTGTTGTGATTTTTTTAATGTGTTGCATTAGCAAGAATTAATTAAAATAATTTCAATTGACCCATACAGTACAGAAGCATAAAGATTTCCATTAGGCACTGTGCTCGCCCCTGTGCATATTTATGTTTATTTTGCATGTTATGTGTTAATGTTAGTGTATACTATAGTCATTGGTACATAGGGCATAAATGGGTCTGTGTAACACAAGTGACTTAAAATGTATATTTGTATTTAGGCACGAGGACTGCACAGAACTTCATGTGCAGGTAAAATGTAATATGTGAGCACGGGAAATTGCCCTAAATTAATTCACGAGCAGTTGTACCGAGACTCCAACTGAATGATTGACTAGCAATCAAGTCTCTGTACAGCTGCATAAAAGCAGCATGTTTTCACTCACTCGGGGTTGTGTGTTCGTGAGTGGAGAACGGATGAGAGAGAAGGAGAGTAATAAATTAATATAACAATTGCTATTTTCGTGCTGGAAGCTCCAGCATGGTACTTCATGGTTTTTCTGTTTGTCCACTTTGTTTGTCTGTCTATTTACTTTGGCCAACGTGCCGTTTTGTTTGTTCAGTCAGTGTTTTCTGTTTTTTCCAACCTTTTTATTTGAAATGAACCAGCGCAAGCAAGCGCATTCATCATATCTTTTCATCAGTCATCTCTGTATTACTTCCTTGTTCTGACGTCACCACTCTACTGTCCTTGTGACAGGCACCTTTTAAACTTCCGTTGAGGTTAGCCTGAGCCACAGTGCTGAAGCAGCTTTCTGATGGCTGTCATAAGCATAATTCGCAACAGACTAAAAATCACCACATAAAACAGGTGGTTTCTGAATTTTTACTGACATCTGTGAAATGTCAAATGTCAACCCTCCATTTCTTTTTATTTAATTTCAAACTCAGGAGTCCTGTGTTTTTTTTTACTCCTGTGCGAATTTATCAAGTCAGTGTTATGTTAGGACTGATAAAGCATTTCCAGGGTATTCACTCAAGCAATACCAGCTTTTACAACAAACCATAACACAATATTAAAATTGAGATTCCACAGTTCAGTAAAAATGCAACGATTGGGCATAACCAAATTGGGTACATAAATTGGCGACTCTTTAAAAAAAAAAATTGGATGCTTCGAACGGTGCATTTGAAGGCATGTATGGAAAGGGCCTTCTCCGGCCAACACATTGCATTTCATTTTGAATTTACCGACGTTTTATGATGAAAACTAATCGACACCTGGGAGGTTACTAGGTGTTCTCTGCTTTTGACCAACTCTGAGGACATCTGATTTTTAGTCCTGTGTGAATCATACTCTAGTCTCCCGGCTCTGCTGCGCTGCTCACAGTAGTGTACTCAAAGCATCAATTACAATTCTGGCATGATCCTGCAATAATAATGTCTGTAATAATATGGAGGAAGTGCTTGTAATGTTTAGTTTAAAACTAGCCAGTATTAAATGTAATTGAACAGAATGATATGTATGAAGTCTCCTTTATATTCAGCCTTTTTTCTAAATGTCAGTCCAGCCGGTTATGAGGAATACCGCAGTACTTTCAATTTTCATGAATGTTCTCAAAACTAGCCAATACAGACCTTTTGGGTGGCATTCAGGTATGATCCAGCAAACTGCTGATTTTGAACCTCTGGGTCTACATTTATGTTCAAACTGTTTTATCGTCAAACTATTTTAATACTGTTCTTGTTCAATAGCAACAGGACTTCAAGACAACTTCAAGACATGATTATATAATATATACGATATATGATATATATATATATCTATATATAATATATCAATATATATATATATATATATTAACAAATGGTTACCAATAACACAAACAAATGGATTTAATCCATAACAAATTGGTAACATGTTTACATTCTTCCTGCTGAACGCTCCTTCCGAATGCATCTGAAAAGGAATCTTATAGGTGAAGTAAACCCAAATTAAAAAGGACCAAGCTATTCTTTTGCATGAAAAGGAAATAAAAAATCTGATATTGCCTACAACCAATTAATGGAAAGATTCACTGCAGAACCTCTCTCTAAGTGCAGCTTAAATGTTGTTCAGAAGCACTACAGTTTCCTCGATCACCTAGGATCTGGAGTGTTCTACTCTGGTTATGAAAGAAAAGCTTGAAAAGAACACAGTCTTGGTGTTATTATTATTTTCTTTGGTTGTATCCTCTCCCGAGATGGAGAACATCTTTAAATCATCATGATAGAAAAGATCTGCCCAGCCCTGTTTCTCTAAAAAGCTGAGCTGCTGACAAGTTGCATCATATTCTTGTGCTTTGTCTCATTTATATTTTTTAGGCAACTGTTGCAACTGCTTTGATGATTGATTCAAATGTACAGTGCTTCATTTTAAAATACTTTTCAATGACACAGAATGCATGGTCATGCATTAATTTTACATTACGATAATGTTAATACAGGTAAAATTGCATTAGCAGCACTAGGCTTTCATCTGCAAGCAAAGAAAACAGGTTATGTTTGCAGTCTCATCTGAACTTACACTTCATAGAGGACCAGGCCAACATGTTAACCCTTGAGAGCCTTTCTGTCTTCCTAACTTGTGCATACACTACAGTATATATAAAGTGTAGAAGTATATTTTATATATTGTGATAGCCTTATATAACTCCGCACTTTCAAAACTGGATGCTCTCTTCAGATAGGATGCAGTCTTAAATCTACTAACCTCCATCTTACAATTGGAGCTCATCTATGTTATTAATTATTTGAAGGCTTGTTATTTTATGAATACAACCAAAATAAATACAAGAATGCACAAACCATTGGAGGAAATCGACAAGTATTGATCCTTGATCCACATATAAAAACAAACAAAGGGTGCCCGTGTGTTGGTATGCAAAATAAAAAACTACTGGGGGGCAAAAGCTAAGGAAATAAGGATTTCTGCAGACATTTCTGCCTTTCAGGAAATCCCTGTGGAGAAGAAATATTTCAGATTTCTCCACAGGTATTTCCTGAGGAAGGCCTACCCAGCAGAAACATTATGCACTGCCTCCTCACTTGTGCTTCGTTTTTCAGAGGTACTGAGTTTGAGTTTACAATTCAACTAAAAAGATACAGCTTACTTCTTACTGTTATTGTTTTTTTAAGCTCCTTTCTGGTCTCACGTTAACAAGCACTTATGGTGCAAACAAACCTTGGATTATTTTGGCATGGACTGAGAGACAGAAAAAGCACGATAACTGTTTTCGGAATGCTGATGTAAATTTCCAAACACTGTATACAGTCTTTTGTTTTGCACTCATTTACATTAATTTTCTTTGTATAGTATACTTTCAGTACCGTACTTTGGTGTTTTAGACACCGTGATGTCCTTGACAATATTAATTTATAATGCCCCGACATTGATAAAACAACTGCAATTCATTGAACATCTCGAACCAATTAAACCAGATATGACAGGTTCTAAGTAACTTTTGAAGGTGTATTATTAACCCTGTGGTATTACTTCTTGGAAGTAAGTTGTGGGTCTGGTCTACACCACATGAGGGTGCATATTAGTATTTCAGACAATGCACATATATATATATATATATATATATATATATATATATATATATATATATATATATATATATATATATATATATATATATATAAACTAAATGTTTGAATAAAGAGGAACACCATCTAAAAAGAGAATAAATCCATAATGGTTTCCTTCAAAATAAATTCCATGGAATGCAAACAGTGTCTAAATGGAAATGACTTTCCACTGCAACTTCGCAGATATGGAATTGATCAGATATGGCCACTACAGAAACAAGAGAGTAAAATAAATAGACAGACAAGCCTATTTTCTGCTGAAAACATGGAGATGAATGAATCTGTGAAGTTCCGGCTGGTTTGAGTTGGGGTAATAAGTACACTACAAGGTCCAGAACTGACTAATAAACCACACCATTAGAGCTATAAGCTAGTTCCACTTTCCCTGTGAAAGCAATTTAAATGATGACTGATACATTTGTACCTTGATTTGAAAATGGCCACTGCATCTATAATGGGAGGCCCACAAATCAGGTGCCTGTGGTAGTAACATCCTTTTTTTCCCCCCAGTACGGTAGAGTAATATATGATGGACAGTCAGGAAAGGACAATATCTAATAGTGCTTTATTTAAAAAAACAGATCTAATTAACTCAGTTTGTCTAGGTCAGATTCAGCGAGACAGTGGCCGTTTGTTGCAGGTAACTGTATTATTCTGCTTGCCATTATTGTCTTCACATTGTTTTCATACTGTATACATTGTATTGTTTTTCTTTTAAAATACTGGTAAATATAAAATAATGACATACATTTTGACTTGGAGTGGCCAGAAACCCAACAAAAATGTTGTTATAGCTGTCATATGACATCTGTCTAGTTTTGTGTAACAGTACTAATAGGACGGGTGATCAATTAGATTAAAAAAAACAAAAAAAAAACACAACTTGTTTAAACCTTTCTGAGATAGAGACACATCAAATTACTTAACCCCACAACACATGCTACAATGTTTATTGTAGCTTTATCATGAAAACCCAGACACACTATGTGTACAATACAACTTCTCCTCTGAGCTCCCCCACCAAGAACACACTTCATCTGTACCACCACCTGAAGCTACATGACAGTATGCCAAGCACTGGTAAGCCAAGCAATGTTTGGAATTCCATTATCCTCCACACATGACTCCAATTACTGGTCGTCACAAACCTCTGCCGTACAAAGCACTCTCTCAGCAATGATTGAAATGCA
The DNA here is from genome assembly GCF_017654505.1 of Polyodon spathula. Classification (NCBI taxonomy): domain Eukaryota; kingdom Metazoa; phylum Chordata; class Actinopteri; order Acipenseriformes; family Polyodontidae; genus Polyodon; species Polyodon spathula. The sequence continues at coordinate 79,003,880 of NC_054535.1, forward strand.
AGTATACTTCTGGGTTTCTAATCTTACAATGACCAGCACCCGGTTTGTTCTGGTTTACACAGGAAACAGCAGCAAACTTCTCATTAGCAGTGGTTTCTCAGTATCCGTTATGCTCCAGTAACAAAAAGTCATCAGGTGGCACTGTATGTTATATGACTACTGACCTATAAATTATATTTAAAGTAATTCTAAAACTATTAGTTTAAAACAAGAGGTTTTGCAGAAAAATATGTCATTTCTTGCCCCAGATGTTTCCTGGATTAGTCCAGCAGGCAGTTCTGCAAAGTTCTAAAAACCCCACCCCCAACTGTATTCCATTTATCTACATCTGAACATGAGATTATTTCTCATGGAAAAATGAATACATCTGAGGTAATAAACAAACTCACCATCGACATCCATGGCTTCTCTGAGTACATGTAGCTTTTTTTGCCGGTCTTTAATCCTGTCATATGCGTTTGACAGAGCGGAGCAGACTGACAGTTCTGACAGGTGATGGGCTTTCCAAGGGCCCAGGGTGCCAGTAACTCCTCCATAATCTGAATGCCTGGCCTCCTTGGCTCTGGAGGCAGACTTGGGCCTGACTGTGACTCTGTCATCCATCCCGGCATGTCTGACGACCTCTGGGTCAGGGTAATCCAAGGCCATGGAGGAGGCCCAGTTTTTTTTACTGTATCCATAATCCTCATTGTGGTAAAGTGGCCTCTTGTCCATTCTGCCCATCTTACCTCCCTGCTGGTGACTCTCGTCCACCACGTCCTCGTGCCCGGAATTATAATCCGAGGATGTGCAAGGAGGACAGTCTTCCTCCTCAGTCGGTTTGTTGCTGATAGCCAGGAACCCCATGGATTTACTGAGACCTCGGTTCAGGGAGGCCTGCTCATCAAACCGAGCTTTGTGCTTTTTCACTGCATTCGGGGTTGTGCTTCTTCCTGCATATTCAAAAATACACAAAAAATAATAAAATTGGGAAATGGGGAACAATCACAATCAAGAACAGAATTTGGGTTCTTTTATATACACAATTCTGGATTATTTTACCAATGTGTCCATTCAATATTCCCAATTTCAATACAATGACTTCAAAATTCTTAAAACTGCTTCCAGCATGCTGACCTTTCCTTTATACTGTACGGACAATACCATGTCCAACACACACAGACACGCACCAATGTATCTGTGCTGTTACTCTTGTAATCTATTCCTAGCTATTCATTGTGGGCACAGCAGGTAAACCGTGAAGGAAAATAAATTGTTCAGCTCAGGACAGATTTATCCAGTTCCCCCTTTCAGAACATTTCAGTGACTATAAAAAACGCTGACAAAATCACAATACAACTAGACATGGAAGGTCATTAACTAACACAAAGATTCCTACAGGGTGTAATCAAAGGGGAATGTTATATCGGACTGAAATGGATCTGTAACATCAATATGTCCAGAGGTTAAAACAAATTCAAATTAAACTAAATTCAAACAAAACAATTTAGCAGTGACCATTAATGTTAATTGGACACCACTTGTACTGGAACTTTATTGAGAGGATCATAGAATACAGCAGTGTACCAACGGCAAAGACACTGTCTGAAAACACATGGTCTGTATCATTAATATGACCAGAGGATTTTTTTTTTTTTTTTTACCAGACCTAAACAAGACTCAACAATGTGAATGTCCAGACCTGTGTGCACGGTTTAGCAAACACATAGTTTCAGCCCATATACAAAGCCTTTTACTGGCTGTCTATAGTTTTGAATGAAGCTAACCTTTCCCAGAGCTGTGAACAAGCCTGCATTGTTGAAGTTGCAAAACAGAAAAGAACAACCACAAGCCATTCTTTGAGCTTCTTTTATCCAGATGCTGCAATTGCAGAATAAATTATGGGTTATCAGCAGTAGTTATTTCATTTACATAATGGTGCACCGCCTACTTTTTTGTCATGTTAGGATACTAAAAGAAGCTTGTGAATATTCTCTAACCCACCGCCTGCCACCCCCCCCCCCCGCAAAAACCTTTTTTTAGCCCAATATTGTAACCAATTGTTCAGATCATTTGTTTTGAGCGAAGTGATCTAATAGGAGGATTATTTCCTGTTGAGCCAGTGAAACAGAGAATGCAGCAAAGTGAATCTAAAGAAGGAAACCAGGCCATATTATCCATTATGGTTGTATGTTCAAGGATAACATGTGTTGTGAATGTTTTAAAATTGCTTTGATTTTGTGAGCTCACATGGCCAAGACATGGAGCTACCATGGTGGTTTCATTCAATGCAGACTAAACAGACAGGTTGATTCTTGTGCCTTCCCACTCCAGTGCCAGAGGAGTCCATTTTCATTTTGCAAACACACTTAAGGACGGCCTCTGGGATGTTCTCCTGGATTTCTTTTGGCCGACGGTCACCCAGTTTAGCGTGCACAAGCATGTCAACACCTGCGACTCAGACAGAGGCGGATTCATTTCCTATTTCAGTTTAGCTTCATGAGAGATGACTCATCTGAATGAAATCACAGCACACTGCATTTCTGCTACCATCAAAAAAAAAAAAAAAAAAAAAAACAGAAATACAAAAAACAGCATTTCCTAAGAAATATAGAAACTGGTGTCTAATGAAAAGGTTTAAAATATTTTGGCAGCACTAATGGAAATACTCAACTTTCAGGTTTAAAAAAAACACACACACAAGGTGAAAAAAGACTCTATTACTTTAAACAACAGATGTTTACAATTTTGGAAGAGCAGACACGCCCTTCTCTGCCAATTACAAGGGAAATCACAAACTCAATTTGCAGGCTGCCAAAATTGAAGTTTTAAATACACTTTGCTGCTTACTACTGCTACTGTACTAAATCAAAGTACGGTCTTACAAGGGATGTTCTTTTAAAATAAATAAATCAATAATCCAAGTTACCTGAAGGCAGTCCTTTTCCTCTCAAACGATCTCGAATCTCTCTGCTCCGGTCTGGCAGGGCCTCTTTGTCACCGATTGATAACAGGCCATCCAGCTGTGCAATAGAAGAGAAACAGTCAGCCATGATCATGCTGTTCTTAAGGTGTGCAACTTTAGGCACATGGGTTTTTAAATTGGGATCCTGAGATTATAAAAACCAGCACACTTGCCTTTGCACCAGTTTCACACACCTGTAAATAACCTAGAATTAGCGTTCTGCATTTTCGTTTTTTATCTTTAAAAAAATGTCCCAGGAATTTTTTTGGTTTATTTTACATATATTAAAATAGGGATTAAAAAATAAATAAAAAAATAAACAAATAAATAAATCTTTAAAAAATTGTTAATTGAAACAGCAGTAAAAATTGGGGGGGGGGGGGGAATCGGCGTATACACACATTACACGTGGAATATAACACGTAGCAGATCTGATTTCTGATCAAGTTTAATGTCCCTGGCATGGGTGTGATGAAGCAGAACCTGCAGGTCAAGGCCACATTTTCCCAAGTTAGCTGGTACTTTGTGTACATTTGGGCAAGCGCTGTGCTGATGGAAATAGTATAGAAGGTATGAACATGACATCAGCACAAAACAAGCCAGGTCTATTCACCTTGAAATCATAAAAAGAAAAGAAAATTGACAGAACTGGGTGGTGGAAGCCATCGGGGGATGCATCAAAAATCACACTGGACATTTCCATTAATGCGTTCCATAAGTTTACCAACTAAAGCACAGAGCTCTGACAAACTTGTTAACACAAACTCTTTTATTAAAGTGTTTGTAAAGGCCTTATAAATGGATTGCTTGTCTCTCAGTTCACTTTATTATTCTAGTTTAATGTTTCGCTTATTTCTCAGTATGTTCAAATATATATTACACATTTTTAGGTAAAAATCTAAAAACAAAAAAAAAATCTGCCAGAGAAAAATATTTCCAAAGGTTGCACGTGTTTGTTATCTACTTAACTTAAAAAAAAAAAAAAAATTAAAAATAAATAAATAAATAAAAGTCCATAAACTTTGCATACTGTGATCAGGACACTACTTACCCTAGATCAGGCGACGGGTGCCCAAGGACCCGTATAACGAGTCGTATCGTTTCCGGAGGGCTCACAATTGGTGTTCCTGATATGAGCACTGCAAGCATCCAGAACCGTCCGCACAGACACTCTGGTGTAAACAGGATCCTCACACATGTTCAGCAACATGCTGTTGAGATGCTCCCCAAGCTTCATTGGCTGAAAGCAGCAGATGGTTCTAACATTTTTGCTCACTGGGATACCCTTATAAAAGTTTACAGCAATATTTTGCATGGTATTTTTGCAATTGTACCATGCTTTCCCCATGGTTATACTCTATTTACCATAGTTTACTCTTGTTTGCCATTTTTTTTTAAATATGCTAAAAATACCAAAATATAGAACTACATGTTCCTGACAAATTCCTGCTTATTCTATTTATCAACACTGCAAAAGTGCTTTAGTGCAAAGTTGAAAAAAAACTGCTTTAAGACTAACTAGTTAAACTCGAGTCATTTGAATGAACTTACCTGGCTCTGAGGTACTTCATAGTCAGCTCCCCAGAACAAAGTCATCCCAAGGGAGTAAATGTGAATCTGAAAAAGACCAAGCAGTTCAAGATCTTGAGATAATTACAAAACGGTTTGTAATTAACCATCATTACAAAGGTGCAGTGCTGTATCTAAACCCCCTAGCTTAATCCTGGGGTCATGCAGTCTCACCATAATTCTCTTATATCTGAATGTGACCAACGCTGCTTTCAGAATGCATATCACATGTTATGGGAATCGGCACTGTGTACACTATATAATTTCTTTGTATACAAAAAGTAGGAATAATACAATTGTAATACAACTTTACCATCTAACATAAAATGCCCCTGGACATTCCTGAAATGAGACTTGAACAGAAACAAAATCCGCCCCATGGCACAGTGTAGTTTATTTGTGTTTTTCATTTTAACAAGTACATTGGTCTTATTACTGTACAGATATGGCCACAAGTTTTGCATTACCTAGAATCTTTGGAATGGATTGAATTTAGATCTTTTATTTAACATCATGTAATCAAAGAAACTACAAAATGATACTGCAAAAGTCTGCTGGAAGCCATAGTAGTACAATATTTCATGTTCGATTTTTAAATATCATATTTTTCAATTACTAAGTGGTATGTAATTCAATATGTTAATGTATGATTATTCAGCAGGTTTAATTTGACTTTATGAAGCAAAAAAAAGTTAATTCTATAGGGTGATGCAAAACATTGTGCCCTAGCTGTACAATAAGCTTCCTTGAGGTAGAAAGGTCACCTTTTCTATATCAGATAGTGAAGACAAGGACTGTCCCTGGAGAATTTCGGGTGCCGTGAAAGCTCGGATGTCCTGGTGTGCAATGTTCTCGTCAGTAAAGGAGACATTACCAGACGGGAGTAGCAGCAGAGACCAGGGGGAGATGATGAAACCCAGAGCAGCAAGGTCAGCTGGAATGAATTAAAGTGGAAATTCAACATGTTACACTTTAAAATGGACCAGTTGTATTGGCTTTATGCACTAAGCTCAATGGCTTGCTGGTGCAAATACTGCATATAAGTCATGATCTAAAGAAACAGAACGAAAAAAATTGTTTCATTGGTTGTCCAAATACAAATTCACACTGATTTAACTGGCACGGCCAAATACAGCAAGTGTAAGGTGTAGCACCAGTGGAAGTGTCAGCATACACATTTGTAGACAAAGAGTGGCAGTCATTTGACAAATACACTGTCTGTTTATAAATCAGTATCCCATGAATGTGTTTTACTGTTGAATGACAGTCTGATAAGTCACTGACATGCTACAGCCATGATTTCAAATACGAATGTGTATCCAAAATCACTGTACATAGTTGTGTGCAACTATTCATCAACCACCATGGGAAAGCTGACTTCAGAAGGGGCACCAGTGCTCCAGATAAGGTTTTGGGTCATGGAGTAATTTTGAAAATTATTTAAAAATAATAATTTTTTAAAATTGTACCAATACTGCACTAAATGCAAAAAAAACAAACATAACACTGTATTTCTTATTGATGTATGGAAATATAAAGCATCCTGACTTTGAAATGTTGTTTAAAATGCATCAAGGTTATAAGCTTTTTTTTTTTTTTTATCCTGGATATACCAGTAGATGGTTAGCAAAGACTTTTTTCAAATACAAGAAACTACGTAGATAGAACCGCTCAGGAGACGTCTATTTCTAGTTTTGAAACATAAATATCTTTTTACTGACTTACAAAAAAAAAAAAAAATTGGGTGAACTTTGTAAATCTAGCCCTTTTGTGTTAGTATGAATTTCAGCAGTTTCACTTTCCAGCTGAATATTAGGTATAACCCACCAGTGTACCCACGTGAGATCCACATTGGTCCACATGCAGAGGCATTGCATCGGGTATCTTCAACACAAGAGGTCCTAGTTGTGTTACCTTTGCGAAGGAGCTCCTGGAGGCTCTCTACACTCTGACTCAGGATGGCCCAGATCTCATCTTCCTGCAGGGGCCCTCCCCGCACCTCCAAGGCCTCCGCCAGAGACACGTGCATCTTCCCTGAAGAAAAAAAAAGGGGAAAACAAGCAAACAGGAAATAAACAGCTGATTGCAGTTACAGCGGTTGATTGGGTGTTTAATGAAGTTTAGTTATTATTTTATGACTCTTTGTTCCATACCCTAAATTGACACTGAACCAACTTAACTTCCTTGCATGTCTTACTTAGTTCATTTATTGATACCTATAAAATTGGAGAATCTGTGCACCCCTGGCTCCGAGATAACCAATTTAAAACATACAGTGCCTATAGAAAGTCTACTTCCCCCTTTCAAAATTTTCACCTTTTGTTGCCTTATAGCCTGGATTTTTTTTTTCATTTATCTACACATTCTACCCCACAACTTCCAAGTGAAAAAAATATTCTAGAAATGTGTAGAAAATTAATTAAAAATAAAGTACTGAAATAGTTTGGTTGGATAAGTGTCCACTCACTTGTAATAGCAATCCTAAATGAGCTCAGGTGTAACCAATAGCCTTCAAAATCACGCACCAAGCCTCCACCTGTGTTAATTTGTAGTGATTCACATGATTTCAGGATAAATACAGCAGTTCCTGTAGGTTCTGCTGGGTAGTGCATTTCAAAGCAAAGACTCAACCACGAGCTCCAAGGCGCTTTCAAAAGAACTCCGGGACAAAGTTGTTGAAAGGCACAGATCAGGGGATGGGTATAAAAAAAAAATATCAAAGGCCTTGAATATCCCTTGGAGCACGGTCAAGACGATTATTAAGACATGGAAGGTGTATGGCACCACCAAGACCCTGCCTAGATCAAGCCTACCCTACAAAATGGATGACCGAGAAAGAAGACTGATCAGAGAGGCTACCAAGAGGCCAATGGCAACTTTGCATGCGCTAAAGGCTTTTATAGCCAAGACTGGTCAAAGTGTGCATGTGATAACAACATCCCAAGCACTCCACAAATCTGGCCTGTATGGTAGTGTGGCAAGAAGGAAGCCAATACTCATGAAAGCCAACCTTGAATCATGTTTTGAAGTATGCAAAAAAACTCAGGAGACTGGAGTGGTCTGACAAAACTAAAATAGAACTTTTTGGCCTAAATGCAAAGCATTATGTTTGGCACAAATCCAACACAGCGCATCACCCAAAGAACACCATGCCTACTGTGAAGCATGGTGGTGGCAACATCATGTTATGGGGATGTTTCTCATCGGCGGGGACTGGGGCACTTGTGAGGATAGTAGGGAAAATGAATGGAGCAAAGTACAGAGAAGTCTTTGAGGAAAACCTGCTGCCCTCTGCAAGAAAGCTGTAACTGGGACGGAAGGTCACCTTTCAGCATGACAACGACCCAAAGCACACAGACAAAGCTACACTGGAGTGGCTATGGAACAAAAAGGTAAATGTCCTTGAGTGGCCCGGTCAGAGCCCTGACCTAAATCCAATAGAACATTTGTGGCATGACTTGAAGATTGCTGTCCATCAACGCTCCCCAAGGAACTTGACAGAGCTTGAACAGTTCTGTAAAGAAGAATGGTCAAATATTGCCAAATCTAGGTGTGCAAAATTGGTAGATACCTATCCCAACAGACTCACAGCTGTATTTGCTGCCAAAGATGCTTCCACTAAGTATCAACTCAGGGGGGTGGAATTATGATCTTTCTGTTTTGTATTTTTAATACAGAATTTTTCTCAATAAAAGCCTTTTTCCCCCTTAACAGTGTGGAGTATGGTGCGTAGATAAGTGGGGAAAAAAACCTCATTTAAATGCATGAAACTCTGAGGCACTGACACAACAAAATGTGAAAAAAGTTCAAGGGGGTGTAGACTTTCTATAGGCACTGTATGCTAAGTATACAGAGGTGCATCTGCTCATAAAAAACACTTGCTGTTGGAAGTATATATATATAAACTTCTTAACAAGGTCAATTGGAAGTTAAAGCACATGCACTGTTAGTGAATGTTTCACACAGGTAGGGGCGATGTGGCCTAAATTACAAAACCTTATGCCTTAAAATATCACAGCTACTAGCATGCTGGGGTTGGGCAACAATTACTCATGGTCAAAACTCACAGCCTTCCACATGACCCTAAAAGACACACCATCCCCCATCTAAGCCTGCAGACAGCGTCTTTGCAGGGCAATAAAAAGCTGTGTGATAACCACTCCCCCCCACCCCCACCCCCACAGTACCAGTGACAGCCCCCTCTGGGTTAATGGGTAGACTACTGGGTTACTTGACAAACACTAACTACTTAAGAAGTATCCAAGTAATATCCTGAAGTCAAACAAAAGCCTGAAGACCACAGACTTAAGTTTGCATTTTTTGCTTTTAATTAGAAGGCTCGTTTTTTAAAAACAACATTTAACTTGGCTTTCCTTTATCTAAACAAGTCAGTTTAGCTAAAAAGGCAGACCTCAATATAGGCTGTAAAAGTTACACAGGGGTCATGCAAAAGTTACTGAAAACTTAACCTTTGGTTTACAGGTTTTTTTTTTGTTTTTTTTTTTATTTCAAAAGTTACTAACCAACAAGTACATCTATTTGTGCCATTGTGTGGCAATTGAATTCATTCTGTGGGAGTGGTACAGTAGTTTGCGTTACAGCGGGTAGTGACTTTTGACAGGCAGTAAGTACCTTGCTAATTAGTGCGATTTCCTGTAGGTGAGCTACAGTTCAACACACTACAACCCTCACATTTGAGACCAAGGCCCCAACATGCCTTACTCACAATTACAAGTGAAAACTCCAAGTTCAGCAACAACAACAGAATCGAAGCTGCTTTGTTTTCTCCACCTTGTGCATAAACACCCACGGTCTTAGGAGTGTCAGTTACCCACGTACAGTACGCCTTTTAGGACAATACATAAAGCCAACATTCAAGTGTAGGCCTGCAGAATATGCCTTAATCTGGAGAAGTAAATCCTACATCACTGCTTGGCGATACATACCATTGACTAGGCAAAATGTCGCTCTGGGAATTTCCATGTTAACAGCAATATGCTTCTGTTGACAGATTTTCTTATTACCAGCAAACATTTTCCTAAGGTTTCACAGACCCCAATATTACCTTATATGTAAGGCAGTCCAAGATTAGTGCTAATAGGGGTCTGTGAAACCACCCCTTTGTGATTTGGTCACTGTTGGCTAAAATATTTCACATCATCATGTAGCCAAATGTCTACAATGAGCATGTTACATTCTATTCCTAATAGTTAATGCGTAATAAATGGTGTAGAGGGTTAGAAAATTGAGGGGGATTTTACACTTTATGGTAAAAGCAGAACAAATTCATGGTTAGTTTGTAAAAAGACTTATCCAAGTCTTTTGGAAAAGATCAAGCACTTAACAGAAAGTTAAACAGAAAGGTTGTTTAGCTATTGGAACGTTAAATATGTTAATTTTAATATCCAATCAGTTTTCTTTCCTTTGAAACATTTTTGAGTCTGCTGGTGTTAGGAGTCCCCCTTTGTTATGGGGTCTTTAAGGGGAAACATTTTGCCTGGAGAGGGACTTTTAAAGTCATTTTAAAGTTTGTTCCCTTTTGGTTCCAACACGAACATAAATAATGATTTACAATTATATTTATTATATATATATATATATATATATATATATATATATATATATATATATATATATATATATATATATATATATATATATATATATATATATATATAATTGTAAATCATTATTTATGTTCGTGTTGGAACCAATATATACATATATATCTAAAGTGTTCCTTATACAACATAAGTTGTTACATTCTAGTACCATAACTGTCTTAACCAAAAAATGAATACAGCGTAAAAGACAATTTACGTATTCACTTGTTTGTGCAAGCTCTTTTGCGTAGCTTACTATATTGAAAAGCCTCAACTCCAAATACTGATTGATGGAATCAGCTTGACAGAAGTGTGTATGGGTAGGTTCCCTTTTGTGCAGATGCTTATCTAGCTTTTTTCCAGCAGGAATCAGGAGAAACTAATTTATTCAGTTACTGTTCAATATTTGTTATGCACATACTGCCAAGCATAAATTGATTTTTTTTAATAGACTTAACCCTCCCAACATTAAGAAAATAGAATTACTTAAATACAATGTATCTGTACTGATCATAAAAGTTCATTTTCAACAGTGGACCCCTGCTGGGGGGGTGGGGGTTGGTCACCGGGGTCAATAATACCCCTAATGGTGTTTGACAGGTCCTCTGGGATCTTAAGCACACAAGATCTGCGCATGATAAAGAGCTCAGCACCGCCACACATGTTCAAGAGTTTAGGTAATAAACTAAATAAATACAGTGCATGTAGTTTCAACTGAAATGCTGATGAAAAGTGCAATGAGACTACTTACAAAAATATCTGTAAATCACATCCATATGTTCCTGGAAGACGTCAAGCTCAACAAAATGTATGTGACGTTCTTAGCAGAGAGAATTGTAATTTTGCCATCTAGGCAAGATTTTCTACATGGAGGTCATTTACTCATTTATATTATAAATGGCCTCTAAAAGTAAAGCTTTGAGATCAGCACCACATGTTTAAAACTATTGTATAATTTAGTATATACATACATTTGCTTTTAAATATAGTCCTGTAATGTGTCATTTTAACATGTCATTATGCTAAAGACCAGGACCTTATAAAAGAAGTAACATAAAATTAGAGGTTTTACTTGAAAACATTAAAGAGATGGCAAAAAGACAGACAATCCCATTTACTGCTGACCAAAGCACACAGACATTTTTGCTGGTTTGCAAAATTACATTTTTGTCTCCTCCTAATCAGGAGGAAACATCTCACAAAAACATCACCAAGCATAAAACACTTGCTTTGTGGGAAATATAAATTAGTTACATTGTTTATAACTTATGGTAAAGTAGGTGTCTAAACCCAATGCTAATCTGCAATTAAAATAGTTTCCTTATTTGCAATGGTTTAATACAAAAAATATTTGTAACTTAACCAGAACATAAATTCAGCATGATCTAATTTTTAAATCCACGATGAAATGTGAGAGTTTCCAAAATGTAACCAAGTCAACACTACGTTTCAAGCTCTTGTATCCAAACTACAAAACAGTGGTTTGTTTAACTTGTAAGATGCCACACCAGTTAAAAATAGGTTTGATCCAGCAACTGAAATAAAAACAATGTGTCAAGTATCAACATCTTCAGCTATTGCTGGAGCACTGCCTCAGGAGATTTTCAAAATGTAAACCTATTCCTTTAATAGTTTCACTGGCGGTCACTGGATTCTTGCAAACTCTTTGCGTTTAAATGTTACTCTATCACAGAACATGTATTTTGAGGATGTCAAGGATATATCCTGCACTGAACACATTGTCTGCTTTGCATTTTGGACAGACTATTTAGTTAAAAAGTCCCCCGTGATCAAATGTGATTTTTTTTTTCTTTTTTTTTCTGGTTCAGAAAACAGTATGTTCTGTTCTACAAACCATTCAAATGTGGCTCACAAGTCTAAGCACAACTGTGCCAAAATGAAAAAGGTCAGCGTGACAATGGCTTCGAAAACATGCATGTCACTTCAACAGCATGCAATTTGGTTATTCAGTATGAAACTTTGAATGTCTTCTTCACATAATCAAGTTTATCGGTAACATACTGTACCACACCCTGCTTTTGTCATAAATAAACAATTATAAAAACCATGTACACATTCATTTTTGTATTTGCTTTAGATAGTTTTAAGTTAAATAACAAAAATGTAACGCAATCTAAATCATGTTGTACTAAAACAGTTTTATGGCTCTAGATGATTGCTTAAATCCAAGGTAGCCTTATATACCATTACAAGGTTATAACACTGAATGGTCTCGGCTCCCATTTGCTCCATAATGCCATTAGACTAGCACTTCCATTCTTGTTGTAAGGTCAGAACAAAGAGCACAGCCTCATAATTATGACTTGGAGAGCGCTGTATGTGTTCTCTGTGCTTAAACATGTATCACAAATTGCATTAGGTTGGGCAATGTGCCTAACACACATGCCACCATCACTGAAATGAGTTTGGTTGAAAATCAGAAGCAGTCAGGTGGGGACTGTGGTTGATTTTGCCAGGAATGCATTTTTGTATTTTTCATATTCACCAAATAGTTCTTATCTCAACTTTCCTTTTCTACCAAAGACTTAATCTCATAAGACACGGGGCATATTATCCTTACAAAACAATAACACAAGCAAGCAATAAGGCACGACAGGATGTGTTTTATACTCTAACATCACCATGCCCCAGTGAGCTACAAGTCACGAGGTGAAGCTTCGGTTTCCCAAAAGGTCGACATTTACATAAAACTGGTTATTTATCTTTACTGCGATAAAATGGCTGCCTTTTTTTAATTCTAGTGGCGTGTGGATATCTACCAATGATTTGCCCCTTTCTGAAAAGAGGTGCCAACCCCCATGTGACCTGTTTGGACGAATCAGGATTTAAAATACCCATTTTATAATAAATGTAAATTATTCACGTTAATTCAGTACTACTGCAAGCCATTTAAGACTGCAGTACATTTTGTACTGGTACTGTAATGGTGAGCCTATTGGATATTTTAAGCTAATGTCTTTTTATGACTAACTTTTGTAAATTATTTTCTCTTAATGTAATCCAACATCAAACAGTAGAAAAAAAACAACCTGAACACTGGTAGTAATCATTCTTCAGGTGGTGCTCCAATCATTTAATGAAATGTATGAATTTTATTGAGCTACTGTTTAAAAAAACTGTAATAAACAGGTTTGTAATGCACAGTACATCAACACAAAAAAAATTCTCCACTTGAAAAGAATAGGTCACCATGTTTCACCAGTATATAGAAATGAGTTGCTGTACTCTCTACAGTCTCATAAGGGGGCTGTCTCCCAGGATATCCAAGCTTCTGATTAAAGGGACATTGAAACCTTTTTTATTTATTTTTTTATTAACTTGAACAGCATCTCTTAAATATGATCCGTTACGGATGTTATGCACTCTACGGTATTCCCTGCACGCTTGTCAGCTTCAAGCTGCTTGATTGAGCCGCCTTGTGAGGGACAGGACTATTTATACCCACAGTAATGTACGGAAATACGTGGTAAAAACCATAGTGGCGCCCCCTAGTGACAATGATGTAATTTTAGAGAGTTTGTAAAAAAAACTATTGACTGTAAATGGCGCCACATACATATTAACAGAGGTCCATATTGATATAAGAAATAAAACAACTATTTTGGGAAAAAAAGTAAATGCGACCACACACAAGTATGGCTTGAAGTTTTCAGGTTTTACTTTTTAAATCAGGTGACAAATGTAGCGGATTTTGTTTCATAATTAAACTCAGAAAAAGCTGTTAATCACAAAACAATCTTTACTTTTACCTTCATATCTTGCCTGAGCCTAATTCTGGTCTCTTTAATTTTATTTCCAACAGAGCTGACAAACTACGTGAATTGTTCATCCCCGATCCTGCTTTTAAATCATATTTCATTTTTGCAGTTTCCTAATTTAATGTTGTGTTTTTGTTATTGTCCGCACTAGTTTAACAGAGATACCCTTACAGAATAACGATTAATACCTAGTGCAGAGTGTACACTGACAGCAAGTCAGTGGTCAATTGGAAGGTTTTTTTGCCAAGCAGTCAGCATCTTCAGGGGATTCTCATGAAAATCACCCATCTGCATCTCAGCCATCTACTTCTGATTACGAGTACTACAGTGACCAAAGCAGTTGCAAGCAGTAGTAATGCACAAAAATGCAAAAGCAAAATACGTTCTTATAATTTTGAATGGGAGAGCCGTGGCTTGTTTATCAAGACTAAGATTTACTGTATGTGAAAGAGCTGCTGGGCAAAAAAAAAAAAGAAAAGAAAAATCATACGTACAGATATACAGTTTTTCAATAATATTCGCTTAAGACACGGTGATGCTGTTTTTGGAATGCAGAAAAATACTAAAACACAATGCAGATCAAGGCAACAAACAGTGCTTAGAATCCTGTCTGTCATGCGAACGGTCTACTGTTAATATATCTATACACAGACAGAGATTTTTTTAAACTACTATATGCCATAGAGTTTAAACATTCATAAAAAAATGTATCAAAATGCCCATCCCTGGAGTTTATTAGCCTTTGTGTTAAAATGTATAGTTTATGGATGGGACGCAAAATTTGGGGCATGTTCATTTCAGGAACACATGAACAGAAACACTAGCGTGACCTCTGACACACACAACCAACAGAAACCTAACAAAACCCCAATAGTATCTGGCCAGTCATCTACTTCCAAGCAGTTATTTTAATTCAAGCAATTTAGCTGATGAAAGAAAAAACAAGCATAAAAAAACTAAACTAAAATCACTGAAGAAATATTAAACTAACATGCACTTAATCAACAGAAGTAGTATGCAACCAATGTTTAAACAAATGTTACTTAGTTTAGCTACATATAATGCGTTAGGTACCTGTATATAATAGACACAACAGGCATACAGTCTGTCTTGTGCTGTTTGATGTCCATTAAAAAGCTAATGGCTGAAACATGTTATGGTTTTAGTACTTGGATTACAGCCTTTTATTTAAAACCAAATTAACAGCCAGTAAAAGAAAAACAAAGTTAGAATTTTTTAAGACTCCCATTAGGTTATTTAAAAACGAGAAAAAAAAGGTTTAATTGGCAAAAAAATAAAAGCTTGCTCAGCATTACACAAGTTTAATTGGTCAAAAAACATTCCCTTCCTGTCTGCCTAAAATAATGACATACAATGTAAAAGGTTTCAGAGAAAGCTACAATTAAAAGAACCTTGATTATAAAGTACTGGCTTGTCATGCTGCCAGGGTAGCAAGCAGTTTAAATTACACCATGCTCCTTCAAAACAGCCATGCAATAATCACTACAAAACATCCAAAAGTCTACCAAGTTCAGCTTAAGAGGTTTGGTGTATGTGTATTTTTATTTTATATATATATATATATATATAATATATATATTATATATATATATATAATATATAGTGTATATATATATATTCTATATATTATACTATATATATATATGTGTATATATATATATATATATATATATATATATATATATAATTTGAAGACACATGCATGTATGTATATAAGACATGCCATGTACATTTTTGTGATAATTTAGAAATTCTATCATTTGTGTAACATCTTACCATTTGTGTTGTTTTCTACCTATGCATGAACTGTGAGAAGGGGTTGTAGCATTCTGTTGCCTGTGGCCTGTTGTCCGGACCACTCAGCGCTGTGATGTCACAGTACTATTATTAATTTTCTTTAGGCTAATCATTGTTGCATTGTCTCATACTTAATGTACAGTAATATAATTAATACAAGTGTTTATATAATAAGAAGAAGAAGAAGAAGAAGAAGAAGAAGAAGAAGAATAGGCACCATTTCAGTAGTTGACAATCAATATCCTGTGTACTGCGCAGTGGTCCCCACCTCGGGGCTGTTGTGTTTGGAGAACTGTTTTTTCAGTTGTACTGTCAGAAATATTTTTTTTCTATTGGGTAACTTTTTCCTTTTTTTTTTTTTTTTTTTTTTTAACCTAACTTGCTGGTTAAAAAAGGGTTGTATTTCTGTTACGGTTCATGTGTAAAATCAGTAAATCTACAGATTAACCATTATGTGTGTACATTTACCAGCTCAGCAGTCAATCAATAAAATAACTAAGGAAATGGTAGTTAATGATACATACAGCATTTGTGGTAAATTCTGAAATAAAGTAACATCAGAGAGCTTAATGGATTAATCTTTCTAAACTTCACTGCATCCCTTCATGCAATAATAATAATAATAATAATAAGTTTAGCAGAGTCCATGTATTTAATGTTTTGTCCTATATACAGACACGATCAGAGACAGATTTTTCTGGTTTTATTTCTAACGATTTTATCCCTTTGTGTATTTTACTTTTAAATCAAAATTTACCATAGGGAAAGCATTAGGCATGGTAATAATGACATCTTTTCAGCAAAATTTATGCCTCTACCGAGTATGATTTAGTATTATTAAGCTGAATTCATTTAGAAAAAAGCATAATCGAAGTGCATGCATGTTTTGCATTTCTGACTCATAGATAATGTGCCAAGTCATTCTGACCGCTGAGCTGGTAAATCTGCACGTATACCAGTTACTTTATAAATTGACTGCTGAGGTGGTAAATGTACACATATAACGGTTAATCTACAGAGTTACTGATTTTACACATGAACCTTAACAGAAATACAACCTTTTTATAACCAGCAAGTTAGGTTTCAAAAAAATAATTTCTAACAGAAAAACAAAAATCAGTTCTCCAAACACGACAGCCCCGAGCGGGAAGCACTGTGCCTAACACAAAACAATGAATGAGAACAGCTTGAGTTGTCCGAAGCCCGTTATTATTAGATATAAACACTGGCATTTATTATATCACTGTAAAGTAAGTATGAGAAAATTAAACAATAAATTAGCCGCACAGAAAATGAACAATACAACTGTGAAATCAGAATATAACAGCGACCAGTGAGTGATCGGGACCACTGTGACATTGCAGCGTCGAGTGGTCCCATGGAGTGATCCAGGCCACTGTGACGTCGCAGCACTCAGTAGTCCGGACCACAGGCCACAGAACGCTACACCCCCTACTGTAAACTGCTCTGATCTTGTCATCCACTTGCTTCAGATGGTCAGATTACATAGTTTGCAGATTAGATTAAAAGTAAATTAATTTACAGGTGTTTGATAAGCAGGGATCCTAGTTTTCTGCAATAAAAAAAATTATCCGAATAAAAATCTGCATTATTCCGCAATTAAAATAAAAGGCTAAGATTGAATAAATGCAGATTTACAGTTTGAAGTTCTGTAAGGCGCCCTCACCAGATGTCGCTTTTATGCAGAATTCTGTGTTTTTTTACACAGGATATTTTAATAAAACACAAAACAATAACAGCAGTGCATTTCTAAAACGCAGATGTAAAAGATAACATTTCCCCTTTTCATCCCCTATCCGATCACTTTGTTTATATTGCAAAGTAGTTTTATGCAACGCAACAAGTAAAACTTGCTCAACACTTGCTCAAAAATCATGGTTTTAGAGCATGGATGAGGCCTGCAGGGTTATGCAAGACTTGCAGCAATTGGAATTACGAAACCTGTATTTTGTGAACCAGCAGAACAGGGTTTTAGGTGCCAGAACAGAGTGCAGACCTGCAAACGCTCTCATTTACTTGAGGATCATCAGAAACTTATGGCAAAGAGACTTGCAAAGAGCACGAGTCATTTTGGACTTGGGTGCTAGAAGGACAATGCAAAGAACCTTTAAACAGCAACACTGTATGTAAACAGCGATGATGTTGACAGCTACCCGCAAAGGCATGGTACATGTTCTACAACTCAGATTTTTATGTTGTGAACGGCGGATGTTCAAAAGCATTTTCTATTTCTACTACCATTATGTATACTGTGCACTGTTTTGCATGTTAACTTCATTAATCTGAAATGGTTACACTGGAAAATAATAACTATGTTAATGCAATATGTAAAAACGCAGATCTTATGGTTGAAAACGTAGATTTTGAGATGGTATGCTTTTTACAATTGCACATTTTTGCAATTTTGCAAAAGGCTAGCGCAACTTCTGCATCTCATTAAATGGTCAAGATAATTAGTTGTGTTACCGGAGTTTAACAAAAATTGCTTTCTTTACTTTTCTTTCTTGCCGTCTTACTTTAGAAAATAATTGTCAAACATCGAAAGGCATTGTAGCTCGGCCGATACAGTATTTGTAATTCTAGCACAACGCTCTTAACTTTTGCACAGATCCAATCCCATCAGTAAACACTCACAGCATGCAGATTCATGCAGAGTCAGACCTGAGGGGAGCAGAGAACCTCTGCAGCTTAATGCAAAAATAATGGCAGATACCAAATTTAACAAAAAATAAAAGCTTTCCTTTGCTTAAACCCTTTACACAAAAATGATGCACAGGCTTGACTATCGATAGCTGTCAAACAATACATCGATAAATCGATCCATTGCCTCAGCTTTACTCTTAAGACTTTCATGTATAAATCACAACTGAGAAATGTGTTAACAGTAAAATTGCTTTAATTTACAGGGTTTTTCTAAGAAACTACTAAATGGGCTTGTGGAAGAGCAAAGCTCTGCCCTTTTAAATTGGCAGGGATGGGGTTAACTTCCCCTACCTGCCTGGGTTTATTATGTTCAGGTGGCTGGGGTTGATTAGTTGATTAGGTTGATTAACGATCAATCAGCACCCAGCCACCTGATATAAAAGGAGGCCTCTGCTTCTCATTTGGGGGAGAGGGAGCTGAGGAAGTAGGTTGGTTTTTTTTGGTTGTGTAGAAAGTTTGAATCCAGTGAAGGCATTGCCCAGCCTGGAAACTGTTATTTTTGTAAGTTTTGCTTTTTATCTTTTTTGTGTTTAAATTGCTTTGTTTTGGCCCTTGTGCCCTTTCATTTTGTGTTTATTTATAATAAAATAGTTATTTTTTTTTGAACTGCAGTCTGTCTCTGGGCCTCTATCCACTCGCCAGCCTGCCACAGGGCTTTTAAATCATAAGTCTTACTTTTTCAATTGAATGCAGCAGTGACTCCATGCAGAATTATTGTAATAAAGTGTGTCCAGCATAAAACACTTTATTTTTCATTACAGCTTTAATAAAGATTAGTTGCTTTAACAGGTTGTGATCTCGTTTGTACGTTCTGATTATTAATCAAAAATTAAGGCTTAGCCAATTTAAAAGTGAATTTAGTCGTTTCACATGAAAAAACAAAACAAAAAAACAAACCTCTGTAAATCAATTTTACTATTAACCTGTTTCTCAGTTGTGATTGAGATACACAAATGGCTTAACAGGTATCAACTGAATTCTTAAAGGAGAGCAGAAAAGTCAGGGTAAAGCACTGAAAATCAGAAGCCCTAATTTGGTTATCAAACAAACAAAAAAAAGCCTTGCATGTTTTTTTTTTCACCGCCCCAAGTGTAAAACTAAAAATTCTCCGACAGCATAGAAAAATCTGTGTTTTTCCGCAGCATTCCTAGGATCCCTGGTGATAAGCAGCTGTGGCTTTTTACTTTGTTTAAATTGTAACTGAGGATATGCTTATTTCTTTATTCATTTAGTACTACACTATGCTGATAACTTATAATGATAGTTTCCTGTATCAGGCTCACTCGTATGGTACAGCAGAGTTAGGCTGAGACCAATGAACTTTAAAGGAAGCGATAGGTTTCAAGTAAACAGCAAACTTATATACCATATACAACCATTTCCCAAAACTGGTCACAAACATAGTAACTTGGTAATTATCACAAATGGGATTCATGAAATTGATGCTGCAGCTTTAAGATCCCAGAGAGCAAATCAAAGTGAATCAAAGCTACATAACACAACACACACCAGTGAGCCTACATGATTCCCACAGCAGTTTACCCTTGGCTAAACTCAATCCTGAAGAAGTTCATTGGTCTGCACCAAATCCAACAGGTTACTAATTTTGCACTTTTTTTGCATTTCATCTGGAATAACTTTGAAGTTTAACTCCTGGAAGGGCTTTTTTTTTTTTTTTATAAAATAGATCTATGACTACTTGTTTTTCCTTCTCATAGATCTGTATGCCTTGCTGTAGTCCTTTTGAGAACTTGGCTGTACACCAGACTCACAGATGTGGTTTAACAATTACAACACAGAAGCATACCTAGAAAACACTTAATTTATAATCCAGCACTGTCAATTGTCATTTGGCAGGCAGCATGCAGACCAAATCCTGGATTATCCACTCTTCAGATTTTAAATACTTGGCGGATAACTGATTAAACCCTCTACAGCGTTTATGAGATTATCAATGCTTACAGTAAACTATAAAGAAAGAAATTAGTTTAAATCACAAAATGTTCTTTAAAATTCTGATTGTGGAAATACATTCAGTTTGAAAGAGCATCTGTGGTTCTCACACTGGGGTCTGCAATCCACAGAACAACTATAACCCGAAATATATTAATTTTGTTTAACCTGAATACAAGTATTAACATTGTGC
Source organism: Polyodon spathula (assembly GCF_017654505.1). NCBI lineage: Eukaryota > Metazoa > Chordata > Actinopteri > Acipenseriformes > Polyodontidae > Polyodon > Polyodon spathula. The sequence goes on from NC_054535.1 coordinate 79,024,463, forward strand.
AGCCCTGAACTTTTAAGTGAATAAAAGACTCGCTGTCATGCAAATTAAAAGTGCTGATCCCAAAGGGGTCAAACATACCTAACTTCCAATTCAAATATAAGGATGTCAGTTTGCTCACACGGGGGTTTGGTTGTAGTTATAACCCTCTTGGGAGTTTTATAATGCTTTTAGAAGAGCATCTTTACATTTGTTCCTACATTTTCAGGGTTTTTCAACGGTTGACTTGAACTTGTTATAACGAACCTGAAAAACAACATGACAGTATATTAACAGTGCAGTCCCTTTTTTTTTCCTATTCAACTGAATGCAAGAGGACCATCAAGAGGATGGGGCTAGATTATCTGGATGGGCTGTAGAATGTTTTTTTGCCCGCTTTATCCCAATTCACATGATTTCTACGTAAATAAAATAATGATACTATTAATTTAATCTTCCTCAAAGACCTAATCCAGTGTTTGGCTGGATAATACCAAAATAGCAATTAGCAGCCCTGCACTGCCTCAAACATGTAATGTACAAAATCTGTGATGGCTCACGGAAACCCAGTTTAAGAAGCACAGGATTTAGAGGGGATTAAAGTTGACCAAGCAAAATAATAGCTATCAGAATACTACTGTGTGTCTGATTTCAATTAAAATGTAGAGTCAGACTCTTTTTGGCTTTCCTGGGAGAACAAGAGAGCTTAGAATACACAAAACCAATGTGTTGCAAAAGAAACGTATCAGTTTCTTTACCCATAAAAGTATCAAATGATCATACAGAGGTGCGGTAATAAAGATTTACACTTCATAGTGTACCTTGCAGACCATGACTGGAATTGTCATTTACAAATGACTTTTTTTATTTTGGAAACAAATTAATTCAGATTCAGCTCTGTTGTTAAATAAGTTACATATTCCTACAGCAGTACAGTAATTTAAAGCAGACAAATATACATCTTTCTGCTGAATGTACAAGTGCAGCAATGCATCTGGGGTGCAGTCAACATCAGCCCAACATTTACGAAAACTGCAACCCACACAAATCTAAGCAGCTGTGTAAATTAGCCCAATCAACACAATGATCATCAGCGCCTGGTTTCTGAACAGAGTTCAATCCAAATAATCAGTCCGTCCAGCTCTAACAGACTGACAAACTTAACACCTCACTATGCATGTACAGTATGTAATTCCAAAATGGTGCTTTGAAGAACTTTAGCCTTTGTATGTTTGTAAAAATCCTCTGGTACTGTAAACTAATACCCTGAGGCACATTGAAAAAAGCTTTACCTCATCTACTTTCTTTAGTGTAGAGTACCTTTAACATTGCCCATAGGGATTTTACTTTAAAATCAAACTTTAAATTTTCCTCATTTTGGAATCTGTCCAATTGACCTAAATTGGCCACTGGTATTCTTGATAACTAATTGGAATATTTGAAATGTGAAAGTATTCTATAATAAGATTACAATAAAATTATTTATTAATTACATTCTATGTACCACTACAAAACAACATCCACCTGACCCCCTTAGCCTAATTTTAATATTTCAACAGAACTCATCTTGGAAAGGAAAGACGGGTGTAGAGCGCACTACAAAAAGCACAGCAGCTTACTTCTGAAGGAACCATTTCAAAACAATGACACAGAAAGCATGCAGAAACCAATTTACTGCCCCTGCAATTCAGAAACATTGCATAGATATGGGGAGGTTTAATATGTAAAAAGATGTTGTAAAAACTATTAAATGTTAAATTCTGAATCTGAAAGTTAAGCATGATTTCTCAAAGTGTGATAAAAAAGCTACCTTGGTAGTAAAAAGAAAACCTGATGCTGGAAAGAAATATCAGCATACATATTATGTTACTTGCATTGATTTGGGTTACACACACACACACACACACACACACACACACACACACACACACACACACACACACACACACACACACACACACACACACACACACACACACACACACACACACACACACACACACACACACACACACACACACACACACACACACACACACACACACACACACACAATCTCAGGGTTCTTGCAAGTGCTGTTGAGTGTAACAGGCCGGTACATTGTTACCTGGAGAAATGACGCTGTAATCAGCCTGCTACGCTGCGTTTTCAGTTGCGCAACGGCCCAAAAATATCGTTGATTATTCCTTTATGTGAGAAATTGGTTTGCTTAAAATACTTGTTTCAGCTCTCAAACTCTTCAACGGGTTGGTTGTGACAGCATGTTCTTTAGTTTGGTGTGTATAATGTATGCGACACAGAGACAAGATTGAACTTCACTGAACCATTAACATTCCTCCATTGACAGATGAGACTAGATCATGGGTGCACCCCTGACAAACAGCTCTAACAACCATTTATTATTATACCAGAACTACGTTCCCTCTAAGACTTTCATTTAGTTAGCCACTGTGGCTAAAGTAACTTAACATTTTTTAGTCACACTGGAAAAACTTTAGCCACTTAACAATACTATTAGCAGATTATAAAGAATGTTTTAGCGAGGCAAAAAGAGGTGTATTTTATTTGAAATCATGTATATTTAAATGTCAGACCCTACCATTTACAATACACATAAATATTATATTTATATTGCACTATAACTCTGATTCCCATTTAAATAAATACAAAACTTAGTCCCACGTGAAAAAACGTCATTACAGATTTATTAAAGTCTTAATAGGTTTGCAGAGATATTCATGTATTGCATAATCCTTTACATTATTTTGACTGACGTGGTTTTCTTTCCACTACCGAATGGTAAAGCAAAATTGTGCCAGTAGACAGTGCTTTTAGTGTATGCTAATATGAATGCCTCCCTGACCAACCGTAGCTGTAATTACACAAGATTGTACTAGTGTGATTAATAGTAGTAGGATTGTACAGCTACTACTGTGTTTAAAAAAAACCTTTTTTTTTTTACCGTGTTCTTTCACCTGTGGCTACTGATAGTAATACTGCACCGATTCTGACATTAAAACTCAGCAAATCCCAGTGAGACAGATCCTTTTAAAAATAATAAATGTGTTTATTATTTTATTAAATTATTCCTCTTTCGAATCCACTATATTACTATTTCCAAATATATCACAACACATTTTATAGAGATAGCAAACAATGTGTGGTGGGGGGGGGGGGGGGGGGGGGTAACAAAAAAAAACACAACAAAAACAACTTAGCTGTGATCTTGAAGCCGCGTGTTTCCGGCCTGCCGTCTGTGAAAAGGTTCTTATGGGACCAGAGGGTATGTTTGAAACCATGACCATAACATTTTTTTCTGTTTGGATGCACAGGTTTTTTTTTGTTTTGTTTTTTTGGGGGGTGGGGGGGTTGTTTGTTTTTCACAAGCAGCGCCGTTCGCTGACTTTCTAATTAGAGCCTCTGTCCTTCCGCCAAACACAATGATTTTGGCATGCATATTACGTGATCAAGCTAAAGAGCTTTCACTGAGCAAAATTAAATCAAACTAAACAGTCTGTATTGATTCATCTACCAGCACATGTTGATTCGGGAAAAATAGCTGATCCACAAGGGAAAACGTTTCACTTGTGGTGACGTAGCACAACAAACTAGATTAAATAAATAAACCGTTCAGACGAAGAACCGTAATGTGTATTCCAAACAATTTTGAGCTATTCAATCTTTTTTTATTTCAAGGTCTTTAGAAAAAAATCCAGTGTTTCACAATAATCCTTTTGTATGACTTCAGTTTCCCATATATAGATTTTCATATAGTATGCAGGTTTTAAAATATAAAATGTGGGACACAGTACATGTCCAGTTTTACTTGAGAGAAGTGGAAAAAACGTTTATGTTGTATAGTCCTTAACTATGGAACAAGAGTGACAAACAGGTTTTCCACTTATTCTTGAAAGCAGATGTGTGCTCAAGTGTAAGTTACATCTTTTAATGGTGCAACAACCATATACCGTGCCTATAGAAAGTCTACACCCCCTTTTAAAATGTTCACCTTTTGTTGCCTTATAGCCTGGAATTAAAATGCATTATTTTTTTTTTTTCCATTTATCTACACATCCTACCCCATAACTTCCAAGTGAAAAAAGATATTCTAGAAATTTGTAGAAAATTAATTAAAAATAAAAACTGAAATAGCTTGGTTGGATAAGTGTCCAACCCCCTTGTAATAGCAATCCTAAATTAGCTCAGGTGTAACCAATCGTCTTCAAAATCTCACACCAAGTTAAGTGGCCTCCACCTGTGTTAAATTGTAGTGATTCACATGATTTCAGGATAAATACAGCAGTTCCTGTAGGTTCTCTCTGCTGGGTAGTGCATTTCAAGCAAAGACTCAACCACGAGCTCCAAGGCGCTTTCAAAAGAACTCCGGGACAAAACTGTTGAAAGGAACAGATCAGGGGATGGGTATAAAAAAAAAATATCAAAGGCCTTGAATATCCTTTGGAGCACGGTCAAGACGATTATTAAGAAGTGGAAGGTGTAATGCACCACCAAGACCCTGCCTAGATCAGGCCATCCCTCCAAAATGGATGAACGAGTAAGAAGGAGCCTGTTCAGAGAGGCTACCAAGAGGCCAATGGCAACTTTGCAAGAGCTACAGGCTTTTATGGCCAAAACTGGTCAAAGAGTGCATGTGACAACAATATCCCAAGCACCCCACAAATCTGGCTTGCATGGTAGGGTGACAAGAAGGAAGCCATTACTCAAAAAAGCCCACCTTGAATCCCGTTGACGTATGCAAAAAAACACTCAGGGGATTCTGTAGCAAAAGGTTTTGTGGTCTGACGAAACTAAAATTGAACTTTTTGGCCTAAATGCAGAGCGTTATGTTTGGTGCAAACCCAACACAGCACATCACCCAAAGAACACTGTTGGAAAACATGGATCGAGAATTGATTAGGGGTTTTGCTACGCATGTGTTACGGGCTGTGTTACCGCAAGGATATAATAATAGTCCAACGCTGTTTCATCAGTGCATGGCTAACATTTTGCAAAGTTGTTCTCAAACAGATAACATCATCCAGTATGTGGATGACATACTTCTACAAATGGATACCAGGGAGGAGCATTATGGGCTCCTTGATGAGGTTCTCACTTTGTTGGAGGAGGCCGACATGAAGCTGAACCCGAAAAAGGCAGCACTAATGAAATCATCTGTTTGTTTCTTAGGAGTACAGGTGGAAGCTGGAGGACGTATACCTGACCCAGAAAAGATTAAGTTGATTCAAAATCTGCCCCGCCCACACACAGTTACAGCCTTGCGATCACTTTTAGGTATAATAGGCTTCTGTAGGGACTTTATAGAGGGTTACAGTGAGAAAGCTGCACCTCTATATGAACATCTAAAGGGAAACCCAGGTAAGGAAGACACACTTACCTGGAACAGTTCATCACAGAACGCTTTCATGACACTCAAGACGTCACTAACACAGGCACCAGCTCTGCGTAGTCCAGACACCACACTTCCCTTCATCATTGAGGCAGCCGCATCAGACACTCGTTTGTCAGCAGTACTCATGCAGGAAGTGCATGGTAAGTGTATACCTGTGGGGTACTTCTCACGTATGCTTACACCGGTAGAAAGATCGTATGATCAATGTACAAAACAAATTTTGGCAGTACATTGGATTGTGACGCACACTGAATACATTTGTCAGTTTGGGAAAATAATAGTACATACACCACACACCCCAGTCGCTCTGCTCATTAGAGGGCAGGTGAAGGGAGTGTCAGCCCAACGATGGGGCAGATGGGTTACTGAACATGCATCTAAAAACATCACAGTTAAACACTCTGCATCCTACACACTTGCTAACATGCTCACCTATGAAGGGGAGGCTCATGAATGTACGACACGACAGTTGGAGGCAAAGGCTGGTCCTTTTGCGACAGTCCCGCTTGCTGACTCTTTGTCTGTATATGTCGATGGCTCTCGCTTTTACGACAATGGCCTGTATCACACAGGTGCAGCATGTTGGGCTCCAGCTATTGGAAAGGAGGTACTGATAAAGTGTAAACCCACAGACTCTGCACAAAAAGCAGAAGTGATAGCTGTACTAGCAGCACTAAGGGAGTTCACAGGAAGGCTTACTATCTATTCAGATAGCGCATTTGTTTGCAATTCCCTTACAGAGTACTTGCCGGTGTGGCAGAAACAGGGTTTTTGTACAGCCGACGGTAAACCACTAACACATTACGCACAGCTCTTGCAGATCTGGGATCTGGCCTATGAGCGTACACCAGGCACACTAGCCATTTGTAAAGTCAAATCACATCAACCAGAAGGCAGAACGGTACAGGGAGATCCAAACAATACTGTAGACATGCTAGCCAAGAAGGCAGCCATTGATGGGATCCCATGGGATTCCTCAACTGATCCTGTTCATGTATCACCTGTCACCACGGCCACACCTACCATGTTAGATTTGAAAAAGGCACAGGCACTCGATTCTAAACTGGTTGAGGTCATGGACGCCATTACCGCACAGCAGACACTTCCGCAGCCTTACCGTAAATACAAGGACACATTGTTGGTATTCGAAGGAACATTGTATCATACCACACCCCAGCTTGCCTGGGTGACACCTCACTGTTTACGCAAGGATCTAGTCATCTACATGCACCAAGTGAGTGGTCATGCAGCATCACAAAAAGTGTTAGACCTCTTACAGGGATGCTACTGGTGGCCAGGCATGAAAGCAGATATAGATCATCACCTTACGCTGTGCTTAATATGCGCACAAATGAATCCAGCTCCCGCACGTGGCAAGGTCCCAGTGGGTACCTCACATTGGAATGATGGGCCCTGGGAATCTATTCAAATTGATCACACAGATCCATTACCTACAGCCAAAGGAGGATATAGATATAACCTAGTGGTAGTTGACATGTTTACACACTGGGTGGAGGCATTTCCTGCACGTCGATGCGATGCTCTTACGACAGCCAGGATTCTATGGGAACAGGTCTTCACTAGATGGGGCTTCCCTAAGAGACTGGAAAGTGATCGTGGAACCGCATTTACGTCCAAGGTAATGGCCTGCCTATGTAAAATGTTAGGTGTAGAACAACACTTCCACATTCCTTACCACCCGGAGGCTAGTGGTATGGTTGAACGGATGAATCGCACATTGAAAGATGGTCTCAAGAAGGCTGTATTAAAAGCAACTACTGATCTAGGTAGATCTACACCTGACTGGGTTGCAGCTTTGCCCGGAGTGCTAATGGTAATTACAGCAACTTCAGTGCGAACAACAGGATATACCCCATTTGAGCTAATGACAGGAAGGACAATGCGGGTGGCACACCCCACAGGGGTCCCAATCCCTATTACGAGCAAGGTTACTAATGACCAATTCCTTCAACAGGTACAATTAGCTCTCCAAAACAAACTTCTGGATGCTGCTAACCGGATGGGGGCAGCACATCAATACACAGTTCAGTCCTCTCAACCCCCATATAGGATCTCCTTTCAAATTGGAGACCAGGTCATGCTAAAAAACTTTTTAAAAGGCGGGGCCTGGGAAGCTAATTGGGAAGGTCCATATCAGGTTATGGATAAGTTGGGTGAAACCAACCTGAAATTGGCAATACAGAAACGTGGCAGTCCAATACAATATTTTTGGTTCCACGGTGACCAGTGTAAGCCATATCAGAAAAAGGTCATTGAGCCTACACAAACTGCATAAGAATATACACTAAACCTGGTCTTTTGTGTCCCCACAGGTGAATTATGAAATACCAACTAACAACCTTGATTGGCATATTCACTCTGCTTGCTGAAGCACGATGGGACCCACCAACGACATTGGTAACAGAGACACAGTGTATAAAGAAAGGACAGTATGTGCAGTTACAATTTCAAGATAGCCTGGGGCTCCAGGCATGGAAAAAGGACGGTAAAATGTTTGGTCTTGACAAAGTATGGAAAATATCTGGTAATAATCAGCCCAGATATGTCCAAAAAGGAGGGGACATAATACTACAATGTCCAGGGGACAGATTTGGAGATATTTCATTATGCCAGTATAATAATGAGAAATGGACATTAACAAAGGTCACGACAAACCCAGAGAAATGCACCTACTCGATTACGAACTATGATGATTCAAAGGGAGGTGTCTGGGAATTTAAAGTTATCTTTGTAGCGGGTGATGCACCACGTGATAGGGTTTGCAGATATAAAGTAAAAACCTGGTCTGATAATGATGTCCAAAGGTTTCTGTGGTCTAAGAACCACAAGGGACGGTATGAATCTATTATATGTGAACCTCCACAAGAACGGGAAAACCCAGATAGTTAGGAAGACGGACAATTAATGGCTGGACACCCAAAAAGGTATTTTAAAAAATCAGACATACAGGATGTTGACACAATATATCAGTATCAATATCCAAATCAAATTAGTAATATTTCAGTTCATAGTCATAACTGTTCATACAAATCACTCAAAAATATAACATTATCATGCAAGGAGGACAAACCCAAAGTATGTCCCCCTTTGCACCCCCTACCTCAGGAAGGTATCATTCTCGGACCAGAACGAAAAACTGTTTTGGATAATGTGAATATAGTATTATCATATGTGATGTATAATTTCACGAATCTAACTGTTATGTTTGAACAGCATTGCAAGCAACATACCAATATCCAGATTTGGCTTCAAAGGGAAATAGGTAGTACAATAAAAGATTACAAAGAGCGAATAGCCGAACGAATGTATGAAGGTAATGAGAAACGTAGGAAGAGGGGGCTTTTTGATGAAATAGCAGGCTGGTTTGGTGCAGGAAATTCTGTTGCAAACAGCTGGGATATTTATCAAATGTCAAGAGGGCAAACTTGGATAGCAAGTACTGTTGGAGAAGGAATGGAAAGATTGGGGAATGGACAAATGTATGTAAATCAAGGGATTGGACTCCAGGGTACAGCCATATATGAGCTAATGGATGGAACAGAGGGAGCCTTGCGCAATTTGACCAAAGCAATAGATTGTAGAATATTTGCGGGTGACCTTTTAAAAACAATGAAGGAAGAAATAATGGACATTAGGCTAGGAGTGGTACCTAGACATGCACAGGAGGAACTCAGGTTGAGGTTGGCAATGTTCCATCCTGATCAGACTGACCTCCTGGGAGCTAGTTTAGTGTGGCCAAAGGAGAATGGCAAGGAACCACCTGGTCACATAGGGTTCTATCTCTCAATACCATACATGGATCCTAATAACCAGTATAAAGACAGTTTGAAGATTAGACCGATAGGAGTACTACACAATGAGACAGTGATAGTTTGGGAAAAGGCTACGTGGAAAGTTCAACGAGGGAACTGGAGTGGTGTGGTGCATAAAGCATGCTGTTATGAAACAAATAGTCATGTAGTTTGCCGGTGTCCTGCAATCAATGGAATCAATAAAAATAAACAGTGAATTAGAGGTACATCCACTAGAGGGGTGGAAAAAAGCAGTGCAGGCTGGGAAATATCAATGGTGTGTGTTGAGTAACCATACCAATTTTAAGTATGGAGATTTAACTTGTCAGACTTCTCCAGGATTTTGTTTTACTCCAACACATGCAGTTCAGATTGGAGATCTATATATACCTGAAACTGAAGCAGAGGAGTTCCAAATTACAGCTTGGTGGGATGACACATATCTAGATTCATATTCGGTCATTTTTTCTCAAATGCACAAATTGGTTAAAATAGCCCTACAAAGAGCGGAAGAGAAGCTGCTCAAAGCTAAGGTCAAAGTTGATTTGGCACAATTAAAAGCCACTGTATTGAAACAATACGGATGGTTAGGGCAGGCCTTAGGGAACACTTTTTGGGATTATATTGTTTTAATAATACTGTTATTAGTAATAGTATTGATCCTGTGGAATAGCATTCAGTGTTTTTGGTGGAAAAAAGAACAGCGACAGTTAGAAAGGACCATTGACAGATGGGAAACTGTAAACTTACTGGGAGCCACCATGAATAAGAAATGACACCTGTGTACAGTGATATTAACTGTATTTAATGTATTTTTCTATGTTTATTTTTCATTTTTTGTATTATTTGTATGTATCTTTGTTTTGTTTTTGCTTATAGCACACTTACACATAGAAACAGAGAAAGCAAGGTAGATACCTACACATAATGGAGAGACTTAGAATGAAGGAACATGCTTCACTATAATATATTATACAAACACGTTACTTGATGTGACTACTCAGAACCAGCGAAGAGGACATCAGAGGGCTCGGGATCACGTGAGCAACTTGGTTGTAGCGGGTCACCCCCCTCCATCTTATATTTTAAAAGTAGGGTATGTTGGAAAACATGGATAGAGAATTGATTAGGGGTTTTGCTACGCATGTGGACTGGCAGAGCTATACTGGTGTTCTTTTCTGAAAAGAGACTAATATTGCAGATAGCAGACTGTTTGGTTCAAATTGCATGTACTGCTAACCATTGATAGAGACGTTGCGTCTACAAACTCTTGCCCAACAATGACTGCAAGCTAACGAGATAACAATGCTGTGGACTAGAAGGGAACAGGCTCTAAAGACTTCACAGAGATCAAAAGAGATAATCCCACTGGCATCAAAGGGGGTCGCAAGGAGATAACAAAAGGCACATGTATGGACCTTTTCTTTCCAGGAGTGTGAAGAATGCACTGAGTTCAGAGGTTGTCCCACTAGACTACACACACAGACACACACACATTAACACTCACACAATAAATTAAATTACCTTGACCATTGGTTAAGTGTCAGAGAAAGGGGAGGTGGACCATCTATACAGAAGGGTATTTAATGTCATGCAAACATTGTAATGTTGAGTATTGTGTTTGTCCTGTACCTGGGACCAGACTCCCTGCATATTTCAATAAACCTGGCAACTGATTGAAGAAAAGGACTCTGTGCATTTTCTTGAATCTACTTAATCACCATCATTTTTTTTTTTGTAAGTTACTTCAAACACCATGCCTACTGTGAAGCATGGTGGTGGCAGCATCATGTTATGGGGATGTTTCTCAGCGGCAGGGACTGGGGCACCTGTCAGGATAGAAGGGAAAATGGATGGAGCAAAGTATAGAGAAGTCCTTAAGGAAAATCTGCTGCCCTCTGCAAGAAAGCTGAAACTGGGATGGAAGTTCACCTTTCAGCATGACAACAACCCAAAGCACACAGCCACAGCTACACTGGAGTGGCTAAGGAACAAAAAGGTAAATGTCCTTGAGTGGCCCAGTCAGAGCCCCGCCCTAAATCCAATCGAAAATTTGTGGCATGCTGTCCATCAACAGAACTTGACAGAGCTTGAACAGTCTGAAAGAAGAATGGTCAGATATTGCCAAATCTAGGTGTGCAAAGTTGGTAGAGACCTATCCCAACAGACTCCCAGCTGTAATTGCTGCCAAAGGTGCTTCCACAAATTATTAACTCAGGGGGGTGGAGACTTACCCAATTATGATCTTTCAGTTTTGTAGTTTTCATAGTTATCAATAAAAAAAAAATTCCCCTTAACAGTGTGGAGTACGGTGTTTAGATAAGTGGGGGAAAAAAAACCTCATTTAAATGCATGAAGCATACCTCAATCAGTTTACATACCTCAATTGTAATTTATAATTTGTAGAAATGTGTCAAACAAAGGAAATTTATGAAAAATCTTTTTTAGCAAAAATTTTGCTTTTCTGGATAAGGAATAAAAGTTACAAGAAACAGATGTCTACAATTATTTTAGCAATTTTTTTGCAAAACTCAAAAAATGCTAATTCAAAATTATTCATACCATTTTATGCTATGATAGTATTGTCAACAAGGTGCTAGAGGCTTCAGTATGATGATGCAAAACCTCATTCTAGAAAAGTCTAGAAAATACTGGATTGTAGGTGAACATTCTTAGAGAGTATAAAAGGGTTAGGCATTGGACGATTCCTGTCATTACCAAGAAGTCAATACTGAAAAAAGAGAAGAGCTATCTGAAGACGGACACAAGAAGAGTTCCAAGCATTTGAATATCCCAATTTCAACTGTTGTTTCTATTATCAAGAAGTGCAAGATGGTACTGTCACAACGGTCCCTCAGTCTGGCAGAAAGAAGGTTCTTTCACCAAGAACAAGTAGAAGTATTGTGAGGAAGGTTAATAACAATCTGAGGATTGGCTGCCAAAGATATTCAAAGTGAACTGGCTGCAAGTGGGACTGGGGTTTCCATTTCAACCACAGGTTGAGTATTGTATCAAGGTCTCAATGGTCGCAGCCCATGGAAAAAGCCACTCTTAGGAAAACGCCGCAAGTTTGCAAAACTGCATTTGAATGGATATGAGTTCTGGTCTAAGGTTTTATGGAGTGATGAAACAAAAATCAAGCTATTTGGTCACGCTGATAGTTGTTACATTTGGAGAAACTCTGGCGAGGTATACAAAAACAAGAATACCATACTTACTGTCAAGCATGGAGGTGGTAATATCCTTCTACTGGTTTGTTTTTCCTCCAATGACACAGGAAATTTAGTTCCAATACATGGTAAAATTGATTCCATAGCATACCAAAAGATATTGGCCAATCACCTAAAACCCTCCGCTACAAAATTTGGTTTAAAGCGCAACTGGATGTTCCAACACGACAACGGTCCAAAGCACACATCAAAATCTACTTCAGAATGGTTAAAGAAGAATAAAATCAAGGTTCTGTGATGACCTAGTCAAAGTCCCAATCTAAATCCGATTGAGAATCTTTTGTACGTTTTAAAGAAGGCTGTGCACAAGAGAAATCCTCTGAATTTGAATGAAATTGTATAATTTTGCATTGAAGAATTGACAAATATCCTAATCGTTTAAGAAGTTATTATTGCTAAAGGTGCCTCAACTAGCTATTAATTTCATTTTCCTTGTCAGTGTATGAATACTTTTGAATTGGCATTTTTTGAGTTTTGCAAAAGAATTGCTGAAATAAATTATAGACATTTTTATGTTGGGTGTGCAAGGAGAATGGCTTGAAATAAGCAAGCCACATACACACGTTCATTATTTGCTTCCGGATAGTTTAAGATGGCTAACCTAAAGGCTTTTACACACACTTCCTAATTTAATTGAATTTGTTATCACCAACTAGGCTACCTGTTTCAAATGCAGCACTCATTTTGATGGGTGGTTGATGGGTTTTGAATATCTAGACGGGAGACCAAGGAACCAGGGAACTCCAGGTGCTGACAGTAGGCGAAACAGCTGTCGTACTTAGCTGCCCATGAGATCTGTAGGTTTGCGAACACTAAAAGACATCTATTTCTTGAAACTTTTTCCTCATCCACAAAAGCAAAACCTTGCTTAAAAAGATTTTTCCTATAATTATTTGTCTGAGAAATTTCTAGAAATTATAAATTTCCATTGGGGTACGTAAACTTTCGACTACAACGCTATATACATGTGTGTATGTGTGTAACATTCAGCATACTAGCGGTTGGCTCCCTCTTGAAACAAACTGGCTGTGCCAACCTAATAAGGTTTTCCTGGTGTGTGTAAATTCTAAAATAAAATAAAAATGATCCAACACATATTTAAAACAGAAAATATTTAAGAAAGAAACAATTTCACACTTATTTCTCTAGGTGTGTTGAAACATATTTATATTATGCTGAATAATATAAAGACATATCCACCTTCACTGTCCTCACTCTCTGCCACCCATTTGTGCTAATAAGGATGTTTCTAAGGGGGCCGTGACATGTATTGCTAGGAATTGCTAAACAACCCACTCACTGATTACTCTCACTGTTCCCAATCAGAATCACACACCCGAAGCTGCCTTGGAGGGAGATATGAAAGATTGTTGGTAAATTAGTCATGCTGTAAATCATCATTTTTTATGTTGGGTGTGCAAGGAGAATGGCTTGAAATAAGCAAGCCACATACACACGTTCATTATTTGCTTCCGGATAGTTTAAGATGGCTAACCTAAAGGCTTTTACACTCGGTCACACACTTCCTAATTTAATTGAATTTGTTATTACCAACTAGGCTACCTGTTTACTGTTTATTTCAAATGCAGCACTCATTTTGATGGGTGGTTGATGGGTTTTGATTATATAGACGGGAGACCAAGGAACCAGGGAACTCCAGGTGCTGACAGTAGGCGAAACAGCTGTCGTACTTAGCTGCCCATGAGATCTGTAGGTTTGCGAACACTAAAAGACAGGTTGGATCCATCTCAGGATACCTTTGAAAAAACTCCCTCAGAGGCTGTGTTCTAACAAGAAACACCTAGGCAACAGCTGACATACATTGATGTATCTAGTTCTGGGCCAATTAAGGGTGGTGTCCAAAGGTCCATTAACCCCTTGTGAAACCGCCTTCATACGAGGAAGCTGAAGCTCCACTCTAAATGTCAACAAACGTCAGATAACTTGCTTAATGTTAAATTTGGAGCATTTCAAATAGGTAGAACTTAATATTGAGTGCAAGATACTGTTAAACGGTTAACAGTAGGGATGTCAATATCGTTAAAAAAAAATCAATTTCCAGTATTTGATTTTGATCGGTTAACCATTTAACTGTAGGTACACCGTCACACTAAATACCCTTTCCACATATATTTAGTCTTTGTCATGTATTGACATTTGTTTACCAAACATAAAGAGCCAGTTTAGAGCACAAATCCTCTTAATGGCACCACGATTGTATCACATTAACAATGTGTGTACCGGTACACCTTTCTAAGTTTCAAGTATCTCGTTCATAGTTAATCTCGATCCACTGCAGGTGACACTGGTTTCACATAAAATAAAACACCATTTAAAAACAAACAAACAAACAAACAAACAAAAACAACAACAACACGTTACCCTCCCACAAACGTAGCGTAGCAACCGACAATTCATTTTTCAAGATTCTTATAATAATGCTATGAATCCATTTTAAAAGCAAGTACGTAAAATACATTTTTTTCCTTGGTTGAAATGACCACAGATAAACTGCAACTTTAACCAACTGCCCACAACTAATGAACTAATACATACTGGTTAAAATTAATAATAATTTAAACCACTGTACTCAAAAGATGAACGAAAATGTCATCTGTTATAAGAGAAGCGGTTCTCAAACTTCGATGTACTGTGTCTCCCTAGTTCAACAAAATGATTACGCAATATTTTTTTTTTGTTTGTTTTTACAGCCAACAGTAATAAAAAAAAAGTTTAAAAAAATAAATAAATAAAAAAAATGAATTAATTATAAACGCTTAGGCTGCCACGGTTTACGCGATCGTACCACAAAGACATCTTCTTGATCCAGCTTTTGATTTTGTCAGTGCGAGAAAAGACAACATGCATCTCGTTCTTGGAGTGATCTGTTAAGAATATTTAAACAATAAAAAAGTATCTGCCACGAAACCATGCAAAGCAATCCATTTAACATGCTTTATTTATTTATTTATTTATTTATTTATTTATTTATTTATTTTTACAGCTGATCGGGTAATTGTTGACGTCACTTCTTTTGCTGCAGTGCCACTCGATTCCCCTTCATTACTCCTGTTTCCAACATTTTACTTCAGAAACCAATCAATTGGTTGACATTTATAAAGCAACTTTTTGAACTCCCTTCACAACAAAAATCACCGAGACTACAGAAGTGCATCCGGCTAACATGGCAAGTTGGTTGCTAGGTAACCAGTTCATACACAGGCGAGGGACTCATTGGGAGTACAATTGATTAAAAAGAGGCAATAACAATAATAAATTAGCATACCTGCTTCTTAAACTAAAATGTTTTTATTTCGCAGGTATTCAACACATAACTTTGTTTTGACCGCTCCATCTTTACACTCCTCCCTTTTCTATTTTGACGCCAGCTGCTGTGCTCCACTTACGAACACCGGAAATCGACAGCTTGAGACTAGTTTGATAGATAACCGTTTAACATATTACATCCCTAGTTAAGAGTGCACACAACACTTAAAGATGAACATAGTAATTGCTAGTTGTATCAAATATTTTTTTAATTTTATTAAAACTAAATAAAAACAAAGTATCTTCTATGGCCATGCATTGTGTACAAACAATAAAAACGTGGATAGATTAAAGTGAAAACCTTTATTGGTGAAGGATACAATTACACATGCCCATTTAAATAAAGCAGACATTAATGGTCCAATCACAAATGTCTGGAAAAGTACATTTAACACACATGACTGCAGATTACATAAAGTCCAGAACAGTTTAGAAATTAGATGTACTGAATGCGAATGGTGTCCACACACTGAGATTAAACCACTGTGTAATCATAGACACTGACAATGAACTACCATGCTTGCGGGGGTTTATATTAAAAACCAATCAAATGAACTGGCTACTGAAAAAAAAAACAGTATACACTTCTGTCCGTATAGGTGTATTCTTATTAATGTTCTGCTCTAAAAAGGGTCTGGCAGTTTTCAAATACAGTGCAGCCCTCTGCTAAACAAACATTTGCATGGTTTATTTCTTTCATATGTATAATTTTAAACTTCAATCGTTCTAAAGAAGTTGCCCTAATGTGCAACATTCCACTGGATGTGTGTTAAACAGAAAAAAAGGCATGGCTTTGTTTTGTGAACTGCTGCGCTAAAGATTTCCACTAAAATGAATCACAACAAATCTACTGCCAAAAGTTTGGTATTATTCTGCTGGCTGGCTGGCTTTGTTACTTAACAGCTTTTAAGGCCCTTAAAGCAACATGCTCTATTTAAATCAAACTTTTTTGGTTATCAGGCAAATAAATGTTAAAATAATGTTTCTTTTTTTTTTTTTTTTTTTTTTTTTTAAATCAAACATTGCGCTATTATGAAAACTAACCAGTACTTTGTTGAATAAACTGGGGTCATATGTTTCTATTGCCTGGTTAATCCGATGTTTCTTTGAGTACAAGCAACAGTTTAGATAAACATGTCACATTTTTTTTTAGCAGACCTGCAACACAGGACACAGATAGATGGTCATTAACATTCACGATTGTTTTCTTGTTTGTTTGTGGAGTAACAAAGGGAGACCACTAAGAATACTCAACCCACTACACCTAAAATATCGAAGTTAATCACTTTCCAGGTATGTGTTTCTACAGGTGATAACATGACAAGACTGCAGACTGTGTAATTGCATGACCTGCTGTACACATGGAGACATGTGGGAAATAAAACACACTTTCAGGGGCAGTTATAGGTTACATTTATATTTAAGCACTTATAGCCACTGGTTTGAGAAACACAGACGTCACAGAAACCGAAGATAACTATTATGAATGACTACTTTGGTAAAAGTACATTGTGTACTAAATACATGTCTCGATCTGCAGTGGTCCAGTTCAGCCATAAGCTTAAAGGTACTAAGTTTACAAAACAACCAGGCTCCAGGCTAAGACAATCATGATTATATAGCGACCAATGTTTTCAAAGCGTTATATCACACACAGCCACAATTTCAATACCACAGTACACTTATCAAAGCTTAAAAATAAAATAAAACGAGGAAGACAAAATAAAAAAAAAAACACTTCCATTGCAGTTAATGCGGATTAACAAAATACAGATATATGTCGTCACTGCTGTGTATCTGTTAAAATTTAAGTTTGAAGTTTCTCTTTTAAACAATAACAAATACCATTCACATCTTACCGGACTTAGTTTCAAGCATTCTGTTTTAAGCAGTTTGTTTGTCTCACGTCAAAAATAAATAAATACATACATACATACACAAATAAATAAATAAATAAATAAATAAATAAATAAACAAACAAACAAACAAACAAACAAACAAACAAACAAACACACACACAACATACTAAACTCAAACTTACCTTATTTTCGAGTGTTATATCATCCACAATCAAACTAAAAACGGCTGCACTGTCTGCTACCGTGGCAGCGCAGAGCGATGAGACACAGCATCACTTCTAAAAAAGGGGGCGAGCAGTGTTGTGAAATCAGCAACAGGTTTCTTTCAGAAGATCGAAACTCACCCCCGTAACCGTATCCCACAAACAGTCAAAAATTGTCCTTGTAAGAATTAAATATATACCGAAGCCACCTTTATCCGAAAGGTTACGAATTGTGCTGCTATTTTATTCTTATTAGATACAACTGTCTATGTGCTTCGAGGTTGTTAGATTGTAACCATTGTTACATGAAGCGTTGTTCTTCTCTGGCTTGGGCCCGGCTGGGAGTGTAACTAGACACCGCACTACAGCAGTTGATTGGCTCAACGCGGTAAGCAGGAACACAGCGTAAGAGGCGTTTCTATAGAAACCCTCGTCTGTAAGAAAAATAGGAGTAAAAGTTTTGTGGGATGAGCTTCTTATCTTGATGATACTCAAGTAACGCCTTTGGCGTGGCTTGTAAATTAAATGAATTATGGTGGAAAACGAAAGAACAACTGAGTAGGCTAATGTTCAAAACAGTCAAATCGTTCTTTACGTTTGCCTACATAATTCCCAAGTATGTATTTAAGTGACAGGGTATTGTTAATACCTGTACCAGTATCGTACCACTATGTGCTTAATTGCATTGCATTTAAATTATAAGCCTAACAATGTTCAACATAAAAATTTTTACTTGACCATGTTGACAATACGATCCATGTACCAGTGCGTGTTTCCTTAAAAAAACATATAGTTAATTTATAACGTCTTACACCGACAAGTTGCAGCAAGATCTAGTAAGCATGTATGCATGCCTGTTTAGATCATGGTTTTGGACAGTACATTTCAAAGGTGGAATAAACAATGGTTAAACCTTCCTATTTATTAGTTTCTACAAAAATATAACTAATGTGATTAGTCTAAACTTTACAAAGCTCATTGCCCAAAGCCAAAGCTAAGGGAAATGCAAGCAACAATATTGGAAACTTCAGGTAAAAAAGAAAAAGGTCATGTCTCAAAATGTCAAAAGTCAAACTGTTACACGCACCCCTGGCGGTACGCGTGAAAAATAGTGTAATGGCGAATTTTTTTTTATTTTTCATAAGATTTGCCCTACTCATACAAAACTTTAAAACGCATTGGTAATTCTTTTTAATTTCTGTCGTGAAACGGTACGTGGCGCTAGTTATTCTCAGAAACAAAAAGAGAGGCTGTGCGGTGCAAGACAATCACGCAGCAACGGGACAGTTGGGTTTGCCGCCCTGTAAAATACTATGCATTATAAAACCTGATCTAGTTCTGCAACGGTATTGCGGTATTTCAATTCTGATTTGAAATCCTTGAAAAATTGTGAAGGTACAATATACTCTAAGGTTTTTAGTTATTTATTTATTTTATATGCCTATGAAACTTGGAAAGAGGTTGAAATTGGCAATAAAAAAATACATTATTTTACATTTGCCATTTCGGGGGTTGATTTATTTATTTTTTTTGTAAAATGCTATGCATTGTAAAAGCCTAATCTATCCTTGACAAAAATTGTGAAGGTACAATATCCTCTAAGTTGTTTTATATACTTGGAAAGAGGTTGAAATTGGCAATTTTTAAAAATATTGTTTATTATTTTTCATATTTCGATATTTTTTGGGCGGGTGTAGCTGATATGAAAAATAAATAAAATCATCCCACAACAAAATAAATGGTATCACTGGAAAGATCTACTTAATGCCTTTCTGTAGGTGTATTGGGTTTTAATTTCTGATTTAAGGTTCCAAAACTACAAGCGCTTAAACACTACGTGTTCATGTTTATGACCAAATATGGTCATTCCCCGTAGGCAGCACAGATGAAGTCAACGTGAATTGAGTAACCATTTCCAGTGTTTTTTCCGGTGTTTATCGGTTATACACCGATTTATTTATTTTTTGTATTAGGGGTGTGTGGCAGAGCAAAGCTCTGCCCTTTTTAAATTGGCAGGGATGGGGTTAATTTCCCCTACCTGCCAGGGTTTATTATGTTCAGGTGGCTGGGGTTGATTAGTTGATTAAATGATTAACTTAATTAACAATCTATCAGCGCCCAGCCACCTGACATAAAAGGAGGCCTCTGCTTCTTAGTTGGGAGGAGGGAGCTGAGGAAGGGGTTGGGGGTTGGGGGTTGGGGGTTGGGGGTTGGGGTTGGGGGTTGGGGGTTGGGGTGCCTGGAAACCTTATTTTTTTTTTTGTAAGTTTTGTTTTTGCTTTATTTGTGTCAAAAGATTTTTGTTTTGCCCTTGTGCACTTTATTTTTTTTATGGGTTTTTTAATAATAAAATTAGGATTTTTTTGAACAGCAGTCTTCTCTGGGCCTCTTTCCACTCGCCAGCCTGCCACATATGGTGTGAGAAGTGGGATAGCGCCACCTAGAGGCTCAGACCAGTATTTTTTTGTTTTGTTTTGTGGAATTTTTGGGATATGTTTTTTTAGAAAAAAAAAATTGGGGAAAGAAGAGCAGACAGCGGCAAAGGCAGGACAAGCAGCAGCAGCTGAAGAAATGTAAGCTGCTGCAGCCACCGCTGGAGGACCCAGGCCAGCCTCTTCCCCTGGTGTTTCTGGTGCGGGAAGGAGGACCATCGTTGGCGGTCCTGCCCAGATGTGCCACCGGCAAACTGGTGTGGCCGGTGTGAGGAGGATGGCCACAACTGGGCAGGATGCCCCTACAACCAGGCCCAGGAAGAGGTGCAGTGTTCACCCCGGGCATCAAGGGCCACCCCACTACCTCCAGCACCAACACCTTCATCACCATCCAAGGAGATCTGGGACTGATTGATGAACCCTGAGGCAGACCTCGTCCACGATCTCCCCATAGTTATCAACACACTGTGGCATCGAGATGGGGAGAGGTGGGGACAGTGGGAGGAACAACACCACCCGGCATCCTTCCCAGAGGTTGCCCTCATGGTGGTTAATTACCTGGCTGTAGACATGGGAGATGCCCTGGTCACTCCAATAAAGAGGGGTGAGCAGCCCCCCCCCCCCCCAGAGCCCGAGAGGGGCGAGGAGCCGCCGTCGCCCCCAGAGCCAGAGAGGGAGGAGCTATGGCCCAAGGATGCCTGCCTTGCACCTCCAAGGGATGCCACGCCCGCTCTGCTCAGGGATGGCTCATTTGGATCGCCTGGGGTTCATGCTGCTCCGCATCGCTTGGGACTGCTGGTGTCTCCTTTTTGTTTTCTAGGGTTGCCGAGGGTCCCTCGCCGCCTCCGCCACTAGAGGGAGCCGGGCCGCCGCCTCCGCCACTAGAGGGAGCCGGGCCGCTGTCGCCATACTACCTTGGAGATCCGGGACCCCCTCAACCAAAGAAGGCTTGGGGGCTCAGACATCAACCCTGCCCACCATAACAGCCCACCCAAGGGACATAATTGGATTCTTGGGTTGGCCGATTGCGGCCGGTGTACGTCGTACATGGGGGGAGGTGTGTGGCAGAGCAACGCTCTGCCCTTTTTAAATTGGCAGGGATATGGTTAATTTCCCCTACCTGCCTGGGTTTATTATGTTCAGGTGGCTGGGGTTGATTAGTTGATTAAATGATTAACTTAATTAATGATCAATCAGCGCCCAGCCACCTGACAAAAGGAGGCCTCTGCTTCTCATTTGGAAGGAGGGGGTTGAGGAAGCAGGTTTGTGTTTGTTTGTGTTTGTGTTTGTGTTTGTGTTTGTTTGTGTTTGTTAGTTTGAAAGTTTTGAATCTAGTGAAGGCGTTGCCCAGCCTCGAAACCTTATTTTTTTTTGTAAGTTTGGTTTTTGCTTTATTTGTGTCTAAAGATTTGTTTGCCCTTGTGCACTTTATTTTTTTTGTGTTTTTATAATAAAATTAGGATTTATTTGAACTGCAGTCTGTCTCTGGGCCTCTTTCCACTCGCCAGCCTGCCACAGGGTGTTTTACCATTTTTTATTGGTTAAAACCAAAAATCAGAAGCCCTAATTGTATTATTATAGTAATCTATGTGGTGTTTATTATATGTGTATTATAAAAGCATATATTAAATAACATTATAATATGAACCTGCATGCTACGCGGACAGTTGAGAAGGGGGTAATTTATGTGACAAGCAAAGATTTGGGAACAGCTGGTTTAGGCTATTAAATACATGTCTAGCTCAGATGTTTTAGGAGACAGGGAAGGAGTCGGCCGTTGTTTCAGAACAATTCTGATGGGGCAAAGTTGTGTCAACATTGATCATTCTGTCTCAAACAGCCACAAGAAGCAGTAATTTACAATGAGGCATCGTGTCGCACTTTGTCAAGATCGATCTTATTTCTTAAAATATAGTATACAAAATGTGCAATGCAAGTATTTGGTTTATATAATAAACTCGTAAATGTCGTTCTTGTAAGTACATCAAACAAATAGTTGTACATCATTTTGTTTGTTTGCTTTAAATCGTTTTAGAGTAGCAGCTGGACATTGTATTATTAGATTAGTCTTATTTCAGGTGATTGAGAAAAAAGTCATGTATTGCATGGGCTTTATAAAAGAGCCAGAGGTCAGAATGCAGTTTAACTCTTACAGAGTCCATCCGAATACATGTCACCAGATTTGATACATACTTACAACCTCAAGTTAAGATTGATACATTTCACCTGCTCTGCGAAATATACAGCGCTTTCCCGTGACTATCAAAAGTAGAAATGTGTAGCAACGTCTTAAATAACATGTTTACACAGATAATCACGAATAAACTAAAATAATCGGGTTGGCTCGCAATAACCAAAACAAGGTCTCTCAATCTCTCTTCCCCAGTAGCTGTGCGCAGGTATTTGACCCTTTTCATTCAAGAACCTTTATATTTTGGCAAAATAGCAACATTTGTATGTGTGAAAATGTGTTAGAAGAATAAATCAATTTCCAAATAAATGCATATTTAAGCAATGTGTCGGATTAACCTATATGTAATTTACGCAATAGCGTAGGGCTCCCAGCAGGTTGGGGCCCACGCAAAGCCGACGCAAGCAGCTTCCTGCTAATGTACAATGCCAAATGTTCCACGCCCTCTACCGCCTAGTCCTACCTCAGAAGTGTCAGTCTGCAGGATAAAATGTATGAATCATGCTCAATTTATGCATTTATTTCCATTTTATGGCCAATTTAAAAACCTGTCCTGTCTCATATGTGCAGAGTATTCCTCTACACTTTAGAAACGTTCCTTTTTAATTAGGGGGTTTGAATTTTAGAATAAAAGGCAGGTAAAGGTAAACATGTATAACGTGGGAGGCTACCCTTCTGCAGCCGGCAAGAAGGGTTTAAGTCCATATTTGTTTCTCTCCTTTTATATGCTGTGCAGAAATCATGCAATTAGCCAAATACCACAATTTATTCAATCTTCTTAATAAATAAAAATACATTATTTCATAATTATTTGTATTTCATACAAAAACAATAACATTAATGAAATTTGCCATGCATAGCCTATAGTGCTGTGCACTGATTATGTCATGTTACTACAGTATGTGAACTCTAGGTGGGAAATTAAAATACTACACAATGTAAACAAGAAAATGGATGTCTAAAAATGTGTCTGCAGCAGATCGCATAATACAGTATCCAGCAGGAGTTTACACAGTGATGGAGGTAAGCTCTTCAGTACATCCTGCAACCTTACTGTAGATCAATACTTAGAATTGACTGTTGACAAGCATTTAGATTCAAGTATTCACGAAAGAGAGGCGGACATCCAGATCCAGATCCAACAAAAAACAGTGACTTCCATGTTCCAAAAGTACACTGAAAAAGCAGCTATGCACTCAGGTGCTATTCTAAAACTAGTACCGCCACGCTTTTTTTGGTGCTTGAATTATACTCTACGAGAACCCGTTTCAAATGAAACACAGGAGACAGTGTGCAGTCAAAGCAGTTACAGCTGTTTTTTTGTTTTTTTTCTCTCTTTCTGGTTTCTAGCTCTGGTTAATCCGCTCTCACACCCAGCGGTTAACAGCCACAAGTGGACTAATCAAGACGGCACCCAAGTAGAAGAGTGAGAAAGATAACACGCACTCGCCACACATTCTATAGACAGACTTACACGCTCCCACAGTCAATCCCACATTTTAGGCAAGCATTTTATGCAAGCAAGGTTTTGTAGTCCTTGCAAGTGCGACAGGATGATGTCCTTTATCTTCGACTCACAGAATTAACTTTCTCTCACGAAATCCACGAAAGTTTAAAAACTGACATTCTGCACATGTGAATGCCAAATATTAAGCTTTTGAATGAATGCTTCGATCTTGTCATTCATAAAAAGAAGGTTAACATCATGTCCCTGTAGACTTTTGTTGAGCTCATTGAGCCGGTCAAACACACCCATGAGATGAACAAGCATTGCAAGCCACTGTGAATCTTGTAGAAGTCCAGCATAAGGAAATCATGAAAAAACAGTGATTCTCATCTCAGCTCAAACGTGTCAAAACCTTCCCACAGGAAAGCCATTGTACTTCAGTATGAAACAGCAGTTACTGATGTTCAGAACCCATTTCTTTGCAAAGCATAGAAAACAAGCGTGCCTTAGTTGGTTGACCTTTGATGAAGTTCATCACTTTTACAGCCTCATCAAGCACCTTGTGAAGATTAGCAGGCCTAAAGCTTCACAGTGTATTGAACAATGAGTCCAAGTAGCTTTGCGTGCAACATGTTGAATTCAAGTCACCATACCACAGTTCTTTCCCATCATTTCTCTGGCATCATCAGTACATACACCAATACACCATTCCCAGTCCAGTCCAGCACCTTTAACTGCCTCAGAAAAACTGTCATGAATGCTTTCCCCAGTAGCTTGACCTGAAAGTGGATGACAACATAATACATCTTCCTGTTACAGATGCTAAAAGCTGTGCAGCCTCGACACATCAGTCGACTCATTGAGTTAGATAGCAAAAAAGTCACTGTTTCCCTTTCATGTAAAGCTGTTCACAAATGTCAGCAGGCATTTCATGAATGTGCCGTGCAACCAAATCGTTTAAAAGGGGTATAACTTTTAATTTACTTGTCACTCAGGTTACAGCATAATGGTTGCCATGGAACAGCACATGGAACTATTGTGATTCAGCAATGCTGTGTTGCTTGTCACTTTTTGCTATCCTTAAAGCCACCATGTAGGACACTGTGGCAAAGTGCCCGCCCCTGTGTATTTTGTGTTGTATGTTGTGTGTTAATGTTGGTGTATAGTCATTGGTACACGGGATATAAACAGGTCTGTGTAACACAAGTGTTTAAAATGCATATTTGTATTTAGGCATGAGGATTGCACAGCACTTCACGTGCAAGTAAAAAGTAATAATATGTGAGCACGGGCAATTGCACTTTATTAATTTACGTGCAGTTGTACCGCGACTCCAATTGAATGATTGATTAGCAGTCGAGTCTCGGTACAGCTGCATAAAATTAACATGTTTTCACTCACTCGGGGTTGTGTGTTCGGTGAGTGGAGAACGGGATTGGAGACGGAGGTAATAGTAATAAATATAATAATAGAAGCTCACCGTGGTTTGTCTGTATAGTCCTTTTTGTTTGTCTTTTTGTTTTGGCTATGAGTGCCAAGTCCTGCATCTTGTTTGTCTTACAAGCTTTTATTTTCTGTCTCTCTGTTCATTATTAAATGCTGAGCGAGACCATTCGCTCAGCTTCACCAAACTCCATCTCTGTTGTTTATTTCCTGGTTCCTGGTTCTGGTCTGACGTCACCCACTGCAGCCGTCTTTGTGACAGACACACTAGAGCTTTAGTATTCACACTGCTTCCTTGGAAAATGACATCCTGTTGTATTTTTCAGATTCACTAACTTCCTCTGAAAAAAATAAAATAGTATGTCCTTCATGGAAGGATGCTTGGTTTCTGAATGATGGCGCGTGTTTGAAGGCTTCATACTTTCATGAGCAAGTATTACACCACAAAGAACACACTGCATTTGTGGGTTATTCACGGATCCAGAATATGTAAACCCCAGCTCAATATATTTTTCATCATATTTCCGACTTTTTCTTTTGAAACATGACTTCTGGCTACCTGGGCCACAATCCTGCAAAGTGTGAAACCACGTACCTGGGTCATACCCAGGATGACCTGGGTCACAGCGACCCACCTCAAGATGTGGGTCAACATGCTTTGACCTGGACTGAGTGAGACAAAATGCATGACGGGCGTTTGTAAGCCTACGAAATAAGAAACAGCTATGCCTGCGTGAAGGTTTCACTTCCGAAAGGAACATTTCTGTTTATTCTGTTTAACCGTATTTGTGTTGCTTGAGGCACAGCATGAGCCAGATTGCAGCAGAGATGAAGAAACATTTGCTCTAATCAACGTTTGGACCGACGGTTCAATCCAGAGAAGGATGGAAGCGTCCATAATAAACTGCTTCCAGGGTACTTGTCTGTCGCTCAGGTCAACCCTGCTTTATCAAAAGCAGTGTGAAATCGCAAAGCTGATCCATGTGACACCGGGTCCTGATACGGGTAGGTTCTGACCCGGGTAGATCTTGACAATGTGAAAGGGTTTAGTTTATTACGTTTTCCTAGGAGATTAACTCTTCTTTGCTCCATTGCTCTTTCATGATTACTAGCATAATATGTGAGAAATATCAAGGAAAAGACAACATAATTATCATACCCAATTCTAAAGAGACTCATCGTTCACCCTTCACAGTTTAATGCATAACCTCCAAAAATGGCGTTATGTAACTTCTGGTTACATAAAGATATAAGCTGGACCCACAGATATGAAGGAAGGAGAAGAAAGTTGAACATACTAATTAATATTACTATAGGTAGTATGTCGATCTGTTTTTATTAAGTCGATGTGCATACAGATAATAAAAAAAAATTTAAAAATGTAAACATATTGTGGCAGAGCACAGCTCTGCTCTTTAGAAATTGGCAGGGATGGGGTTAAATTCCCCTACCTGCCTTGGTTCATTGTGTTCAGGTGGCTGGGATTGATTAGATGATTAGTTTAATTAACGATCAATCAGCGCCCAGCCACCTGACATAAAAGGAGGCCTCTGCTTCTCATTTGGGAGAGGGAGCTGAGGAAGCAGGTTGGTTTTTTGGTTGTTTGGAAAGTTTGAATCCAGTGAAGGCATTGCCCAGCCTGGAAATTGTTATTTTTGTAAGTTTTGCTTTTTGTCTTTCTTTGTGTTTAAATTGCTTTGTTTTGGCCCTTGTGCCCTTTCATTTTTGTGTTTATTTATAATAAAATAGTTATTTTTTGAACTGCAGTCTGTCTCTGGGCCTCTTTCCACTCGCCAGCCTGCCACACATATATAAAAAAAAATCTACAAAATCCTTTGCGACCCCCTTCAGACATCCCTGCAACCCCCAGTTTGAGAACCCCTGCTTTAGAGCATACATGTATACATAATGCTACCTGAGCATAAGCAATATTAATAGTCTCTTCTGCAAGTCAATCCCTTATTGCTGTCTCGCTGAAAGTTTAATTTTTTTTCCATTTTCCGTCTGCAAAACAAAACAAAGGAAAACATTTCCCTAGACTCATCATGGAGTCACAAAAGTGGAAGACATAATGGAGCATATAGATCGTCTGGGGGGCAACTGCCCCCACTGCCCTACAGCAAATGACTCCCCTGGAAGGAGATAACTTCTCAAAAACATTATTGTTTTTCATTTCTCATGGATACTATTCTGCATGAATTTTAAAACAAACAATTATGACATGCCAGCCCAGTTGCTGTCTTGCTTGAGATAGATTGATCCAATAATGTGAATAACTTTCACCCACAAGCCCCAAGTTCTACATTGTTCTACATTGGATTCCTTTGTAAAAGTTGACCACAGTATGTTTGCCTTTTACCATGCTTTTCATATGGTTAATTACTAATGAAAAAATGAACAGAATATATACTAACCCTACTTCTGTAGTTTCCTCATATTCTGTAATATACTCGAGTAGTAGTTGCTTGCTGTTGTGGGACATTTCCCTACATTTTAATTGTCTGTTTATTTTCTACATAAAATGAAATGATGCCAAATGATGCATTCAAAAACAAAGATTTAAATTAAGTTACCTCAGTATGCTGGCAATGATAAGTCCCCAGTAAAAACTGTCACCCTAATCTCCCGCAAAGTATTGTTGCTCAACGCAAGCCTTAATGTCAAAGTAAAATCAAATGAGGTCAATGCATTACAAATTCCTTTTTGAAAGCATTCCACTGAGCCTCGTGATGTATGGCAGCAGTTCCTGCAGTAACCTTTTTCATCAACAGGGCCCTCTTTTTGATCAGGAAAATCCTTCAGTGGAAAAATACACAGGCACAGGCATTACGTGATCTATGCAAACAAATAAGGTAATTCCTTATATCTCCTCAGGTCAATGATTTATTACTTTTTAGAATAGAGTTTGAGAAGTTGCCCTGCCATAACTTAAAAAACAAACAAAATTATATATGCATTAAAATAGATACAGAGATAGGAAACTTAACATGGTGCAATTGTACACACAGTGACTGACGAGATATAATTAACTGTGTCAGAAGACCCAGTGGGGTATATTCAATTGATCTACACAAATCAAAACAGGGCATTTAGCATATCAGGGTTATGAAATGTGGTCATCAAACAGTGCGTGTTGTTTCATCATTTTTCTTTCTGTATGTAAATACCAATAAAATGCCAGGAAGGATCCTAATCTCTCCTGTACTATTCACTTCATACTTCAATTGTTATTTAACATTTCTTCAAAGAAGTATTGCTCATTAAATGTGAAGTCTGCCTGTCTTGAAATCCTTAATACAATAAGGATTTGGAAGCAGCTTCGTGGAGGATCTCAGAAAAAGTGTCTCCTCTGGAGACACAATGGCTTGTTTATGGAGGTACAAGAATTCAGAATGATCTGAAACAAAAGCTGCTCAACTCCTGGTATTATTTAAAATGTAAACACAACAGGAAGAGATGCTACATGGGTTATCTTTCAGATTGGTGGTGAAAACAGTTAAAAAAAAGATGTCAGACGAATAGAGATTAAAGAATGAAAGCCATAGCATATCTATGCAATCACTCATTTCTTATACATGACTTAACCAAAGCTGAAACATGTATGATACAGTTGTGTGTACTTGTTTAGTGTAGATATCTAATATAACTCAATCAGTAAGTAATTTTTACTATATAAGTATAACATTAACAATGGTTCATCATCAAAGCTATCATTATTATATCAAGGAAAGAGCCATTAAGAAAACAACACTGTTCATATTATGATTAAAATGTAATGATCATCATTAACTAAATATCACCAGTACAAACAATGCTTTCTCTTTCTATACCATACTAGAAAAAGCCATGAGTGTAGCAATCAGCACTGCAGGGACATCATGTTTCCTCTAGTACAGGAAACAATTTTCTCCCAAAGACTTCCTCTCTGTGTTTAGTCTTGGTGTTTCCACTGCCAGGAATACGCTGTGTATATACCTCTTGGGTTCCCCCTTGTGGTATTTACTGCTCGCTTGCGTTTCAGTTGCCCTGCTGTAACTAAGGGAGCATAAAATTACCAACATTTTCAACAGAACTCTTTATTTGTCATCTTGTTTTTTTTGTCTGAATATAATTTTATATATGAAGTAACAAATAATATTCAGTGTTTACTGGGGAGCTGGAGAGAAATGCAGAGAGTAGATACAATACTTATTATTGAACAATCAATTACAATGTAGCTGTAAACTGTGTGTTTTACTAAATCAACAACTTTAAAAATGTACATGGATCGACAGACCAAGGTTGTGACAAAAATGAGGAACAATATATATATTACACTTTTTATTTTTATCAATTCTTTCTAGTAGATGTAAATTTTGGCAATTCCATGCCATTGAGAATTTCTTTACGCATCTCTTAATCTCTATAAATTTAGGATGTTAAAAAAATTTTGCATGCTGGGAATCTATCTATTTTCCATTATTAGTTGATAAGGTGAGGAGAGAGAGAGAGAGAGAGAGAGAGAGAGAGAGAGAGAGAGAGAGAGAGAGAGAGAGAGAGAGAGAGAGAGAGAGAAAATGTAGTCCCCTGTCATTTCTCTAGACATTATCTGAGGGTGCCAGAACAGAACTGATTTCTTCAAAAGTTCAACGTATCAGATATATTGTCAAGTGTGTTTCTTGGTAAAGAGAACCCATCTGAAGAGGACAGCCACCATGTGTAATTGTACTAACTAAAAACGCTGTACTGTAATAATTATATTAATATTAGTTATTTAAATTGACCCAGCCATCTGTGGTTCATCCCAGTTCAGCCCTGGTTTCTGGCACCTGTATTCACCCCATCCCAACTCCAGTAGAAAATAACCCAATAACAAAACAAAGGGCTTGGGTTACTGAACGAAGTCAGCTCTTACTCAGCAGTGAACCCCAGATAGCATTTTGTATTATTATTATGAGTGAACAACAAAGGAACCTTGATTAGGCAGCCACACATGTTATTGCACTAAATCCTTTGCAACTGCATAAAAAGGTAGATGGAGAACTTATTGTTTCAATGAAACAATAAAAGCATCTTTGTAAAAAATAGAAGGAATCCCTAGGCACCCCACAATAAAACAGATTTATGCTTAAATGCCTAAAATTAGTTTTTTGGGTTTAAAGTTTTGTTGTCAAGAATGTTCAACAGCCTATGCAGTTTATTGAAAATCTCTTGTCAACAGCCTCTTTAACACGTTTGTCAAGAAATTCATGGTGCACATTTCAGCAATGAAGGACAAACCAATGAACAACAATAGGTATGCAGTATTTATTTGACCTACACCGTACTGGCACATGATAATGTACACCCTCTGTGTAACATGATAATGACAACCAAACATCTAACAGAGCATTTGAGTCTATTTCATGTATTTCTGTCTGTAAATAGGGAAGGTACTATTTGAATGATTAAAACCATGGCAGCAGGTCATTTTAATAAGCCCTGAATCTGTGTAGAAGTGTAAAGGAGTGTTTTCTGAAGAAATTGCTAAATGAAGCCAAGATTGATTAACTACTGCCTTGATATGTAGACCTTCTGGGGAAAAGAAACAGTAGGTAAGACAAAACAATAAAAATACATTGGACACATGGCATTGCTTTTAAAACACTATTTGTAATGTTAATTTGATACAATAATAGCAAATAAATTGTATCCACATGTGGCATCATAAACCACAAGAGCAAAGATATTACATGGATTTGACCCTATTGCCCTATATAAACAAAAGGTCATGCAATACATTATGTAATTACAACATACAATACAACAATTTTTTGCATGAGCCAAGATTAAATTATAGTTACTATAATAATAATAATAATAATAATAAACTCCCAGACAGGTAATGACATAATGCAAAATGATACAAAAATAAACAGAACCCAGAACCACTCAACATAATTGCAACTTCCATGAAAAGGCAAGGGAAAGGCAAACTAAATAAATAAAATGTGACCTGAAGCTACTTTCTCTTTAAGGGTCACCCTACTTAACAGTGGCTTTGGTTAGCAGAACCAGTCAAATACAATTGCGGTAGTTGAATCTTATCAGCAGAAGTTTCTGTGCTTCCAGTAATTCATGCAATGATCATTATCGCAGTTCTTAACATGAATAAATTCCAGTCTAAAGTGATTTTTATAATTTGCTTATTGAGATGTTGAGATTAGATTGGCATATAACATTATTTTGTTTTTTTCTGATTTATGGGATCTGTGTGTAAGCCTGACAGAGGCTTTTTTAAATATTTATTTTGATAGTGCATGGGCTTGTTCATTATACAGGGCTTGTAAAATGCAAATGAAGATGCATACATTTTATGTAGGCCCCTATCAAGCTTTAGGGTACAGATAATATACTGTATAAATGCTGCTTTACAAATAATAAATCACATACAGTGTACTACAATGACACTTCCTTGCAAGCAACATGCATGAGAGGGTTGGCTATAGATACAAATAACTTTGGCAAAGAAGCTTGCGTGCTTTTCTGCAAACATGTAGAGATGCAGCAAGCTTGTGAATTCTGAACAGAAAATAGAAGGAGCGTTGGATTCTTTGGTGGTGGTGTTTGGTCCCGTCAGGTTTTTTTTTCTGACTCATTAACAGTTCAGTGGCAGACTCTCGTTGGAGCTGCAATCTTTTTAACTCTTTCTCATGAAAGTCACTTTGCCTGAGGGTAAAGTTTGCCTCCTTAAGAAAAGCACAATAAAGAACAGGACATTTATAATGAAAGATTAGATTTTCTTGACCTTGGTTTGATTCCTCCCGGGAAAATAATTGACATAACTAGAAGAGAAATTCACAGCTAAAAAATGTGCAGAATTGACCTTACTATTGTCAATCAAATGTCTACTGTGTAGAACCCTTTTTTAATCAGCCCACTGGTAATTATTTCCCCTGGTGCTCTCGGGGGTTTAATGTCAGCTACTGTTGTGCATGAAAGAATACACAGTGTAATGTTTGGTTAGTCAGAAGTGTACAGAGTACAAATGAAGGGAGGCTGTGAAACGCACTGGTGAGACCACACTTAGAATACAGCAATTGGTTATTTATTTTTTCATTTCATTTAACCATTATTTTACCAGCTAAGAAGATTGAGAACAAATTCTCATTTACAATGACAATCTGGTCAAGAGGCAAACAACACAGCAACACAAAGCAAACAAATACAACATAGAAAAAAAACAAATAACACATTAACAAGTGCAAACACACTAATGAATTCAGATTCAGATTAAAAACTTCCTCTGAAACAAAACGGTAGTTTTTAATTTACTTTGAAATTCATTCCAGTCATAAACAGCCACAAACTGAAATTAATTACACCCAAAAACAATGGACACTCTGGGAAGAGCAATCTAAGAAATTAATCTGATCTTAAATTGTAAACTGAAGCAAATAATTGTAATAGGTTGGCAAGATATAGTGGGGTTTTCCCAGTCAGGGTTCTATAAATTAACCTAAGCCAATGATCCAATCGCCTAGTGTGCAATGAAGGCCATTCAACCATAATATAAAGAGTGATGAGTAAGATAAGAAGCACCAGTTACAAATCTTATAGCAGAATGGTATAAAGCATCAAGCTTCCCCAAAGCAGCTTTCGAGACCTTTTTGTAGACAAAGTCACCATAATCCAGTACTGGAAGAACAGACATCTGTTTAATTAACACAGTATTTTAACTGTGCTTCAAACAATGTTCCTCTACACACTGCATGCAATTACTTGATGTACTTGCACTCATTTTAACAATGGTTGGAATCCTGACACAGCATATAGAAAACCATTTGTAATTATACAGTCTCAGACAAAAGCATTTAGTTAGTTAAAAAAAGGAAAAAAAACACAAAGAAGTGATTTTTATAATTTCTAATTGTTCTATTGAAAGATATAAATTAGAGATTCAGCTTTATAATAAAACAACAAATTACTACATAACAGGCACATAAAATGAAAAATAACATCCAAAAACTAATTTTGGTATTATTGAATTGTTTGCTCTTGAATTTCTTGACCATCTTCTCTCAATTCTTGTGTAAAATCTTTTGCAGTAATCCGAGGATTTTGCCGGGCTGCTCGAACGATTATTCTGGATTTTGCATTCATTGTATAATTATCATCAGGTGCTGGTTTTCAATCATGATAATTGTCAATAATTAATAATGAATGGGTTTCATACGAAATATGTTGATTGCCCAAATACTTTTGTCAAAGTATGAAATTAATTTCTGCATGCTATTTTTCATGTTATGCATATTATGTAATAATTTGTTGTTTTATTATAAAGATTTCTACTTGAATTTATTTCAATGGAAAAATTAGGAATAATAGAAATCACTTTCTTCATGGTTTTTCTTAAAAAGCAAAAACAATTGTAAGTGTTAAAATAATTGTGACTAGTAACTATATACGTTCTTAAAAACATTTCCTTTGTACAATTATCATTGCGTTTTAGTATCTAAAATGTCTAAAGCGGATAGGACACCAGGCAGACCATATCATAACAACCTGAACAGCTGTTGTGTGTAACTCAGCTTGGGGAAACCCTCCAGTCAGAGTAATAGGTGCATCTACTGACTTTTACTGGGTAGCACCTGCTCCTATCAGTCTGGAAAGCACGAAGATGCTAATTCTGAGACCGCAGCCAAAAATAAAAACAATACCACCAAGCTTTGGGATAGATCAGAGCTGCCTGAAGCAGTGCATAATGCCGAAAAAGTACTTCAAGTTATTTCAAGTGATCCGGGAACCATGGCAAGAGCACAGCAAGGTCCAATACATCTTACATGTATTGTTATAGCTTATATGGATAAATAATGCATAGGATTCAGGATCACCAGATGGACAGATACTGTAACTGCATACTGTACTAGGACAAAGGGTTAGTTAAAATTCAGATTATCGGGACTGCAAATGGAGGAACCCATCTCCTGAAACAATTGTATTTTTTGGAGGCTACAGAATGTTCCAGTCTGGTGGTGTTATCTGGCAAAAATGATAGAACTGAAATACTGAATGTACCCCAGGTGTAAACAGAAGGACTATCCCAGTCTATTTTTTTTTTCCTCAGGAATATGCCTTCCTAGGCTTCAGTATGCTGTCATAACATTTGATTTAAAAAGATGGAAAGCTCAGTTCAGGCTGAACAGTGATTATTAAACACGTTTTTCTTTAATAAATGCAGACACAAAAATAATTAATAATAATAATTATCTTTAGTACAAACGACTCAGAATATACATATTTTTATTTCTTTATTTAGCAATTTGTCATGAAGTATTTACAGGGGACAGGAAATCCTTATCTCCATGACAGCATTTTTAAATAGTTAAAACGGTTGAAAAGGTCACTCCCACCGTTTTCTGCTCATCCGTTTGACCAACTGAGTAGCATGGATGTGGATGCTGACGTTTTGCTGCACTAATGGGAGCTGAGGAGCATCAAGTGATACTTCTCTATTTATTACCTTTTACTTTTTTCTGGTAACAGCCTGTGATGTTGTAACTACTAACAGCTACAGGAGGCATACTTCCTCCTGTTTTATTTTCCATACCACCTTGCTAATTCATCATGCATACGCCTGTGGCAGAGAATGCGAACGCGCTGCAGGATCAGACCAACAACACCATCCCCTCCAGAGACTGCTATGCGCTTTGACGTCATGTGTGCTCCTTTCAGTTTCTATAGCAACCTTTTTCCCAAACCCCCCTGTCTGTCTCCTCTGGTAGGTTCCACAATGGTACAGCCAGCATCTTGCTGCACAATGGTTGCAAGACTGTGAAGGGGAGTGATTCAGCAAGTAAAATATCTTGATTTGTTTTCTGTCTTTCTCTGGAGCCTTTATTTGTTTTAATTGATCCGTATTGTGATATTTATGTTTTTGCCACTCTCACGTCAGAATGTTTTGAAAAGGACAGTCGCTGGACCAGGATTGTCGTCAGCTGGCACGGAATGGTAGGTGGTGGGTGATGTTGATGCAGAGGATAACCTGCTAAAGGGTGGGGTGATGAATATTGATTGCTGCAAAGGTTAAAGAAGTCAATTGATGCCATTGTGGAAAGGACAGTGGAGAGCAGCAAGTATGTTTAGATTAGATGAATGAATGTTGTTTCTATAGACTGCTGTGTGTATATATTAACGGTTCCAAATGCAAATGCCTTTAATAATAATATAGACTTTAAAAACTGCATTGGCATTTGTTTTGTAATTCCGTCAGATTTGCAAGTTTTACACACAAGAAGAGTTTATGTTTTTTTTGAACACTTAATTAATTTAACCGTTAATGGTTCACATAAGCGCTATTCAAATAGTTTAATTATTTATTAATATTACGGCCAAATAAGCTCGCTCTCTCTCTCTCTCTCTCTCTCTCTCTCTCTCTCTCTCTCTCTCTCTCTCTCTCTCTCTCTCTCTCTATATATATAATGAATAAACATTGCGTGGTGATAAAATAAAATGATCTACAGAGGGACAACTCAGAATCAGATATAATATATCGCCTCTATTTTTTTTTCTTTTTTTTTTATCTATCTAGTTATTCTAGTTAAACGACTGTTTAGTGTATTAATATTTTGGTGTGATTTTTTTTTTATTTGCAAACTGCTACTGTTGTAAGAAGGTAGCATCTGTACTGTAGTTATAGGTTCACCGTTTTACCTTTGCAATGTACGTTTTTTTTTTGTGGTTTTTTTAAAATTCATTTTGTTATTTTGAGCACCAATTCAGGGACCAGTGGTGCTAGCTTCAGCTTGATCTGTTTGTGCTGTGTGTGCGTTTTCAGAAATTGTGCATTTTTTCTACCTGTGTCTCTTACCAATTACTGTTACCAACACACTGCGTCCATACCGTGTTTTTTTTTTTTTTTTTTTTTTTTTTGTGGTCAGATTTTGGTTGTGCAGGCAGTACGACTTCATAAAACATACACTACAGCTAGTAAATCAAACAGTATTGAGAAAATGTTTTTGATTGATTCCATTCAGAATTGTTTCGGTTTTGCTGCATTTTAGAAAACGTTTTGGAACAAAATCACCCACTGTTGTGTGCTTGTCAAATCTTTTTTAACTTTAGGCTTCCAGGGGTGTCAAGCTTAATGTCTTTTTATGCTTTTTTTCCCCCTTATAACTATTGCAGTTTTAATGCCACAGTCCAACACAGACAGTAATTTGTTATAAATCTTGATTTGGAGATCATTCTTAGAGGAAAGAATTAATACTATATTAAAATACATTTACCTTATAATTTCCTATTTTAAATTGAATTGCATTTCTGCATACAGCCAACCAAATAAGTGAATCTGGTGGAATTTGGGTTTCAGTGTTGAAAGGGGTTTTCAAAGCCATGGAGTATAATCTGCAGATATGTAATGAATGTATACAGTCCTTGAGTAACTCACAGTGCACTTTAAAATACATTCAGCACACTGTAAGTTTAGGATTGTATTCTTATTCTTAATAGGATGAAACCCTTTGTATTCCTAAAAAATAATTATGGAAATATCATGATGGGCGAATTACCTTTTTTGTTGTGTAGCCTAATAACTGGCTGTGGACTGTCATCAACAGACACTCATAATGTCACCCTGCTGCCTTTGTTTGCAAAATGCAGTACAATCATGTTCAACTGTTATTCAGTACAAAACTGTATTAAAATATATTTATAAAGCATCATTTAAAGATGTATTTTGCTAGGCTTGACTTAAAATATATAATTGTGCTTCCTCAATGAACCACAGTAAGTGACAGGTTTTGAATCAAAGTATGTGTGTTACACGGTAATTCTAATTCATTTTTAATGGAGTTAGTCAAGATAAATTGCTTTAGTTTTTTTTTACAAAGCCATTAAAGTCTTTGCATTGTAAATACATATTCAAGTTTATGATACATTGCTTTGTTACAGCCTGCTGTAATTGGAAAGGCTGTGCTAAAGTACTTTGGTACTGCTCATAATAGATAGCAAGATAGCCTGTCTTGTATCTGGCTAACTAACCTGATCAAGGAAAGGACCCATAGACACTACAGTATGCAGGAACATTTTCATTTCCCCAAATTAGCATATGTGCAGCCCATATTTCCCTGGGAACCTGCTTTATTATTGCAGTAAAATGCATTATTGTGGCTTGGTGTTGTGATTTTCTTCTTTGCAAGATCACTACATAAAGGAGTAGTAGCCTGATTTAGAATGTGACAGGAAGTGTATGGTCACCCTGTACCAGCAGTATGTGTAATTTGATCATTACTGGCTCCTTCTTACATTTTCAGAGGAAGTCTAATATTGTTCTCACTTTTTCTAAAACATTAAGGGTTGATATAGTACCAATGGTAACACCTGTCTCCCCAATTCTCTGTAGACATCTGGCTGCCATTTCAAACAATTACTTTTTCCGATTCATGGCTCAAACATATGTACCAATGATCTCATATCTGCATTGTAATAGTGCAGTATCTGGCATCAGACACAATACAGCGAGTGTAGAGAAGGGGGCAGTTTGTTGAAAATGACACATGTCTTGTTTGCTTGTATTTACCACTAGTTTTACCAGTGTCCAATCACCTAATGTTGCACCAAAGAATCATATTTTATTATTATCTACGATATTTTGTCTTTCAAGTAAAATACAAAAGAAAATAATCAAACCATATTTTCCAATATGAAATGTTCTTCTCTTAAAGATCCAGCATCATAGTGTTGTGAGTAAAATCTAGAAGGCTGTGTGGTCCAGTGGTTAAAGTCTAGGGCTTATAACCAGAATATCACCAGTTCAAATCCCACCTGTGCCACTGAGTGACTCACTGTGTGACTATGAGCAAGTCACTTAATCTCCTTGAGCTCCATCCTGTAATGTTAAATCAATGTCCTGTTGTAAGTGACTCTGCATATAATGCAGTTCACAGCCTACCTCTGTAAAGTGCTTTGTGATGGTGGTCCACTATGAAAGGTGCTATATAAAGATTTACAGAAAGATCAAGATTTCAGTATTAAAGAGTGCTGTAATTATCAGTTTATGCAGGTGGCATTTCATTTTAAATTTGACTTTAATATCGCCAGCATGCTACTATTGTATGTAGTGTTTTTTTTATGCATATCTTCATGATGCATGGTTGTTATTCTAAAGTAAGAAAGACATGGACACTACATAACTTATAAAATAGTAGCATGACTGGTAAGATTGCATCTGTACTTCAATTTGTATCGATTTTGCCATTTGTCTTTGTAAGTCCTGTTAAACAGTCATGGGGCCTGCTTTTACCTTTAACCTCAGTAGACAACATGACACCAGGATTTAATAAATCTTGTGTTTTGGAAAGCAAAGCAATGCTCTTTCATCTGTTGGGCTGTTTTTCATGTCCACTGACAAAGTGTTCGTACACTCACCTTTTTCCTGAAAAGATTCCATATTGTATTAGTCAAGTGTAAATTAGGCTGCATTTTCAAGTAGAATTATCAAATATTGAAGTTTTGCTTAAAACTAAACTGGGTTTAAAGACAGGTTATTACTGTATAGTAGCTATTTTATCTGTTTTTTTCTGCTTTGAAATTCACTAATTATACTGACATAGGTACTGGCAGATACCACTGACCAAAGAAAAAGACGGTATTTCCGAATCCTACCGTACGTGCAGACACAAGTGTGTCGTGTATCTTGAAAACAAATAACCTTTGGCAGTGTTTAGCAGGGGTTTTAGATAAGGTTGGCATTTTTAAATTCCCACCTACTGTAATACTGCAGTAGCCCATTTAGTTTTTTTAAGTACAGTATAAAAAAGAAAAGGATTACTTAATTTGTGTATAGGGGTGTCACGATATGAACATTTTCTTATACGATTATTGTGTGTGTTATTATCATGATAATTGCAATAAACACTATAATTTTTTTAAAAACCCAAGTAATCCCATTTTATTGATTTAATTTGTTTTTTGGGGGGTACAGTTGGTTTCCTTCTTTACTATCTGTCACCTTGTATTGCAGTGGCACCGTAAACTCACACGTGATCCAGACGTAATTGATCATACACAATGTTAAGTTTCTACACCGGGAAAGAGTATGCCGGTCGAAGTATACAGTATGGTACTGGCAGATCACTTTAAAAATTCCATGACTGCAATTTGAACTTATTTGTATGAATAATTTAGCATTACAAATTATCACTTGAGGTTGACGAATCATAAATATAAATAATGAATTAATTACCGCGATAATGAAAAATATTGACGATACAATAATTGTCAGAATTTTTATCACGGTTATGTTTTTATCGTCATATGTGTAAGACTATATTGATAAAGATAGATTATGTTGTTTATTTGCAAATATGTTTTTATTTGAAAAAGAAGCATGTTATGTCCCTACAGTGAAATACAAGCCGTTATAGCATGAAAGGTTAATTGCATTTATAATAACATTCTTCACCCAAGATTGTTAGGTCACATACAGTATATTTAATGCCAGGCCATATCTGTTTTACCCTTACCTTAACCCAGCCTAATTCTAACCCTAACCATTTGCCAAAAGAAGGAAATAGCCTAATCCCAAACTCCACCCCCCCCAATACATCCAGGACTGTCTTGATTTAACAGGCTTATTAATTGCAAGAAATGTAGTTTCACTGTTGTACTATTTATTCGTCGGGGGGAAAAAATAACAAAAAACTGTTTCTATACAGTAACTACAAGTTAGTGAAGGTCCATCAATTTTATCTTTGTAGTTTTTAGATTGTATGTTGCTGGCTGTAGTCTGCTAGCACAAAGAGATGTCACTTCTTAGCCAGACTGACTTCAGACAGACTTCATAAAAATAATGACGATGATGAAGAGTAGGCAGTAGGATGGAAGCAAATTAAAAACGGCTCAGAGACCAGGATTCTTAAATAATGGATAAGGGAAATGTATTCTATTGGGACATTTAAACATTAAAAATAC
Organism: Polyodon spathula; assembly: GCF_017654505.1. Taxonomy (NCBI): domain Eukaryota; kingdom Metazoa; phylum Chordata; class Actinopteri; order Acipenseriformes; family Polyodontidae; genus Polyodon; species Polyodon spathula. The sequence continues at coordinate 79,064,724 of NC_054535.1, forward strand.
AGTTTACTGCTATTATGTACAGAAAGTTGTTTTTTTAATTTGCTGTTTTAAATATTCATTTTTTCAGTGTTATTCTCTTATTTCAGGAGTCTATTTCGCCATTGTGCCATGTGAGCAGTGATGTCACATCTATCGTTCATTAAAGCAATAAGGAGTGACAAGGTGTTCATTATGCTGACATAATTGCACACCTGGGAATCGATGAAGCCCACGGCTATAAACCGTAGGCCCCAAACACCTTAGATATTCAGCTTTGTCAGCATAATGAATTCCAAACTTTCAAGTGTAAGTCCAGCAAAATGGTTTTAGGCCGAAAGGAAGAGCAATGATAGAGAATCTGATAACCACATGATTTAGCCGGTTATTATATATTAGTTGGTATGTTTTCTAAATCATCAATTGTGTAACAAATCAGAAAGTACTGTATGGAAAAGTGGGGCTAGGTGCATCTAAATGTGACCACATTTTAATTCTTTATTAATCCCCCCCCCCGCCAAGGTACCTGTTTAAAGTATTGTGACACATAAGAATTGTCAACTGGAAATAAACGTGTTCTCTACACTTGAACTTTGCACAATATCAAAAGCAGTGTTAAAGTGATAGTGTTTGAGCTGGTTGATCTAACTCTTATCTTTTAAATATACTTCTTGACTAAACTTATGATCATTATCTTTCTGCTACTTTGTTGATGTTGAACAAGTTTTGTCTTGATTGATATTGAACATGCTGAACCTTTATATTTAATTTTTTTACTTAAGTATTTTTTATAATGTCATTAACTTACAGTATGCTCTCATGTAGAACTTAACAGAAATGTATTATAAACCAAACAAATTTAAACTGCTTTAAAAGACATTTTCTTAACCCTCATTAGCCTACTTGTGAGTACTATAACATTTCTCTGTTTAGTTTTCCAGACTTTATTTTCAGGACCTTTTTTCCTTCCACAACATTGTACTCCCTGTCACCTTAAAGAGTTACCTTAACTAACGTATATTCTTGTTGTTAGAGTCACTTATCACTTATATCATAATGCAAAAAAAACTAAACAAAACAAAAAAAAAACAGATATAGGGGACTGGCAAGAAGATTGTTGAATTAATTAGAGTAAGAAAAATATTTTTCAAAGCCTTGGATTATTGTAAGGATGTATTTTTTTCAGGATAATCACGGATTTCATGATATCCATAAAATTTACCCATTGCATTGTAATATGTAGATCCCTGTGAAAATTCTCATTTCTGAAAGAAAAGTGTAAATAAACATATTTTTTCATAATAAATAATACACCAAACGTTTGCCTTATTGACGCACTACCTGTTACACTGCATTTAGGAACCGGCAGCCAGTTTAGTTTGCCTCCGGTAAATAATTGAATACACTGTATAGAGCTGCATAATTTCTTTAAAATGTCTTAAATGAAAAAGACACCGGCTGCATCAAATATCGGAACGGAAATAATTCTGCTAAAGATCGCTCTGTCCAGTAAAAGAAGGGGATATGTCACGTGTCTGTTGTTATTTTTTACATGTATTTATGTTTTTATTTTGATTGATAATTCACTGGTGTTGAAAGAAAAAAAAAATTACAAATGTTTTGTTGAAAACTTGAAGTCTGTAGCAATATCTTCATAAATGTATATTTTATATAGCCTGTATTAGAACTTTGCAAAAAAAAAACCCTCACTCTTAAGAAAGAAAAACAGTCTTACGGAGCATGACCTAGCTGGTGACGAGTCCGTTCTGCTGTACACTGACATTTCTTAGCAAAGCAAGAAGCTTGGACTTAGCCAAGCTTAGGAGTTCTTGGATGGATTCCAGTCCAAGGTTCAGCTTGGACAGCTCCCAGTGCACAGAAGGTTATGGCGAATGCAGTGGCTGCTGAATGAGGTAGTATAAAGGGGGAGGGTAGAGAAATGACTTTTGCTGCACAATGCAAGCTGGAATTCAGTGACATGTTCAAGGATGTGATGTGCATCAGCTATGACTTATGTCTGTCTCAGAGGCAGCAAGGATGTTGTAGGAAACAAAAACAAAAACAATAACACCCAGCTAAGCTTTACAGTACACTATAAATATCAAACAACAAAAACGTAATCTGTTTCCATTTAGATGCGTAAGAGAGCCTCACATGAAAAAGCTATGCCTCTGTATAAAGGCCATTTTGGTTGTGTACAGTTTGTAAAACCAAAGCCTTAAAAGTATTTCACTAAAAATGTCAATGTCAACAATAGACATAAGAACTACGAGAGACCTGCCAATGGTGCTACTCCTACAACATTTTACATTCTCAACAGGGTGTTATTTTTCATCTACAATAAAATAATATCAGATTAATGGGACAGAATTTCATGCGTTGATGTAGGAATCTGTCACGATGTTTGACAGAGTAATGGCATATGAATGTTTGAAACCAAGATTTTAATGAAGATTTTAGCTATTTCAAAAAGCCTAGACATTTTGTTAAAAAGAGATGACAGCTGTGTTCTGCATTTCCTGTCAAAGACAAACTATTACATTGCATTGTGTATTACCTTCGTATGGTTAGTGTCTTCGTCTTGATGCCACATCACAGTACAGTTAGTTAATATACACATTTAAAAAATAAACCTAAAATCGAGGATTTAGCAAAATCAGGAATATTTCACGGGGTGTCCGTTGGGGCAGTAAGGATAGAGCAGAGGAAGCAGAAACAAGCTGTTAGTAAGACAGTATTGAGCGGAGGACGCTCGGCCAAGGATAGAGTGACAAGCTCGTAGCTCGGAATTAGGTGCAGCTTTAGAGAGGTACCAGGCTTGAAATTAGGATAGAAAAGAGATCGGACCGATGAGCTCTCCTGTTGCCGAGGACAGAGCTTGGTTGAAGGTCACGTTCCTGAGGATCTGAAAACATAAAAGGGCTCTGCTCAGCAGAGGTGCCTCTCGGGGCGATAAGAATAGTCCAACAGCTTAGGACTGAAAGGCGAGATAGTAAAGGGTTCCCTGACTGGTCTGGTGCTGCCCTCACATTAGGTGAGGCACAGGCCTCCGAAGCTTGGAGCGGGAAGGCGTCCCGCAGGGAACCTACATCAGAGAGAGATGGGTTAGTCTGGGACCTGGGCACTGAGAGCGTAACGCGGGCCAAGTCCCGAGGGAATGAAGGACAGTGCCTCACGTGATGAGGTAGAATAGCCGCATGCGTAAGGATAGTGTGGCAGGGGGTCCCCTGACTCACTCTGTGAGAACCCCCTCTAGTGCGAGGACGAGGCAGTGTGGCTGACCTGATGTCGGGGGAGTGGATCCGCACTTACCCCCCCAAAGGATGGACTTCCGGCTCCCCGCAGAGACCCTCACCTTGAAACAGAATGAAAAGACGGGAAAGGAAGGGGCATTTGATTCAAACTGGAGTTAAAGTTAAAGTTAAAGTAGTGTTAGTGTGATATGGTTATGTGATTACCTGCCGCTCAGTGGAGAGGAAAAAAAAAAACCTTCTTAGAAGGGGAAAACCTCTGGTGGCCCCGGCGGTCAGGTAGCCCCCACTCCGTGATCTGGCAACACAGATATTGGGTAATTTAAATACAAATACATATAAATACAGGATAGATTACAGGGGTATCCAACCCTGGTCCTGGAAAGCCCCAAATCCTCAGGTTTTATAGGTGTCTCTGTCATCAATGGCTAAAGATCTCGAACACTTGTAGTCTTGACTAATTAAGCCATTAATTGATGCAATTAAGTAACTGAGAGCTCTGTCCTTATTTAATGGCTTTTGTGATAAATTCCCTCAAAGTGCTTCACAGATAAAAGCAACAAAAATCCGTAACATACAAAACAAATTTGGAGAAATAGTAAAAGAAAAGATGATAAAATACCCCTTTAAATTACATGCAGTACAATTTTTTTTTAAAAAGTAATGAATTACTTTAAAAAGCAGTGACAAAAATAAATATAAATAAGTAGTATAAAATAGGATGATAACATTGTCCCTTCAAAATATATATGCCGAATTATAAAAATGTGTTTTCAATCTTAATTTAATCGTGGTAGATCATTCCACAACTTTGGTGCTCTAACGCTGCATGCTGTGCCATCTGCCTTCTTTCTCTGTATCCATTGAATACTAAGTAAACTTGTTTTAAACACTTGATTTAGTTTTCTCCAGACCTGTTCATTTTGTCTTGTTGAGACATTTTAATACTGGTAAATTGATGACAAAATTCTAACTGAATATCTGTCTACAGTATATGTAAATTAGTGACACATTCTGGCAGCATTAATGCGGGGGTTTAATTTAATTTAAAATTATATTACAATAAACCAAGTCAGGGAAGGCAGTATCTGAAAGATGAAATAGGCTATTGTTCAGTTGGTTCATGTTTATGCTGCTTTTTGCAATGTTAGCACTAGACTATATGTAAGTATATATGTAAGACTATATGAGCAGTTTAGAAGCAGTTTGAAAGCAGGTTGACGGCTGCAGAAGAAACTAAACTTCAAAAAAAACCCTCAACATGGTCTTCAAGCCAGTAATCTGTGACACCTGCTTGATGTGGGAAATCCGAGAAAACCCAGCGGAGCTAAACCAAGTGTGCGTAAAGTGCCGCACTTTCCAGGATTTGCATAAACTAGTAAGTATGCTAGAAATGGAGCTGGAAGAAGTGAGACAGCAACAGGATCTTGAGGAACTGGCACACCCACAATTCATGGAAGTCTGCATCACCCCTAACAGACTGAAAGCCACTAAGGAGATAGAAGGTCAGAACAGCTGGGTTCAGGTAGGCAGAAGCAGGGAAAAAAAGAAACTTCGTCAAACACAACCACCAGAAATCAAAACAACCAACAGATTTGAGTCACTTCAGAATTTTGATGAGCAGAACCAACAACAAGAGAATGAAAGGAACAACATCCAGGATCCCATTGACAGTGGTGACCAGACAGCAAAAAGAAGGGAGGTCATGATTGTTGGGGACTCCATATTGAGAAACACAGCAAGTTCAATTCGCAGTTTGGACCCCCTTACTACAACAGTGTGCTGCCTTCCGGGAGCCTCGGTCAAGCACATCACTGAGAACGTGGACAGGCTCCTAGAACGAACAGGAGACGACCCGGTAGTAGTCGTCCACATCGGTACAAACAACATTGGAAGAGACAGACCAAAATCCCTGCAAAACAAATTCAGAGAGCTAGGAAGGAAATTAAAAGAGAAAACCAAAACTGTGGTATTTTCTGGTATACTACCGGCACCTTGCAAAGGATCATATGGACAGCTGGAAATAATTAATCAAAACGCATGGCTGAAGACGTGGTGCACACGGGAAGGCTTCACCTATCTTGATCATTGGACCACATTCTACAACGAGGACTATCTGTATAGATGGGATGGACTGCATTTAAATAACAAGGGAACCAGTCTACTCGGAGAAAAGATCCTCGAGCAGGTTCAGAAGCATTTAAACTAGAAAGGAAGGGGGGAGAAATCAACAAAAAAACAGAAGGGAGACCGCATCAAAACAAGAACAACAACTCAGGTAAGACAACCATTAAATGTATTTATCTAAATGCTAGAAGTATCAGAAACAAAATTCTAGAACTTGAAGCTACTGCACTAACAGGTAACTATGATGTGATAGGTGTTACAGAAACGTGGTTGTCTGAGAGTGATGGGGACGAATATAATATTTGTGGGTATACACTGTATAGGAAAGACAGGCAGGACAGAAGAGGAGGAGGGGTAGCGCTATACATAAGAAACAGTCTTGAAGCCCAGGTGTTAAACCTGGACAAAGAAAATAAAACCAAATCAATATGGGTCAGAATAACGGACAAAAATTCAAAGGGCATAATAATAGGAGCATGCTATAGACCGCCAGATTCAGACGGTGAGCAAAATAATCTGTTATACAATGACATTAGAAATGCGTGTAGCAAAGGAGAAGCCATACTAATGGGGGATTTCAACTTCCCCCAAATAAAATGGGAAAACCCGGTGGGTAGCGCGAAGGATGAAATAGAAATGGTGGAAATGACAAATGACTGCTTCCTAACACAATTTGTCAAGGCACCGACTAGAGGGGAGGCATGCCTTGATTTAGTCTTTTCAAATAACGAAGACAGAATAACTAAAACAGAGGTCAGAGAACCACTGGCAAACTCAGACCACAACATGGTCTCATTTGAAGTGTTTTTTAAATCCCCAAAAGTAATGACTAAAGCTAAGGTTTACAATTTTAGAAAAGCAAACTATGAAGGTATGAAACAGAGACTAACAGAAGTAGATTGGAGTAAAATAGAGAAAAAACCCACAGAAGAAGGATGGTTGTTCTTCAAAAATGTAGTACTAGAGGCGCAAAACAATTATATCCCTAAAGTAGACAAATCTAAATGTAAAACTAAATTGCCAAAATGGTTTAATAGATCAATTAAAAAAAATATTCAGCGAAAAAAGGCACTTTACAGAGCATTAAAAAAGGACCAAAAAGAAAGTACGCAGAAAGAGTACACAGAACTGCAAACGCAAGTCAGAAAGGAAGTTAGAAAGGCCAAGAGAGAAATAGAAATGAACATTGCTAAGGGAGCTAAAACCAATTCCAAAATGTTTTTCCAATATTTCAACAGCAAGAGAACATTCAAAGAGGAGATTAAATGTTTAAGAGATACAAATGGCAAAATCGTAGATGAAGAAAAAAAAAAAATAGCAAATATATTAAATGATTACTTTTCACAAGTTTTTACAAAGGAAGATACTGAAAACATGCCCCACATGTCATCCAGTTACTATCCAGTTTTAAATAACTTTAGCATAACTGAGGCAGAAGTGTTAAAGGGACTAGGAGCTCTTAAAATAAACAAATCCCCTGTTGGCGGATGATATCATCCCAGTAGTACTCAAAGAAATGAAAGAAGTAATTTACAAACCGCTAACCAAGATCATGCAGCAGTCTCTTGACACAGGGGTGGTACCGACAGACTGGAAAATTGCAAACGTAATACCGATCCACAAAAAGGGAAACAAAACTGAACCAGGTAACTACAGACCAGTAAGCCTGACTTCTATTATATCCAAACTTATGGAAACTATAATAAGATCCAAAATGGAAAATTACCTATATGGTAACAGGGTCCTGGGAGACAGTCAACATGGTTTTAGGAAAGGGAGATCGTGTCTAACTAACTTGCTTGATTTTTTTGAGGATGCAACATCGATAATGGATAATTGCAAAGCATATGACATGGTTTATTTAGATTTCCAGAAAGCTTTTGACAAAGTCCCGCACAAAAGATTAATTCTTAAACTGAACGCAGTTGGGATTCAAGGAAACGCATGTACATGGATTAGGGAGTGGTTAACATGTAGAAAACAGAAAGTACTGATTAGAGGAAAAACCTCAGAATGGAATGTGGTAACCAGCGGTGTACCACAGGGATCAGTATTAGGTCCTCTGTTATTCCTAATCTACATTAATGATTTAGATTCTGGTATAGTAAGCAAACTTGTTAAATTTGCAGATGACACAAAAGTAGGAGGAGTGGCAAACACTGTTGCAGCAGCAAAGGTCATTCAAAATGATCTAGACAAGATTCAGAACAGGGCAGACACATGGCAAATGACATTTAATAGAGAAAAGTGTAAGGTACATTATAAATATCATATGGGAGATACTGAAATTGGAGAAGGAATCTATGAAAAAGACCTAGGAGTTTTTGTTGACTCAGAAATGTCTTCATCTAGACAATGTGGGGAAGCTATAAAAAAGGCTAACAAGATGCTCGGATACATTGTGAAAAGTGTTGAATTTAAATCAAGGGAAGTAATGTTAAAACTGTACAATGCACTACATCTTGAATATTGTGTGCAGTTCTGGTCACCTTGCTATAAAAAAGATATTGCTGCTCTAGAAAGAGTGCAAAGAAGAGCGACCAGAATTATTCCGGGCTTAAAAGGCATGTCATATGCAGACAGGCTAAAAGAATTGAATCTGTTCAGTCTTGAACAAAGAAGACTACGTGGCGACCTAATTCAAGCATACAAAATTCTAAAAGGTATTGACAGTGTCGACCCAAGGGACTTTTTCAGCCTGAAAAAAGAAACAAGGACCAGGGGTCACAAATGGAGATTAGACAAAGGGGCATTCAGAACAGAAAATAGGAGGCACTTTTTTACACAGAGAATTGTGAGGGTCTGGAATCAACTCCCCAGTAATGTTGTTGAAGCTGACACCCTGGGATCCTTCAAGAAGCTGCTTGATGAGATTTTGGGATCAATAAGCTACTAACAACCAAACGAGCAAGGTGGGCCGAATGGCCTCCTCTCGTTTGTAACTTTCTTATGTTCTTATGTTCTTATGTATTTCTAGTATTAGTAATTTCTTATATATTCAAACATGAGCAACTGGCTCATAATGGATCATGTTAAATAAATGAAATATCCAAGTGAAATGAATGGGGAAAAAAGTTATTACTTTAATGCAGCTAAATTGAAACTTGATTTAAATTGAGATCATTGCCAGAATAGTTTGAACTCCCCAGTTTGAATATTTTTTATTATGGCTACTACAGCCTGTACAGGATTTGAAATATTCACAATCGGGAAGGCACAGTCCAGACTGCTGATTGCCCTTTCATTCAGAGCCTGCAAGTGAACATGTATGTAATTATATTAATGGACTCCGTAATAAGTATGCTGGATATTTAGCTGAACATGTGGGGAGAGAGTGGGCGATGGTGTTATACAGTACAGCAGGGTTCCTTTCTTAGGGGGCTTCAGGTACTAAATGGTGGAGGGCCAACATGATGCTAAGCACTTTATATGTGGCTGTTATTTCTAGTCTGTCAGCTACCAAGTCCAAATAATAATAAGCAAATCTTCAAATTGTATTTTTTATAATTATTCTGTACTTTACTTACCTTACATTTTTTCCTGTTGTCTGTCATTTTCTTCTTTTGACCACAAAAACCTAAACATTATCCAAAATGAGTACAAAAACAGAACAGGCACTTTAGTACTGATACAGGTGAACTGCACCAGGTGAACTCAGTCATTCATAGCAAATACTGTAGAAGCATGTGATGAGCTGCTTTTCTTCCTGTTTCCATGTACAGTATTGTACATGGCAAATTTGTACCTTCTGTAATGGCTTCAGGCCCGAGAGGAATTTTGTTGCATGTGCAGCATTACTAATGGGAATTGAAAACAGGGTCTCTACTTAACAGGCTGTTCAGCTAATGGAAAAACACAGTAAGAAAATTGTCAGTGCTGAAGCTGTTTCAGGCATTACACCACTGGTACTGTATATCATTAGGACCATATATATATATATATATATTATATATATCTATATATATAATAATCATATATATATTATATATATATATATATATATACACATACATATAGGGCTTCTGATTTTTGGTTAATCAATTCATGTTGACTTCACCCTTTTCTCATTAAAAAATAAAACCTAGAAAAAAAAATACATTTCCCAGCACTGGGCAATGTCCCGCTTTCCTGCCTTGTATCTATCATTGATTCGTTCTGAATACTGAGTGACAGCACATTCCTACATTTCTATTGGAGACTCCGCTTACAATTGCAGTTAGGAATGGAGGCTTGTTAGCAGGATTTAAAACTGTATTACAGTTAAGTTACAGAGGATGTAAAATAGAATTGCAAATTGTGGCGAAATGTAAAAAAAATGCCTACACACAAAACCCCCAAAAGAATGTGCCTGTGACCATAGGGATTTTGTTGTGGAACACAGCAACGAAAAGAAGGTACAACTTAAGTGTGCAGGTACTGTTGAGTTACCACTATACATATTTTAACAGAAAAAAAAAACAAAAAAAAACACGCTGTAGCATTTTGGAAAGTAACCGAAAACACTTATTTCATACAGTATATCAAAAACTAAAGCTACGAAAAAGAAAAAAAAAGATTTACATAAAACTCTTAAATAGATAAAAAATAAGCACTGAAAAACAGAAGCCCTACATATATAGTAGTGGTTTGACAAAAAAACCCAAACAAACAAAAAAAAAAAAACACACCTGCCACCATGGTTAACCAGGGTGAACGGGTTCAACCTGTCAATTCTGCTACAGTTGGTGTCAGAAAAGCCCTGGAGGGAAATGTAACCATTCCAAACATAACTAGTGACCACAAACTGTAACATCTTTAGTTTGGTGTGAAAGTCAGCAGTAAATCTGTTCTTCATTTAGATCCATCAGTATTTCAGGACTGAAACTACAATAAGGAAAAGCAGCTTTTACTGTATACAGTATATGTCAGGGATGTCCCTTGCTGTATACAGTATGCGTAAGAATTCACAGATGGTACTGGTAATAATCTAAATTTTCTTTCTATCAATTATTAGTGTATCTTTTTTTTCAAAACATTGTGAGAAAGTGCACTTTAAAACATGTAAGTATAATTTCATTTCTTGTGAAGTGCTTGCAGTCTCTTCTACAGTATTCAGTTTGACTTGCAGCAGAAATGTTTACAAAAAAAAATTGATGCAGCACTTTTGTGTTCTGCTGCAGTGTGTTTCCTATCACTGCCTCGCTCAGTCAGGAAGAGTGCACTGCTTTCCTTCATTACGTCAACCTCTTTTGCCTTGTCATCACAGTTTCAGTAGCAAGGAGCCAAGCCATTCATTCAGTTTGAGAGTTATAGAGGTATCAATATGAATTACTTTCATCCAAACCCACACAAACTATTGCTATACTGTGACAAAACCTGAATTTGCTATACTGTAATCAAAACCTGAATTCATAAATGTTAGGCGTTATAATACTAGCTGGGCGATGAAGAATATGGTATAGGCTATTGCTTGAGGTGAAGCTGATTTTTGATGTTATTGTATAATATTACATGTCGAAGTACATGTTAATTATAGTATACAAATAGAGAGATGTTTTTTATATAGTGATTACAGAAACACAGGCGTATTAGAATCTGTAAAAGAAACTCAGGCTTATTAGAATCACCCCCAGCCAATAAGTGAATACATTAATTAACCAATCTTCATTATTACTGGGAAAGGGGACTACAGACAGACTCCAGTAAAGGTGCAGATATAAAGCCATCATAGTATCAAAGGCTTTGTATTATCCAATATTAGATGATAGAAATTCTTATAGTTGTTGTGTACAGCTAGCCTGAAGTTGGCATTTATGAATAGCTGCGTCTTTTTGTATTATTTATATATGTTTATAGGAATAATGTTTACATACTGTTTATTCATTTTTATATCTTATAAAAGTTCTCAAATGACAGCCATCCAATTCTGTGAGTTTATGGAATGCAGTCCTGTTACTTTTGACCATATGTAATCATTTTAGCTCCTTCAACATGGTACTAGATGGTTAGATTAAATCTCCTGTAGAATCTCCTGCTTGGAAAACACCCATTCATACACAGAGAAACATATATACTACCCACATCCTATTAGGCAGCTTTTTGTAAAGGATGTTAGTTATGAGTACTCTAATTATATTCTTAAATTACAAGATAACCCATGAACCAGTAAATATAAGCCTCTTTTAAATATGGTCTGCTCTTAGAGTAAAGCCCATGTGGTAGCTTGCCATCAATATAATCTCCTTAAGGTTATGAGTATGCTACTGCAAGGCCATCATCACATGCATTTTGTGACAAATCCTAAAAAAGGCATAGTTTTGCTGTAACTGAATTGTCCTTCTTAGCAGATACATTCAACAAATAGCAGAATAGCAGTCCTGTCATTTCAGCTTGCAGTCATTAGCCATGTTTACAGATGTGTGCTGCAGTTGCTTTCACCCTCCACTGGAACTTGGTGTTTGCCAAAAGTCTTGGCACAGCTCTTAAGCATTTGGTCCACTGAAGTTTATATACTGTAAACTGGTAAAGTGCAAAAGCTGCCATTTTATGTTGCAGTAACAGCAAATGTGCGATTAAAAAAAAAAATATATTTGCACAATCCAACTATTTGAAATATTTGAAGTAAGGAATTTTTTTTATCTACTGTAGTATCTACTGTGTGTGTTTTTTCTAGCACAGACCATACAGTTCTGTACAAGATGGTTTAAAATTAGATATAGCTTTCCTGAATTTGATGACATTTTGCATGGAAGTTATTCCACATAGTGTACAATATCTGAGCTTTTAAAAGCTATATCTTGAAAACGACAGACAATTTTTGAAGTTTTGGAATTGAAAAATATATTGCATTATTACAGTAAAGTTCTGGTTCAAGCGCAATCTTTTCAAAGTAACTAGCTTAATCCAGTTCGCATTTGGTTTTATATTTTGTGTTAAATATATATTCAAATTATATATTCTATATATATATATATATATATATATTATATATATATCATATTATATATATATATATATATTATATAGAAGATAATATATAATATATAAGATTCTTTAAAAATTTACACATGTATTACATCATGTGCCACTATAATATTAGAATTATCTATCTTAATATGCCCATGTTTTATCTCTGAAGGTCTTATTTTCGGAATCTAAAAGGCGTCCATTAGTTTTATCAAAATAATTATTACCTTTTTTTTTTTTTTGTTGCCATTTAAGAGCTAGAGAACTAGCAACAAATCTGTATTCCAATGTAAATTGATGATTGTTTTGTTTTTGGGTTCTATTGTCTAATTGCAGTATACAGTAGCATTGGTATGTTGAACTGAGACTTTGTTACTTAAATTACTGCCAAAATACAAAAATATCGATGAGATGACGTAGTTAAACAGTAGGTCTCTAAAATGGAGCCATTGCTTCTGAATCTTATGTTAGTGTATTTGTTTTCCTACTCTTATTACATTCTGTCTGGGCTACACAGGAACACTTTACTGTTAGATAGACTGAAGCGTGTAATCATTCACACTGCATGGTTGTTATATAAATTAAATTCATTATACTTAAATCGATGATGAGCAAACATTACCTAAAGAAGTGACTGCTTATGATATAAATCACCAAAGAAGCTCAGAATGTTTATTACAAAATAACAGATATTACTATAATCATACATTATTGTTTGAATTTACAGCCTGTAGAATATTTAATATCGAATTCATGGTGGATATTATGCACATCATTATAAAGTTTGAAGGTCTGCAATTAGAAGTTGGTGTACAGCATTGATTTAAAGCAACATAACTAGTAAGTTCTCCTTTTCTGCTCTTAGTTTCGATATGTTTAATTTACTAAAAGAAAATATTGTTGCATTCCAGAACATGGCTTTACACGATTTAGAGGGATTTGGTGGGAGTAAGGTGCGCAGTTTTCTCTGGTCATTTATTATCAATTAAGTATACAACAAATGAAGTTAACTGAACAATTTACTTGCCAAGCTACCTGTATGGCCAAAAGTTCTCCCCCTAGTCTCTGTAAGTCGCTTTGGATAAAAGCATCTGCTAAATTACTCATTAATTAAAATAGCTGAGCTGTCAGTGAAGTCATAGATCAAACACATAGGTTTGATTCATAAAATGTAGTCTGTTGAGTGTAAAGGCTAATACATTCAGTGTAAAAGCAATACAGTAATTAAATTAATCTTAAATACAGATTTTTTTTATTGTTAAAATCTACTAAATCATTTGAATCTGCAGTGCCAGATAATTATGGTAAAGGTTTTACTAAACTAGAAGGTTGTTAGCCTAACACGGCAGACTGCACCACTGTGCGGTTTATTATGCACATAGATCTATTTGGTTTTGTTGTCTGTAGTGTTATCAGAACTTAGCTGGATGTGATTAAAAATGTGTTATTTATATAATAAACATGTAACTCTGAGACAGGGCTTATACACCTGAGACTATTACCTCACCATTCTACCTCACAGCGGGGTTGAATCTCACCACGCCATACTATTAATGAAAGGCTTGACATTACCACTGCAAAACGTTACCACTGCTTAATATGTTAAGTATGTAGATTGAAGAAAGATAACTGTACATTTATACTGCAGTGCATTACTGTCTGTAATAAAGCACAGTTTATAGTTTTAACTCTACTCTTGGGTGTTAATTGAAGTTGTCTGCAGGGAAATATGGCAGTACTGCTGCCTAATAGTTACATGTACTCTAAATACAGGGTTTACTGAGCCTCAGCCTCAAAAAGATTCCCACTGTTTACGGGAAACCACAAGAAACTACACTGCGTGAGAAGTTGTAGGTGACACGTAGGCTGCATGGCATTACAGTGGTAAAGGCAGTGGCAAGCCTATGTGTGCCTGTGGTTTCCCTGCACATAATTAGATCAGCATGGGCTTGGGGAAAAGCATGAAATCGCTGAACTCTTATTGCATGGGATTCTTGCCCATTCTAACTGTATCATGCCTGCTATCATAGTGAGACAATAAGGATGAGTAGCATGAAAGGGAGTTTGAATTACATTTTTCTTAGATTCTTCTTTAGATGAACAGACAAAGGAAATGTTGTTTTTTTAATTTCTTCTCAAAAACAGGTCTTGACATCCAGATTTTTTCAGACTGGGACTCAAGTCATTAGATAGGTTGAACTGTGTCAATCTGATGGATCATTTCTACGTTTCCTCACAACAGACCATTTCATACAAGCATGTACGTGTCAACAGGATTGTCATTTTTGACATTGTCAGGACATGACACTTTTAATTGCATGTGTCAATGAATACAGGCAAGCCAGCTGACCCAAAACTTTGAAGAAAAAGAAAGACAGTGGAGACAAATGTGTTGTGGAGAAGAAGAATGTTTTACTCAAGAACATGATGGAAGTGTAAGCACTAAAGCTGAAAGACAAAAAACAAACCAAACACCAGAACTAGAAAGTGGGCGCAAATAACTTGTTATAAACTCCAAAAGGGCCATCTGTCATCCGTGCTGTTTGGAAGAGCTGGCGGGACAAATGTACAGCCTCATTAGGCATACATGATGTTGGGTATTACAGGTTTTTATACTAGAATAGCTAACATTCTTTGGAATGGCATCATGCCTTTTAATTTCGCAATTCATTTTCAATGCCTGTACATGACATGTGTACTGTAGTTTAAACCTTTATTTTATATCAGTTGGTCATTTGACTGCTGGTACTGTGCTTACTTTGTTAAAATGTAAAAACCTAGCCAGTTCCCTCTTAATTACAGCTACAAAGCTATGTAAACTATTATTTATTACCTCTCATGAACCTACAACATACTGTCAAGGGATTGGACAAAATACTGCCAAATACCGTCAGTATGGTTTTTATTGTGATTCATTTGGTGTTTTTTTGTGATTGGTAGTTAATGTTAACCACCTGAAATTCCTCCATATATTGTAGATGGCGATGGATAGCTGTTGAACAGAGCTCACAAGAACACCCATATGTGGTCCTTTTTGAGATATCAGAAATATTTGTACAGTCTTGGATAAGAAAGCACCTGCCAACTACGTGCTTATATGTGTCCTAAGTCTTTCAGAATTGCTGTCCATTGTGACTGAAACTGATTTGCAGCTTTGTAGATGCTGCTTTTTATATACCTTTATTACAGAAAAAATGTCAAGGACGTATTTTTTTTAAATTTTTTTTACAAATTGAACGATCTTGCAGTGGTTAGTGTTTTTCAGCATAATCAGCACATCTGCAGCTGTAGCACTTTTCAATTGATGTCTTCACTGGCAATTTACATTTTTAGAAACCTGTTTTGGTTTTCCTTTTTGACAGTTCCTAGAAAAATTGCATCCTCAAGGTTTTTGAAGCATTTTACAATGGCTCTGCATTGACTGCAAGTGAAAAGCACTGAGGACACTTACATGGAGGCTTGCCTGAGTTAAATTGAAACAACTTAAAAAGCATTATCTTGAGCAACCCTTGTGTGCGCCAAGATTAAATTCAGGGAGGAATTCTTGAAAATGTATGTCTTTATTTTCAAGTTACAGTGATGCCAAAATGGTATTATTGTACAGGGAACATCTATCTTGATGAATACTTATTATAAAATTGGATCCTGTTTATACTGCCTTATGTTATCAGGGAACCACTGTAGTCTTTATTCTTGTAAATTATAGTAAACCGGGAGACGAAAAGGGATTTGTATTTATAAAAACATGGGTAATCTAATTTAATTTTTTTAATTGGCACAATATTATTCTAAGTGGACAATTGCAGGATTTGCACTTCATTCCTAGTCAACAGTAAATTACTAAATTATGTGCAAGTAAAGATTCTGAGCATCTCAGCACCTCTTTTTCATCTTCTCTTTGGGATATGGAATTCCTATTTTAGTTACGGTGGCTCTTTACCTGTGACTAAGAGTTTTGTATTGGGATTTGTTTAATCATTTTGCTGCCACTTCTCCCTTGTATTTCACAATGCACCCAAGAGGTTTGTTTATCAACATAAATTATTCTACTGTAACTATTCTACATCTAAAGTATGTTTATTTTTCCATAAAACCATTGGTGGTTATGTCGTCCATTGCTAATTGATCTTATGTTTGCCATTTAGAACCAACAGTTCCACAGACTCGTTACAACCAGATATTGGGCATGCAGGTGCTATTGTATGTCAGCTTTCTCAAAACACATCAACATACAGTCCATGTCCATCTCTTAGTCCTGGTCCTCTCACCACCAGTGTTACAAACAGTGTTATGATTTCGTAATGTGGACCACTGTCCACTGTGGGATAAAGTGAGATCACCAAACTAATTTAATCTAACAAGGTGTAATGTACTAACCAGCTGTGCTATCTAATAATTACTGCATTACCAGAAAATAACACAATTAAGATTAATCATCAAATTCCTTTTAATTTTCTGGTGGATAAACAACAAAAATACAAAAGTCTCCTTTCAAAAATAGACTTTCCTGGAAGATACAGTTAGAGAGGCAATTTCTTTCAAGGCAGTGAACAAAATACCATTCTGTAGAGTATTACAAGGCATTGCCTCGTGGAGTTGTGTTATGAGTGCAATGACTGAAGGCACTGCTATAAGATATATCCTAATACTTTAGTTGATTTAAATTTAAACAAAGCACTTCAAGTCCTGGAGAATTAAAGCTGTTATCGTGTGAATGAGACAACATGGGTTAAAAAAACAAACGGAAAAGAGAAAAAAATAAACCATCCAGAACCACAGGTATCGTATTGTAATATTGCTCACTCTCAGCTATGCTCAGAGAAGGGCAGTGGGTAATGATGATTGTAAGGCTGAGCAGTGATGGAGTACCTTTCACTGTGTCTTGATAGCTGCCTGACCTTGACAACAGTAGGTTTTGAGATATGGTTATATCCCCTTTTATATATAACACATTGACTATCACATAGAGTATTTCACACTTTTAACAAAAAACCTTGTACCTAGTAAATAGCGCTGTTGTATTGTAAAATGAAACAATTCTATAATGATACCTCTTAGATAGAGTCAACATACTGTAGTATTGCACAAATAAGTGCCTTTTATTCTACTCTGCTCATGCTAGTACTCTCTCAGGAATCTCAGCAACATTTTGCTTGGCCAGTGTTTGTCAGCAAAAGGCTGTTCATCATCATTGTATGTTTTCATCTGATTTTGGTATCTCTGCTTGCAGATTAACGCCACTGATTTATTACACAGCTTAAAAAGTAAGTAGCGAGTTCTGAAAAATTCAGTGTTATACGTCCCCACATGTTGCTACAACTGTTTAAATAACATACCTGTAATTTTTCTTTTAACCTGTAACTTTTGCACTGTAACTTTAGTCTATTTCAAAGCTGTTTTCAAAATGTCTGCTCCAGTGCAGTGGGGTTTGAGATCTGTCCTCTAAATCACTGCAGGAAGAGCGATTTAAAAAAAACAAACAAAATAAAAAGCATAACAACAAGTGCTCTGGCTTTTGTGTTCCCTACCATATCATGGATCATTATTGCTGTGTTAACTATTTGACAATGTGGGCAATAATCTGTACACTATCAGTGCACTAGAGCAGACATTTTGAAAAGAGCTTTGAAACAGACATTAAAGTTATCAGTGTAAAAACGTGTCAGGACTCAGGATGTTAACAATGAAAATATAAATTACAGGCACGTTATTTAAACAGTTGTAGCAACACGTGGGGACTTGTAATGCTATATTTTTCGGAACCTCGCTACTTACAGTGATTCAGTTGGATTCATACAATATTAAATCTATTAAAAAGGTAATATGATTTATTTTAATACCTTGCTACTGTAGCTGGTAACTGTTTGTGAAACACGTGCGCTGCACTGAAACTTCCGTTTCTGAATGGAAGTTTTTAGGAATGTGGATACATACAGTCAAAGTGACACTGTGTATGTATATTCTTGTTTTTAGAAGTTTTTCTTTGTGGTAAATTATCAATAATCTGTAATGGTTACAACATTATTTAAGCAAACCTATCTATACTGTAGTATACAAATGTAATACGGTACATAGGCATAATCACAATATGTTCAAAGTGTAATTATTTAAGAAACTGTAAAATGTGAGAGGCTTGTTTTACATCTGTGACTGCAGACAAAAAATATGTTCACTGAACATATGAGCTGTGGATATAGTATATCGTCAGGGAATTATTGGAGCTTGGTAAATTAATTAATAAATAGCAGTCATACAAACAAGATGAGATTGAGGATATGCATGGTACATTTAAGTGTTTCTGAACAGTAGAATGTAACATTTGTTTTGTTACTATTTGCAGACAGTAAGATTCCACATCACTTCTCAAAGATATTTAGACCCTTGTATAGTTTAGTTTTTCTACATATTACTAAAAAGTTTTCTTTTTAATGCAAAGCTGAATTTAATACCAATTATCTCCTCTTATTGAACGAAAAAGGCTTGTTGATGAACAGTATACCAGTGTGCATACTGTATAGACAAATTCAATTTCATAGTTCTGGTGACATTGATTAACCACTATAGCTTAGCTGCTGTAGTTTATGTATCATGAGAACCACTTGGTGGAATTGCATCTTCATTGTGGACACTTGGGTGTTCACTAATTCTTATATTATAAGGACAACAATATGTTTGGGAGGTAAAAGGTTAAAAGGCATCAGTGGTACAGCCTTAGTGTAATACCATCTCATTTAGACATAGTTAAATACAGACTCCACTTGTAACAATGTATTTTGCGTTTGTTTTCCAGGTATTTATGAGCCGTCATTTCTTGTATTACTTCAGTGAACCTATCCTGGATGTGAAGATTGCCTTTTGTCAGGTGTGTGTTCCATACAGGTAAACAAGGTACAGTATTCATTCACTTCCATTTTCCTTTCATAGTAACAGTGTGTCTTGCAGATCATATACAACACGTGATTGAGCTTCTTACAGATGAAGTTTAATGCATAGCTTTAATTGAAACCATATACTGTGCAGGATCTCAGCGAAATTGCATGTGTTCCATTAATAAAAACTTTCATAACAATCTCATTTAGT